>NC_080164.1:51616930-51990269 GCF_950295315.1 Erinaceus europaeus
TCTCTCTCATTTCCCCCTACTCTCTCAATTTCTAGCTGTCTCTACCTGATAAATAAAGATAATTTTTAAAAAAATTTAAAAAGACTAACAAACTGATAAATTTTTGTATTGTTCCCTCTCATCTGCAAGAGTGAGAACTGGGAATAAGAGCCAGGTAGGTTCCTGCTGCTAGAGCAGAATTGAAGTTGGGCATCTGAGAAGCTAGAGCAAAGGGACATGGTACCCACAGCTCCCCTTGCAGAGTCAGCATCCCTGGGGAGTTGTTAGAAATGCAACACCCACACACAATTATCAGTGGCCCTACGTAGTAATATTTGCTTTGTAACAGCCCCCAATAGTATAATTTTTCCCTATGCCAAGGTTACTAGGGCAATGGTATACTAGGAGTTCAAAAGAACATTTAATTAAATATATAGTATAGTATATTCTAAGTATATAGTATTTTAACAAAAATAGACATTTATAATATTATACTATTTGCTAAAAAATTTTGGGTTTCCTAAACCTAGCTAGGAAACTACCAAGATCAAAATAGGAGGGGGTATGCCTTTTTTTTTTTTTTTATCTCTTCACTACTGATCTTGGTATTTTCTGGACTTGTCTTTGAAGGGTACCAACGGACAGCCTGTCCTATTGATAGCAGCTTCCAAAAGCATACAGAAGACTTGAGAGCAACGAGACCATGTCCTCTTCCAATACCACCTTTATTGAAGCCAACAGAGCTGTTTATGTGGGTGCACACTATACTCTGTAGGCCCAAGAAGTCCTCAGAAATGGACTTTCGACACCCATGAACCTTGACTGCTTTGAGCACAGCCCCAATAGAGTAGGAACAGGTGCCTGAGGCAGGAGGCAGATATGCAGCAGGTGTATAGCCTACCTATATGGCACCCTGGGCTGGCATTTCCTCACCCATCCTTGGTTTTTGGGCACTGATAATGTCTCTTGCTCTGCCCCTAATGGAGACACACAATCCTTAACCTGGAGGGCTCAGATTCAGTTTCATAAGCTGTGAATTCTGTTGGGTACAGACCCCCCCCCAAAAAAAAAAAAAACACCATGTATGCAAATAAGGGACTAAACATGGTATGTGGTAGGCACAGGCTGGGTTCTTTGGGGCTGTGTAATGCACCAAACCTAAGCCTCATTGCTAAATCATAGTGGCTTTTAGATATTATTCTTCCTAGGCTATCACTGTTTACATTCCCTTTTCATATACACACATACATGTTTAGGTCCAAGTCTTCATTTCCATCTAATAGTCTAATTAAAACTAACATGTATTCTGTGTTGTGGGGCCTGGTGGTGAGACACCTGGTTGAACACACATGTTACAGTGTGAAAGGTCTGGGGTTTGAGCCCCCGGTCCCCACCTGCAGGGGAAAAATTTTGCAAGTGGTGAAGCAGTGCTGCAGGTGTCTCTGACTTTAACTCCCCCTTCTCTCTCAATTTCTGGCTGTCTCTATCCAATAAAGATAATTTTAAAAAAAATTTAACATCTATTAACTGTGTTGCATAGAGTTAATATTTCTGATTTTGTCCAACCAAACAATATGTAGCTCTTTTTCTGACATTAATACAGACACAATTACCTAATTTTTCCAATGTAGGTCTTACTTACTTAAACAAGAATTTTGAGCCATTTACTGATGTGTTTTGAATTTTTTTTCACTTATTGGTATCAGAATGAAATTTGTTATTGATCATCATTTAGTAAACAGAACTGGGTGCTTCCTACCATGACCTTCTATTATAACTAACTGACAAGGTTTATTTATTTATTTACTTTTTCCTCCAGGGTTATTGTTGGGGCTCGGTGCCTGCCCCAACTATGAATCCACTGCTCCTGGAGGCCATTTTTTCCCCTTTGTTGCCCTAGTTGTTTATCGTTATTGTGTTATTGTTACTGTTATTGATGTCATCATTGTTGAATAGGACAGAGAAATGGAAAGAGGAGGGGAAGACAGAGAGGGGGAGAGAAAGACAGACACCTGCAGGCCTGCTTAAACGTCTGTGAAGCGACTCCCCCACAGGTGGGGAGCCAGGGGCTCGAGCCAGGTTCCCTACACCAGTCCCTGCAATTTGCACCACGTGCACTTAACCCACTGTGCTATTGCCGGGCTCCCGACAAGGTTTATTAGATATGAAAAGGAGAAGCCTCTGCTGGAGGGAGCTCATATCATCTTTTAAGTGGTCCTAGTAGAATAGTGACTGTTTCCTTAATGACGAAGCACAACCAAGAGCTTGTGAATGCAGACTGAGCAGATTGTTCTGGTAAACATTTCCATCTTCACTGTACAACTGGGTGGGAGGGGGGCACTTATATTTCAGATGCTCTCTCACAAGATCACCCTGCCAGAATGAAAGTGTCCTCTGATCCCCACATTGTGACTTTAGATGGTCAAGGTGTTTGAGTTAAAGTATTTAAAAACTTTATTTAATTTTATATGAGACAAAAAGGGCAAGAATATCAGAATATTGAATATCACTGTGGTACATGGGACACTAGAGGTCTAGCTAGCAGCTTCAGACATGCAACTGCTGTATTATACCAAATGAGCTACTTCCCCGGCAAACGCTAGAAGAAGAAGCTACTTCCCCAGCCACTCTATAGAAGTATTTTTCTAGTGTTAAAATCAACCTGGACTTAAAAAGAGAGCCCTTAAAGAGATACAGATTGTAAATGTCTGCTGGGTGAAATGTGACCGAGAAAGCAAGTCTCTAAAATGAACATTGTCAAAGATGCTATTTTGCCTGGGGCTTCTGAAACAACAGAGTGCTCTAAACATACCAAATAACAGCTGAATAACCAGATAGCCAGAGCACACTACCTGATCCTCTTCCTCCATAAACTGGGGCCAATCCAAGAAGGTTGAGATAATATGTCTTAATGATTACATTAAGAGCTTTCTGACACAGCAGCACTGTTCTGGGTCTTCAGTAATCAAAGATGACCATTCATTCTTAAGAGAGATTCTCACAAAAAAAAGATTATTTTCTTTGAAAAACTGCTGTAGCTTACAATAAGGGGGTTGGGGATTCAGAGCTCTGGTGGTAACAGTATGGAATTATACCCCTGTTGACATGTAATTTTACAAATTAATATTAAATCACTAAGAAAAAAAAAAGAGAGATTCTCACAAAAAGCAAGCAAACCAGTAAAGCAGAAAAGTACAAATTATGGTGTCCAGTGCTAGGAGAAGCATAATAGATCCTAAGGGCTGGGTCATCTGTTCCCTGGCTAACTAGATGGTAGCTACTGTCATTGCTGCCACTGTTACTGAATGTCCTGGGGTGTCGGGTTCCTTCAGTTTAGTGAAAATCTAATATCAGAGACACACAGAGTCAGTGCCTGTGCTTTCTGATACATTATCACCCCCTACTCTTTGCCTCACCATCTCTCATGAGTATAATCAGTTGACAGTTGCTGGAAAAATCAACTTTGCCTGGATGTTGAGGAAGTTATTGGGGATTTTCAATATTTTTCTTCCTCTGAAAAAATAATAAAGCGAATCTACATTTAGGAAATAGTGACCACAATGGTTCACTGCTTCTGCTCCCTGCTCCCTCATTCCACTTCTTGGCTCAAAAGGAACTGAGGAGTTCATCAGCATTTTTTCCCCCCAAGAATTTTACTATTCCGAGAAAAACAAGATCTCACTTCAAGTTTCAGGATACCAAAACCCCAAGGTTCTTGTCTTCACTGTACTTTTCAGTTGTGGAAAGGCAGGAAGGAGTTGATCACTCCTTTCCTTTCTGGACTTTACCCACCTCTGTGTCAGATGAGGTGAAAGAAGACAACTGACTCTCCTATTTCCCATTGCTTGACCATGTCCCTTGTTATGCTGGCAGGAGCCAGGAAGGTGGTGACATTTTTACCACTGTACCAGCTAGACTACCTATGAAGCCAATGCCAAAGTCAACATGTGCAGCCTTTGTATCTGGCCAGTAGGTTTCATAATGGCGGTTAATGGAAGTTCTTCTTCAGACATCCACAAACTCATTGTGTAATTCTGTCTCCAGAGGGACTGGGCACCTCTATGTAAAAACAAGATCTTCTGGGAATTAAAAATCATTTGGCAAAGTCATAGGAGACTTTGTAAGTATTAGAGGTGGGAAGCAAATTTCATGGTAGCCCTGCAGCAGAAATGTATGGCATACCACAGTGTACCAGGTTTTGCTTTGGAAAGGGAGGGGGGAGGGCACAGAAGTGACTACACAATGAACTCAAACTCTTAGTCTAATCAGACATGGAGGAGATGGTAAATAAATAGCCACCAGGACATCCAAATGGGTCATCTGAAAGAATGGAAACTGATTTCCTTGACTTGGAAAGATGAGTTTTAGTGAGGGGAAAGTGAGGTGAGAAGACATTCTTCTCAGTAATGGTCTGGGTTTGGTCTGAGAGTGGCCTACAGAAGGGGCCTGCTGTGCAGCCCCATGGGGCTTTGCACTTAGAAGCGCTTTAGGCTTGGTTTAATCCTTTGCTGTTGGCAACATGGAATTCATAATTTCTGAACAAAGTGTCCCATACATTATTTTCCTTTTGCACTGGGTCCTGCAAATTATGTTGCTTGTCCTGCATAGGAAAACAGGACTGCAGAGGTGGATTGGAGTGGATTGCAAAGCTCTCCACCTGTCAAACTGGACAACACTTGGCTTTATGCTAGAAGACACAGTAAGTTGTAGAGGGTAGATTGGTAGATTGTAGAAGAACTAAAGAGGCTGGTGAGACCAGGGAACTGGCAGCCCACAGAGAGAGGCTAAGCTCTGAAAGAGACATGCCAGACACCAGCTACCATTCACACACTTGGTGGAGATGGGCCTTGGGGCACCGGGGACTGTCGTAGAGAGGGCTGTTGGAGATGGCTGAGGTTTCTAGCTGGGCAAGGGACTCACTTAGTAACAAGAATGTGAGATACAGGAGTCCCTGAGGCAGATGTTTTGCAGAAGTGGGGTGAGGTTCTTTCCAAAAGGACCCGGAAATCTCTGGTGGGACAGCTTGTGGAAACATCCAGTGCAGCTGCTCTGCTGCAGCAAATGACCTGCAGATCAAGGTTTTTGTCCGTATCGAGAGCTTCACTAAAACAAATATTCATCCAAAAATAAACTTCCTGTTCTTCCTGTTTTTATAACTTGCCTATTTCCTCTGAGTTAGAGGCTGGCCTCCAGTTCCGCAGGTTATTAATCTTCAGAGGATCAGGACCTCTATAGAAGTATTTCCTGTACATGTTTATCTACCCAGCCCAAAACCATTTTATCCAAATGATAAGAGAACTTTTCCATACTGGTGTGTCAGACATGTCTCCTGAGAGATTTCACTTAGGCTAATCCAGAAAGGCTTGTCCTAGAACACAGGAAGTCCAGGTAATGGTGGACAGTGACCTGCAGTGGGTTCTGGTGGCACCCAGCCTACCTCCTCCAGGTTAAAAGTCTCTTCATTCTGGCCAGAATGGTGGAAGCTAAAGTGACAGTCTTTTATATGAGGAAATCTGAAGTGTCCTCCCAGAATATTCACAGGAGAATGGTCTTGGCCTCTTTGAGGAATTAAAAATGCTCGCAAGAACCACAGTTTGTCCTAACAACATCTTCCAGTGATCAACAGGTTACCTATTCCCTCTTCTGTTCAGAGAGGGACAAACTAGCATACAGGGTGCTCGTGGCTGTGCACAAAGAGAGGAGAGCCCTATTGAAGCTTGGGCCAAGTTCAGGCACCGCTGGGCAAATAAATACGCTTGGTTAAGTAGGCGTGGGAGTTTTACTCATCAGCTCAGTGAGTTCACCTGTCCTTGGTAGCTTTTTCTTGCTCTCCTACTTCTTTCTTGTGCTTACAAATCCCAAGCTAGCAAACTGGTGGAGACTTCTTAAATGGGAGCCTTCGTATATGCGTCCTGCAGAGTGGCTCTGGGGGCTGGGCTGCGTGGGTGGCAGCTTGTGCCGCAGCGGAACTTGGAGGGAAGCCAGCTGCCTTTACGAAGGCCTTCTGAGGTAGGGCTGGGATGCAGATTGTGCACAAGGCACCGCCCCTCCCCCTAGATGATTCAGGTGACTGACTTGGCAGCAACTGCTCCCACCCAGGGCGTGGGCTGCTGCTTTGAATCCACACTGCTCAACACCTGAACCAGTCGCCACCTGGACTCGTGTGCACGTTCTGAGCTGTGCTGTGAGTGCACAGTACACGTCAGGCTATGAAGGCCTCTTGCTAAGAAAAAGCGCAAAATATCTCATCAGTAATGATTTCATTTGAATTATTCGCTGAAGCAAAACTATTTTAGGTCTATTGTATTGTACTAACTGCATTGCTCCCATTAGTTTTGCCTACTTTTTAAATTGGCCTACTAGAAAATGTTCAGTTTTCTGTGGCTGGTGGTCCATTTTCATAGGGCAGTGCTGCTTGCATATTCTGTGAGATCAGCTGCCAGTTCTGACTTTGAAAGAAGATATTTCCAGCAGTGGGGAGCATAGGAAGGGCACTCTCCTGGTGGCCAGATTGAGGGATAACCGAGCCCTTACCCTAGACTGCCTACAGCAGTGGATGGCCAGTCTTACTTCTAGGCAAAAAATAGCATGGCGGCGAGTAGAGGGGGTGATTTTCACCCTATCTCCAGCTCCATCCTTGATAGTTACTTAAGGGTATGCGTATCTTGGGAAAATACAGGTGGGTGTGAAATTTTTCTCATCTTGCTCTGGGAACTATAGAATCAGAACCAACATTAAGGTGGTGTTGGAAGGGGAAGAGGGGGGAAGTTCCATTGCTGTATGAAAGTCCCAAATAATTCCTGTGCAAGGAATTTCCAATTGGCTTCTGATGATCTAGAAAGAACCTGTTGGATTATATAATTATCATTTGTCGAGGGATATTATTCAATACATAGGGACATTTCTCTGGGAACCTCTGCCAGGGGTTCTTCGATCAGCATCAGAAGAACCTTGCACCAAGAAACTGTACTTTTGGCACTTTTTGCCCACCCTGCTGTCTAAATCTTTAATAATTGGCATGGGAGCCAGCATTTACCAAGTGCTTACTGTATGCAAAGTACCTTGTCACTTGACATAATTCTGAGATAACCCAGAGTGGGTACCATTGTTTCTCCATTTTTCAAGCGGAGAAACTACAATATAGAAAGAACGATGAAATAAGTTGCTTGAGAACTTATAACAAGAACTTAACTGGGTCAAGGAGTGCACACAGCACCAGAGGAGGGTTTAGTTCTGGGCTGCTGAACCAGCTGAGTTAAGAGTTAAGGAGTATCATGGTGGCCTCTGAGTTTTACTGAGAGGAAACCCTCTTGCATAGCTTTTAAAATGTTTGATGAAGGAGTGAGGGAATGCCCAATGAGGGTAGTGTCAAATGGGTGAAGTACAAGGCTTGCATATGTGAGGTCCTGGGTTTGATCCACAGCACCATGTATGCTGGAGTGGTGTTCTCACCCTCCCCCTGTGCCCCTGTAAAATTCATTAAATAAATATTTTTAGTTCTGTGTGCTGTATAATCTCCCCGTGTGACTATTGAATCTAGTGAAGAGTCCTCAACACTATTTTTGAAAGATGTCCCATTTGCTTCTGAGCAGCCCTGCAGCTATTGTGTTGGTGACTTTTGGAAATCAGAAAGAGGTGCTCTGGATATAGTTTTCTATCTTGCCATGGCTATAGAGATTGGTTCTTCTTTCCCTAGATGACAGTTCCTCTAACAATAAAGTGGGAGTGCTAGTAATACTTGACTCAGAACTTCTGTGAAAACGAAAGAGGACAAAGAAGGGCACAGCATGCATAGCCCATCAGGTGAATGTGTCAGCTACTATTTCATCATGATAGTCACAAATATCATTTAATGCCACACAATAGATTGTAGTCATACAGAGTGTAACAGAAGAGTATGCTCATTTAAAGAAAGAAAGAAAATAGGCTCATTGACGTGAATTACTTGTTTTAAGGCAAATACCAGAAAATATATCATCATATTTGAATATGGACCGCTGTACTTGGGTGGTATCGTTTCTAAAGCCATGAGCTCACCTCAGGAAGCTCCATGCTCACCATCATTTGACCACCAATTACTTACACCATTTACCAGAACCTTTTGAGAACTCTAGAAGAAAAAAGAAAAGAAGATGACACTATTAAACTATTTTGTGGAGGTAAATTTTAAGTTTAGGAGTGGCCAGTCTTAAGGTCATTAGAGCTGTTTTGTGAGTATGTGGAGAATAAACTTTAATGAGGGGTTCATTGTAGATTTAGAAAATGATGCTTAACTAAACAAGTAAGGATTGTTTATTTTTTTCTTCAGGCTGTTATGGCTTTGCTGAAGCTTGGCAATTGCATCGTTCCTGGCAGTCTTCCTCTTTCTTTTTTTTTTTTTTTTTCCAAGTGAAGGGTGAGAGGGTGAAAGGTAGGAAAGAAAGAGGAGAGAAATACCATAGTGCTACTCCATTACTTGTGAAACTTTATCCTTTACATTGTGCTCCTATGTAGTAGCTAGGAGCTCTCTGCTGGATGGTCTCTACTGGGTGAGCTGTCACCCAGCTCCCACTATTAAAAAAAAATTAAAGGCTTACTCATTTATTATAGTACTGACTTTGAAGGCTGTTCCAGAAGGGTTCTAAGCAACTCTTGACTTGAGACAGCATCTTTGGAATGCCAGCAGCCTCTCAGGGCAAAAACTTAAGAAGTAGGCATTTAGAAGTTGGTGTACAGTATTAAATAAGACCTATAAGGTCTTGCTTCAATAGTGAAAACTGGTTTTATCTATACCTATTCATACTCGGCAATACCAGCAGCTGAGTCAACTTTGTATTTGGGTCTTGTGTAATTGCTGATAGGGCCAGTAACAAGAAAACATCCCATTCATTCCAGGCCTGTTTAGTCCATATGATTTAGAGAATTCAAACCTGCCGGTATGGGTATGTGTATAGGAAAGGGCCCTAGGTTTGGTATCCTCAGCTAAGGCTTGAAAGCTGGGTATGTAAGAAGTGCTCCTTCACTTTACATTTTGCCCTAGAAAGCGGTACTCACTGAGCCTCACAAGGGTGTGTGTGAGTGTGTGTGTGTGTGTGTGTGTGTGTGTGTGTGTGTTGGTGTGTGTGTGTGTGTTGTGTGTGTGATGGAAATACACATCCCTATAGAAAATGATGAAAGAAAGTTCAAGGGTTTTCCATCTCCAGGCTCATGATGACTAATTTGGTGCAGGGTCACCAAAGCAACCTTTGGATTATTTGCTACAGGTGAAAATGAGAGGGTGCCATGTTTGGTGTATCTTAAAGTTTATCTTGGAGGACATGGCTGTGGAAAGAGCAGGAGACTTTGGGATTTGACTGGTCAAACTCCATCTCTGTTTTCTATTGCTGGGCTGATTATGGTGTCATAACTATGAATGTCTTGGCCTCTTCTCTTTGGAGAAATGGCAACTCTCTACTTCAGAGTTGTGAGAGAACATCAAAGAAGTTACACTTATAAGGGGTCTATGCAGATGCAGCCCATCACCTCTTCCACAGTCTTAAGGGTGACCCTAAAATTAACCCCACTGCCATCGGAGCATTCACAGTTATTTCAAATATATCTCTAAGAAATAAGAACTTTGCCAACCGGCCTTCCCTGGGCAGATGACCCCACCAATGTGTCCTGGAGCCCCACTTCCACAGACCCCCACCCCAATAGGGAGAGAGAAAGGCTGGGAGTATGCATCGACCTGTCGATGTCCATGTTCATTGGGGAAGCAATTACAGAAGCTGGACCTTCCACCTTCTGCACCCCACAATGACCCTGGGTCCATACTCCCAAAGGGATAAAGAATAAGAAAGCTATCAGGAAAGGAGATGGGATACAGACGGAGTTCTGGTGGTGGGAATTGTGTGGAGCTGTACCTCTCGTATCCTGTGGTTTTGTCAGTGTTTCCTTTTTATAAATAAAAATTAAAATAAATAAAGTTCACCTTATTTAAAAAAAGGGGGGGAGTCAGGCGGTAGCACAGCAGGTTAAGTGCACGTGGCACAAAGCACAAGGACCAGAGTAAAGATCCTGGTTTGAGCCCCCGGCTTCCCACCTGCAGGGGGGTCGCTTCACATGCGGTGAAGCAGGTCTGTAGGTGTCTATCTTTCTCTCCCCCTGTCTTCCCCTCCTCTTTCCATTTCTCTCTGTCCTATCCAACAATGACGACATCAATAACAACAATAAAACAAGGGCAAAAAAAGGGAAAATAAATAAGTAAATATTAAAAAAAAACTTTTTAAAAAAGAACTTCATAAAAATTGTTAGACTTAAGAAAATCAAGTAATTCTTTAATGTTATCTAATAATGAATTTATATTCAGTTTTCTTTAGTTTACCTCAAAAACATTTTTATACATCTGGTTCTTTCTAAGTTAGGTTCAAAGAACTATAATCCTTTAATCGTTTAACTTTAACCCCAGGGTAGTTAAGCTGTTGTTACACACATACACACACACACACACACACACACACACACACACACACACACACAAATGTTCATTTGCATGTCTGAGCAGAGGTGTAAATGGCATTTGGCTCAACTAATGTTTACAGGATGGTCTCTCCTCCTAACCTTCCTTAGCCCTTCTGGTAGGATCTTGACCTGTTAAGAGGAAATGCTCTTGAGGCCCCAGCCACAACCACTTCTGTGCTGTTTTGCTTCTGCCTGAAGGCATGTTCTCTTTGGTAAACTTAGAATAGAACCTTAAGGTTGCTTGTGGAAAGAGAGTATGAGTCAGCACTGTGGACAACTTAGAATTTCCTGCTCTTTTGCTGGAGGCACAGTGGCTGGCAAAGTCTGAAACTGCATGCTGGGCTCTGCTCTTCTGTCCCACATTGCAGAATTCACCTGGGACTTGGGCTCTGATGCAGGGACCAGCCAGCAGCTTCCCACTATAGTTGAAGATCCCCTGTGTGGTTTCACTTCCAGCTGGACCTCTGGGTTGGGATTGAGATAATGACCAGAGCAGAAGAAAGTTTCTTAAAGCCCTCTGAGGTAGTGCCAGCCAGCCGCCTTGCCAGTCACCACCTTAGCACAGTATTTGTGAGATAGTGATACTAGAATTTCTTAAAGGGACAGATAATTGGCTACCACAGCGAATAGGTGGTGAAGCTTGGGCTGGTTTTAGCGGCATGATGAGGATGGAGAATGGGCAATGTAAATAAGTGAATTCTGTCTCTCTCCTTCATAGATATTTATTAAGTGTCTATTACAAATACATACCAGACCAAGACCAAAATCTTCTTTTTACATAAACACATATGTGTGTATGTGTGTATATATAAATATGTTTGTATTGGAAGGGCTTTATCTTGACTTCAGATAAGATTTGCAATTGTGAAGTCTTCCTTTGTATCACAGTCAGGTAATTACAGAGTTGTAAATAAGCATTTAATGTACAGTAAGTCCTCATTTGATAATGTCCATAGATCCTTGGAAACAAAACTTAAGTAGAACAACATATAAGGAAAGCAGGTCTTTAAATAATATTAGACTGGGTTGATATTTTTTCATATCAGCATTATAACAAAATGAAGTTGAATACAACATTATTGGAGGACCTGTTACATAACACAACTGAAGTTTATAAGGTTGTTCATCACAGTTCAGTTTTTAATAACGAGGATTTTGAGAAAGCCTAAATGTTCCTTAATAAGGAATTAGTTAAATCAACCATAGAAATTCTTATAGTGGAACACTATATAATGTAAAAGGGGAATCATTCATCTGTGTTCTAATATGGAAAAGTTCTGTAGTCTGGGAGGTGGCAAAGTGGAAAATGCATTGTTTTCTCTAATACAGAAAAGTCTTCAACAAATGAAAAGTAAGGTACAGAATATATAAACAATGTACAACCTTCCTTTCTGTGGGGAGGGGTGTGAGGAAACTGTGTATTTGTATTTTCATAAATCTTGGAATGATATACCAAAAAAATAATAAAAACCTTTTTAAAAAGCAATTGGTTACTTTTGGCTTGTTGGGAAAAGGAACAGAGCAGGTGGGATATAGTGGAAGTACACCTTTTTATATTTTTATGAGTCATGAATTTGTTGCCTGTGCAGAACAGTTACCTAAATTAAAAGAATAAACACATCTATACTTATGCTGTGAAAGTAACTTGATGATTTCTGCCCCGATAAATCTGTAATGGACCTGTGAGGCTATGACCAGTCCATGGAGTAGGTGCCATATTCTTCCCATGATGCCTCTCTCAGCAGATTATTAATAGTTGTTTCTCTTCTGAAGCCCCGTGGGCTTTGCTCTGAAGTATATAAACTGATCTGACAATACTTAAAGTTTAAAGACTGGGGACTAAGAAGCCTGGCTGCTGGTATCTAGCAGACTGTTAGCTTCTGGCTTTGGAGGAGGAAGATAGTGGGAGGAGCTACAGTGAGACTTCCTCTCCCACTTTTTTCTCTGCAATCTTTTGCTTATCCCTCAACATCCTATTGTTCGTGTGTTTGTATTTATTACCAGCTTCTACAGGATAGTAGCAAAATCCCTTTGAGCTGAACTGGTCCCACCCTAGCAGCTTGGAATGTTCAAATGTTAAGACTTGTTCTTCACATTCGGCACATTCTTAGAGTTGGAGACAATTCCTCAAGGGTTCACAGAAAAAAAACACATGAAATTCATGAACTTTTTTCTTTCTTGACTGGAGAAAGAGGGACAGAGCTAATGTGGGAGATGTGAGAACGCATAGAAGTGAACCTTGTTTAAAAGTGTTCTGAAAGATGAATTTCAGGGACACTCCAGACCTATTTTCCCTTTTCTTCTTATAATCTAGTGCTTTGAAGCCTTACTCTTTAGTTTTTAGTCTCTAACATATGGGCAGGACCCATATTCATCTGTTTCCATAGTCATCTAACGGGGCTGGACAGTAGTGCATTCTTGAGTATATACACTACCATTTGCAGGGAAGAAGCCTCAGGATCAGAGAAGCTGTGTCTCATACTTTTCTTTCTGTCTCTCTCTCTCTCGCTCACTTTTTAAAAAATTTTTAAAAATATTCCCTTTCTGTTGGCCTTTTTTTTTTTTTTATGTCGTCGTTGCTGGATAGTACAGAGAGAAATGGAGAGAGGAGGGAAAGACAGAGGGGGAGAGAAAGAAGCCTACAGACCTGCTTCACCAGTTGTGAAGCTACTCCCCTGCAGGTGAGGAGCTGGGGGGCATGAACTGGGAGCCTTACACTGGTCCTTGTGCTTTGCACAGCCACCTGCACTTAACCAGCTTAACCCCTCTCCCATACCCCCCCCCCCCCCCCCCCGGCTTCTCACCTGCAGGAGAGTTGCTTCAGAGGCGGTGAAGCAGGTCTGCAGGTGTCTATCTTTCTCTCCCCCTCTCTGTCTTCCCCTCCTCTCTCCATTTCTCTCTGTCCTATTCAACAACAACAATAATAACTACAACAATAAAACAATAAGGGCAACAATAGGGAATAAATAAATAAATATTTTTTAAAAAGAAAAAGAAGTATGTACTGAATCTGTAATTACTAGAGTCACATCAAGAGGGGCACATGGAGAGTGGATGGCCCACACTAGGGGATGTGTTCATTGAGAACTAACTCATACTCTTATTTCTGTTCTCTTGCTGAGTGGGTGGTATTTAATTTGGAAGGTTAGTTCTGCATATATAAGACTCTTCTGTGAGCCATTCATCTTAACTACCATTCTAAATTCTAAATTATTTTCTTGGTGAGGTACTTAGATCCATCCTTTTTCTTTCCTGTCCCAGCAACTTTTATGATGACCACTCTTGGAGGTTCTTAAGAAAAGGGGGAAGATATCTTGAAACAGGTTAAATGTTTGTCAGCTGCACCTTCACTAAGTAGCTTGCAGGCAAATGGGAAGAAAATCCACTCTGTCCAGTGATTTAGAATCTTCTTGGAAAGTTTGCAGTCTGGTCACAGGTTCACTGGCTCGCCTTAAAAATTTCTGATCAAGTTAAAGTGTTTATGGCAGAGTCAAACAATTTTCAAGTAATAAGTAACTCTGGCTGCCCTTATGATGATTTATTTAACCTGGCAGCTGAAAATTCTAGTGTAGATAAATATTCTGAACACTGCCATCTACTTTTCTTGTTCTGGAATCGTGTCTGTGTTTAAAAAACCAAAAGCTAACCATGTGTCAGAATTTAAAGGTGGTTTTGGTCTTAGGTAGTAAAACACAATGATTTAGCCATTTGGGGCTCCATGCTGGCTTCTGGAACAAAATTAAAGAAAAGAATTTGACGTGTCACTTATTTTTCTCATGTCAAATTTGGTTGATCTGGAACTAGATACTAGATAGGCTTTTTTATTTTTATTTTTATTTTTTATTCCAGGCCACTCTTCTAGGTTTCTGGTTAATACCCAAAGACCATAAGTGTTAAGCTCAAAAGATTATTGGATTGTTGGAAAATTCATAATGTCTTTTTTTTAATGTTTTTTTATGCAAAAGTGCATCATGACTTTTCTGACAGCCCAATATTTATTTGTTCCTCTGAGGTGCTGAACTAACACAGCAAAAGAAATCCCTGTTTGTAATTTTTTTTTTCCAGGCATGAACAAAGTAAAATAGGGGAATATTCTAACCCAGTATTTAAATGGGATCCAGGCAGTGCATAGAAGTCATTAAGTGAGTAAAACATGCATTACATGACTGGAGATGCATATGGTGCTCTTCATTCTGCTTCTAGATGTCATTTCATGCCAGCCTTTTTCTTTGCATTTCTGTAATCACTTTATTATTTACTTATTTTTAACTTACTGCCACCAGGATTATCACTGGGACTTGATGACTGCATGACAAACCCACCACTCTCAGATGCCACTTATTTTCCTTCTTTTTTTTTTTTTTCTCTTGCTGGAGACAGAAACTGAAAGGAAAGGAGGGAGGGTGGAATAAAGAAAGAGGGACACCTGAAGTGCTGCTTCACTGTTCATGAAATTTCCCCCTGCAGATGGGGACAAGGGCTCGCACCTGGGTCCTTGTGTTTGGTAATGTGTGTACTCTACCCAGTGCAGCACAGCTCAGCCCCAATCACTTTTTATAATGAAGAAAAATAAACACACATGACGAAGTTTAATACCTGTCTACCATTTCCTCTTGTTTAACCTTCATCTGTGCACCCTACTGATGTCAATACTGAACATTCATATGTATTTGGTGAGTGAATGAAGTGCAACTGAGCAAGGGTTTGCCATTTGCCAGGCACTGAGCTACAGTAGTAGAAAAGGAAAAGGGGGGAAAAAAGCAGGGATGGGGGGAAGGACTTCTTGAGAATATCAGATTCAGTAGTAAAGGTGACACACAAGTCAGAACAAAATACTATATAGTTTGCAGCACTGATTGCTATGAAGAAAGAAAAGGATGTATTTGGTTTCATTTCCCAATCTTGAGCCTTTGGGGAGAAAAGTCCTGTCAAATTGTAAGGCTTGGTGCTTGCATATGATACAACCATAGCTAATGTTGACATCAGATGATGTTGTTGACAAATGTTTGTAAGTAAAGTCAGGTCTAGCTCTGGGGTAAGATCTGTATCCTTTGAGACTGGTGTGTTAGTTTAGGCCGGCCTCTTTAAGCAAGGGTCGGGAACAGTTTTTCCCCTAATCCTTTAGTTCTAGATCCACCACCACTGTCCAACTTTTTTTCCCCCCCCCACTTTCTTTTTTCTTTAGCTGCTTGTATTAACTAGGCAGTTTAGCTATTACCAGTTCACTCATAAAATATTAGAGCTTTAAGAACTGACCTAGTTTAAGCCCTACATTTTCTAGACTTGGAATCTTAATGCAGGATTAAACAACCCTTGCCCAATGTCATGTAACTAGCTCAAAGCCACCTCCAATCTACTGCCTTCCAGCAGAATGAAATTATAGGATTACTAACTCCCATGTGTGCAAATCACATTCGTGAGTGGTTAAAGAGCATTGTTGGGAGTTCTCATTTCCACAGCTGAATTTCCACAGTAGTCACACACTCATTTCCACAGTAGTCATCTGACAGGTGGTTTCTAAGTGAAAGGTCTGCTTAGCTAAGAAGCTGCCATTATTTTGGGGTAAGTTTGTGACCAGTATCCAAGATGAATAGATTTCTCTTCTGAAGACTGTCCTGCAATTATACAGCCTTTGATCAGCCCTGAGTATAATTCTGGCCTGAAGTTAGTGAAATAACAAAGTGGTCTGAACTAGCTTGATGGCAAATTTAGGTCCTGCACTTGGAAGGCTATGCAGTGATCCTCCTGACATGAGTATACTTTGAGGAGTATACAGGAGCAGACTTCAAGCACAGACTGGCAGATGTCAAATGTCAGATGACATCACTCTTTAAGTACCTCCTGTATTTCCATCTCAGACCTTAAGGCAGTCCTATCCCTTGAACTTAGAGTTCCACCTCTCCATTTAGGTTTGGCTTCTCTTCACTGTCTAGATCTCTGAAGCCAGACTCTGGCCTCTTTGCTCTCCAGGTTTGAAGGGAAACAGGTCTAATGGACATCTGGCCTGTAGTTCAGTCTTAAACCTAGTACCCTGAATGCTCTGTTACCTTTTCCTTTCTAATCAAGCCCTTGCTCCTTCTATTATTTCCTGGAGTGAATTCTCCCATTTTCTGATATGTTTCAGATTTCTTCTCCCCTTCTCTTATCAGTTTTGCCTGCCCTGTTTGTGTAACATTCAATGCTACAGAAATTCAAATCATCTAGATTAAATCAACCTAGTAGTTAGTCCTCTGTTTTTCTTCACAGAGGGCTAGAACAGAAATTTTGAGCACTAAACACAGAGTGAGCATGGGGCACATGTGAGTTTCTTTCACCTTTTCCTAAAGAAAACTGGCTGAATGCATAAGCTTAACTCAGAAAGGAAATCACATCATTAGGGTATTTTATTTTATTTTATTTTATTCTATTTTTATTTATTTTTTAAAGTTTTTTTTTTCTTACCCCCCTCCAGGGTTATCACTGGTGTTTGGTGCCTACACTACAAATTCACTGTTCCAGGCTGCCTTTATCCCCACCCACCCCCATTTTATTGAGTAGAACAGAGAGAAATTGAGAGGGGAGATAAAGAGGGAGAGAGAAAGATAAACACATGCAGACTTGCTTCACACCACTGCAGTGGGGAGCCAGGGTTCGTACTATGTGTGTTTAACCTGGTGCACCACCACCCAGCCCCCTCTGTTATCTTTTTTAAGGATCAGCTTAGTATGATGGCCCACACACTTAATCAGTGCAGGCCTTTTGACACTAGCCAAACTGAACATGTCCAAACTAACATGAGCTTTGGAGAGACCCTTATTTAACCAACTGTGGCAGCCACTTAGATGTTTAGGAACATGACTGAAAACTCACTTGGCTTTAAGTGAAGTCTGTCACTGTGTTTATCATCTCTGAAATCCTGCTGTCTATAGGTAGATAACGCTAGAGACCATCTGCCGCCATCCCTTCACTTAACCAGTCCCAGCCACCATCATTTGCTTTAGTGTTTAATATATACAGTTTTCTATTGGACTGACTTCTCAATGATGTTATTTGCAGTGAGGGTGGTAGGTGACAACGAGAAAGGCATTGTGTGTCTAAGTACACCCCAGATTTAATCTCCGTTCCAACAGCTGGCTAAGACTTATTTTTTAAAAAGAAATCGTAACCAAAAACCAGAATGCTTTCTTTTGTTTAAATTTCCTCTCCCAGAGACCAGTCCCAGGAGTCCCTTCACCTGCATTATCCATTAATGCTGTGGCTTCATTTCCCCCAAATAAACATGTTTTCCTGCCAAAAAAAAAAAAAAATAGACAGAGGGTTGGATACAGGGATGCACCTTGGGACCTGCATTTGAGGCTTGTTCCTCATTGTTCTGGGTTGGCCCTCAGTCTCCTTACTTGGCTCTTGTCAGCAGAGGTGGTGCTGCAGCCCTAAAGGCCTCTTACTGCTGTAGTGAACCCTACCCTGATTGTCCACCCCTCCAACTCTTCTTGAAAGCATCCTTCATTTCTGTTAGCTCCATTTCCTGAATGGCTCCTCCAGATCATCTTTCACCTCTTGCTTCAAGCTCTGGAGACACATGTGGTTTCAGCATAATGCACAGATGTGATTTGGGGGAGGGGGAGACATGATTGTGGACTCCCACTCAGCAGCTGGGGTTACTGGACTGTGAAATGGAGGTCGTCCTCTTTGAGTGGGCTGTTCAGGAAGGAGGGGCGGTGGAAAGACCCGAGAGCAACCTCAGACCCTGGAGATTTCCTTCCCCACCCTAACACAGTACTGTGGTTTTTCATTATAAGAAAGGCAGCTCCTGTGGAGCAAATTACCATAAATTATGCTTGTATACCTCATTCTAAATTGAGATATGAATAGAATAAGAAGAATAAACTTTTATAGGGAAAAAAACCTGGCTGTTTATCTAAATGTTGATCACCAGGGATTGACTTTTTTTGCTTTGTTTTTGCTTTCTTTAAAGGTCTAAATATGTAAATATTTTTATTGTATGCTTTTTGTCAGACCCGCTCAACTCTGACATAGTTTGCTCCAAAGCAGCCACAGACAAGATGGAAAGAGACTGAATTTGGTGGCATGTCATAAATTGTGTGTCCACAATCATAAGACTTATGAACATCGTCCTCATTGTTGTCTTTATGAGTCACTAGCTCTCTGTTTGGTGAGACCCTATCCGTATGCTGTGAACTTGAGTAGTTAGATGTATCAAATTCTTTTTAGTATAGATTCACTGTAGACTGTACTGAGTAATCATAAAGAGTTTGGGCCTGGAGTTAAGGTGTTTTATTTATTTTCAGAATCCAGCTTAGTTGTTATTTATGTTATGTTTAACTTCTCTAAATGTGTCTATCTTTAAAATGAGTACATTTTAACTTTTAACTTCTTATTTATTTTCAGAATCCAGCTTAATTGTTGTTTATGTTCTGTTTAACTTCTCTAAATGTGTCTATCTTTAAAATGAGTACAGTGGTGGTAGCGCACATGGTTGACTGCACATGTTACAATGCACAAGGACCCAGGTTCAAGTCCCTGGACCGTACCTGCAGGGGGAAAGTTTTGTGAGTGGTGAAGCAGTGTTGCAGGTGTCTCTCCTTCTCTCTCCCCTTTCCCTCTTAATTTCTGGCTTTCGCTATCCAATAAATAAATAAAGATAGTGAAGGGAAAAAAGTTACTAGTGCAATGATATTAGTATTTAGAGAATTGTTTCAACTCGAAGTCATGTTTTGCTGTATTCCTAGCAAGTTTATTTCTTAACACCAGTGTTAGGAGATGAATGTATAAATACCAGGAGAACGTAAAAGACAAAGACATCCGGACTAGCTTCCAGGCTCCAAGACTCAGTGCTCTGATAATGGTGAAGTTGGGGGTCTCCAATAAGCTATTTCTTGGGGTGACGTCCCATAATGTCAGCTACCTCTTAGCAGAAACGCAAACACTGGTATAAACTGTCCAACCTTTGGATGTCTTTTGTTGTCAGTAATAAAGTGTGTTCTGAAGAAAAGTTAAAAGAATCAGAAAAAATTCTGATTTTTTTTCCCCCATGTCCCATCATCTTCAGTGTTTTCCAAACTACCTTCTTCAATAAAGAGGGAGGTGCCTGTTCTGTGATCAAATGTATTTGTGAAATACAAGACTAGACAAAGAGAATTCTCAAAGATAAAGTATTTGACTATATTGTTTTCCGAAAGTATTTGCTTTGGCTTTTGGGTTTTATGTTTTTGGAGCCTCTTATAAAATTCTTTACAGGGGGCAGGGGGCAGGGGAGATAGCATAATGGTTATCCAAAGAGACTCTCATGCCTGAGGCTTCAAAGCCCTCACTCAGTTCAGTTCCCTGCACCACACACCATGAGTCAGAGCTGAGCAGTGCTCTGGTAAAGAAAAAAAAAATTAAAATTCTTTACAGGGAACACCCTTTGAGGAACCTGAGGATAACACTTTACTGAATTTCCTTAGAATCCTGTATACTTTATTTATTTATTTGTTTATTGATGAGTGATGATGGTGACAGCAGCAACTAATAATGGTTTATTTTGGATTTCTCATTTTTGTTAACAGGAATTGTACCTTTTTTTTTTTATTTGTGAGAGTGTATTTAGCTTTGTTTGAAATATTTCATATGAACATAAAAGTTGCAAGAATATTTTGAAGAATTCTGCTTGTTAACATTTCACCATATCTATCTAACTCTCATCCTTTCCCTCTATGTGCACACATTACTGCTGTTCTTACATTTGTATTTTTTTAAGGTTTATTTCACATGAGAGCGAGAGACCAGAATAGCTTTGGTTCCTACAGCACTAGGGATCTAAGCTGGGAACCTGAGATATGCAAGTCCTACACTCTGTCAAACTGAATTGTTTCTCCTAGCTGCTACAGTTACATTTTAACCAGTATTTTAAGTTATGAAATTCTTTTATGAACTATGAATTTATTTTATGAAAGTACTTGTAGACTCAAATTAATGAGGCAAGGCCATGGGGCACCCACTTCAGTTACAATGCACAGGGGCCTGGGTTCAAATCCCCTAATTCCCACCTGCAGTGGGAAATTTCTGAGAGCGGTGAAGCAGTGTTGCAGGTGTCTCTGTCTCTCCCTCTCAGTCTCTTCCTTCCCACTCAATTTCTGTCTCTTACCCAGTAAATAAATAATTTTTGACAAAAAAAAAAAAAAAGGAAACTCAAAATTATTCACAACTCCTTCCATTTCTACCTGTTGTGCTAAGGTCAGTCAATGATTCATGGTGTGTAAAAGGTTATCAGTGAATTGCAAAGGAACATTTTGATAAGTTTGTCACTTACAGTTTTGTTTTCCTTCCTCTATTCCTTCCTTTCTTCTTTCCCCTCCCTTCTTTCCTTCTTTCCTTCCTTCCTTCCTTCCTTCCTTGAGAGAGTGAAAGAGATCAACAGTACTAAAGCTTCCTTCAATATAGTGGAGTCTGGGCTCGAACCTGGGTCTCATATATGGCAAAGCACTACACTGTCCCAGTGAGCTACCTTGCTGGCCCTGTTTTGCTTGTTTGCTTGGTTTTGGAACATGTCAACGCCAAGGAAAGTTTCTGTGTAGGACCAGAATCCTGATAAATCTGGATTCATGAAGTTATCATTTGGTGGCCTGCCTATGTATGTGTCACCAGGATCCTATGCACAGGTGATACTACCTACCATTTCCAAGCCAACATCTTCTTTTCTTTTCTTTCTTTTTTTAAATCACAGATGGAGAGGGATGAGAATGAGACAGACAGGCAGAGAAGAGAAGCTGTCATACCACAGAGCTTCCCCCAGTATTGCTGGGGCTCCAGCCAAGAGACTTGCACATAGTAAAGCTCTATCATGGCAGCTGTTTGATGTTGTCTGTAGACTATCATGACCATTTACAGTCAGTTTGCAGTCCTCTGGGTTAGTGTTCTTGAGAACCGGGCTTGGAGGTGGCTTCACACTGTCCTGTCCTTCAGTTTCAGGACTGGAGGGGGTGGTGCAGAGGTTCTAGACTCATCTAGTAACTCTATTTCAAGGTTCCCATAGTGACTTGTTGCATATTCTCAACATGGTAACATAGACAGTTATTTATTTATTTATTTATTTATTTATTTATTTCCTTTTTTTTGTTGCCCTTGTTTTTATCATTTTGTGGTTATTATTATTGTTGTTATTGATGTTGTTGCCAGATAAGACAGAAATGGAGAAAGGAGGGGAAGATAGAGATGGGGAGGAAAAGATAGACACCTGCAGACCTGCTTCACCGCCTCTGAAGGGACTCCCCTGCAGGTGGGGAGCCGGGACTCCAGGGATCCTTACGCCGGTCCTCAAGTTTTGTGCCATGTGCACTTAACCCGCTGTGCTACAGCTGGACCCCCAGTTTTTTTTGTTTTTTTTTTTAATGATATCTTTTTCAGCAGTGACTTCATTTAGCATACCTGAAGCCTCCCTATCTGGGGTTTTTTCAGCCAAGAAATCAAAACTTTTTTACCCCCACTAGGGAAAAATAGAAACAGGCTTGGGGTACGGATCAACCAACCAATGCCTATGTCTAGCCCAGAAGCAATTACAGAAGCCAGAACTCCCACCTTCTGCACTACATAAAGAATTTTGGTCCATATACCCAGAAGGGAAATATTAGGGGAAAATGACCCAGAAGGCCCTGAACTCCAATTCTATCAGGACCCCAGAGAAAGAAGAGGAAAAAAAAAAAAAGGAAGAATACTCAAAAGTAGTAGGTGTGACTTAGAAAGGAAGAGAAGGCAAGACCATAGGAAAAAAAAATGTGCGTGTGTGTGTGTGTGTGTGTGTGTGTGTGTGTGTGTATGGGGGTGGGGGGAGGAGAGAGAGAGTTATAGAAATAATAAACAACCCATATCTGTGACCTTGGAAGAACTACAGCAGTTTCCAATGGAGGGAATGGGGACACAGAAATCTGGTGGTGGAAAAGGTGTGGCATTATACCCTGTAGTAATTTTGTGAATCAATATTAAATCACTAATATTAAAAAAAACCCCTCTTGGGTGGGGGTAGATAGCATAATAGTTATGTAAACAGACTCATGCTTGTGGCTCTGAAGTCCCATGTTCAATCCCCTACACCACCATAAGCTAGAACTGATCAGTGCTCTGGTTAAAATAAGTAAAAATAAAATAAACTCTTTTACTCCTTCAGTTGGTTTAAGTAACCCAGCTTGAGCATACAATGAGTGAGCAAACACTGCCACTTTACAAAGAGAAATTTATTGATGTAATGGGACTGTGGATGTGATTTATATGACCTTTTAAAGAGCCTTTCCCAAACTATTTTCAGGAAGCTGAAAATAGTCACCTCTCCTGTACAGTGCCAGCATTGAACTAATGAATGAAGATAGGGCTTGTACCATCAACGAAAGCCCAAAGAGTAGTCAGCCACTAGATGGTCTTAGGTGCAGAGAGCACCACACATGTGTTCAGAAGGTTTGTGCATGCTGCCCTCATCACAGCCTTGGGACATGTGTTTCATAGCTTCACGCTGAAAATGCCTACTCCCCCAGGCCCCTGGGTTGTGTGTGAATGATGTCCCACTCGTAGTAGATTTATACCTACTTAGAAAAGTGCCCTATTTGGATATTAAACTATCTTAATTAAAATATTTTATTATGACAGCAGCAAATGCTGGAGAGGTTGTGGGTCAAAGAAACCCTCCTACACTGCTGGTGGGAATGTAAATTGGTCCAACCTCTGTGGAGAACAGTCCGGAGAACTCTCAAAAGGCTAAAAAAGGACCTACCCTATGACCCTGCAATTCCTCTCCTGGGGATATATCCTAAGGAACCCAACACACCCATCCAAAAAGATCTGTGTACACGTATGTTCTTGGCAGCACAATTTGTAATAGCCAAAACCTGGAAGCAACCCAGGTGTCCAACAACACATGAGTGGCTGAGCAAGTTGTGGTGTATATATATATATATATATATATATATATATACAATGGAATACTACTCAGCTATCAAAAATGGTGACTTCACCGTTTTCAGCTGATCTTGGATGGACCTTGAAAAATTCATGTTAAATGAAGTAAGTCAGCAACAGAAGGATGAGTATGGGATGATCTCACTCTCAGGCAGAAGTAGAAAAACAAGATCAGAAAAGAAAACACAAATAGAACCTGAACTGGAATTGGCGTATTGCACCAAAGTAAAAGACTCTGGGGCGGGTGGGTGGGTGGGTGGGGAGAATACAGATCCAAGAAGTATGACAGAGAACCTAGTCGGGGTTGTATTATTATATGGAAAACTGGGAAGTGTTATGCATGTACAAACTATTGTATTTACTGTTGAATGTAAAACATTAATTCCCCAATAAAGAAATTAAAACAGAATTTTATTATGAACACTTAAAAAAAGGTATTCAAAGGGGGCCAGTGGGTTAAGCGCACATGGTGAAAAGTGCAAGGACCGGCTTAAGGATCCCGGTTAGAGCTCCTAGCAGGGGGATCGCTTTACAAGTGGTAAAGCAGGTCTGCAGATGTCTGTCTTTCTCTCCCCCTCTGTCTTCCCCTCCTCTCTCCATTACTCTCTGTCCTATCCAACAACAGCAGTAACAACAACAACAACAACAAAATGGAAAAAATGGCCTTCAGGAGCAGTGGACTCATAGTACAGGCCCCCGGCCCCAATGACAACCCTGGAGACAAAAAGAGGGAAAAAAAATTCAAAGAAGAGAAGCTAATATAGTCACCGTGCAGATGCAACAGTTATTACGATATCACCACATTCCTCTGTTCCCCCCCCCTTTGGCTAAAATATTTACAGTAAAGCCAGCTATCAGATCATGTCACCCCCCTTAACATATTTCACTATGCCTCTCTAAAGAGTAGACTTTTTTTTTTAAGCAAACATGTGCCGCAATCCTACCTCACAGAGTTTATCTGGAGAATGAAATTTTGATGTGTACCTTTTCAAAACTCCTGCAACTAGGTTACCGTAAGAATCAATGAAATCCAGGAATCAGGCGGAAGTAAGCAGGTTAAGCGCACATAGCACAAAGCGTAAGAAGGTCCCGGTTCTAGCCCCCGGCTCCCCACCTGCAGGGGAGTCGCTTTACAGGCGATGAAGCAGGTCTGCAGGTGTCTATCTTTCTCTCCCCCTCTCTGTCTTCCCCTCCTTTCTCCATTTCTCTTCTGTCCTGTCCAACAATGATGACATCAATAACAACAGTAATAACTACAGCAATAAAACAACAAGGGCAACAAAAGGGAATAAATAAATAAATGTTTTTTTAAAAAAAAAATCAATGAAATCCATGCCTATACTACTGAATAATTCACTGATACCTTCAGGGGGCCGGGAGTGGGAGATTGGAAGTGGTGGTATCTTCGCTTTCAACTCTGAACAGAACTGTTTGGTTTGGGGATGAGGTGGGTGGACAGTTGGCACTTGAGAATCTTTCTTTTCTCCGCACTTGTGAATCTATTAACTGTTATCTCATATATTGAGCTGTTCCATTTTGCTTCCTGAGCATTTCATAGTATCATCAATGATTGATAATCGTAACTTACAGGAATTTAAAAAATATATTCTAATTAAAAAAAGCATCTGTCAGCTATCAGGTTTCCAGCTTCCACTTTTGAGAAGCAGGATGTTGAATGTGAGTAATGACACAAAAGGCCTATAAAATGCAGACTAGCCCTCGGATGACTCATCCGGTATAGTGCAGTATATTTGTCAAGGAGACTGAATCATATATGGGGGAAACCACTTCTCAAGCAGCCAGCTGGTTCTCAGGTCCGCAAGAGACAATCCATTTTTATCGGAAGCTTTATAGTAGCAATAATGCTAATACCCAGCACTTGGGCTCAACAATGTAGAGGAAATGGCATCTCCTGGCAGGTACGTACTAACTGTTTATACAAACTTTTATTTTCTTATTGTTCTCCTAAGCCTAACCTTTCTCATATTTACTCTTAACATGTTTTAAGATGGGAAAAAATTATTTTAATTGTTAAGAAGTGAAGTGTGTGTGTGTGTGTGTGTGTGTGTGTGTGTGTGTGTTTTCCCATGTGCAAGGACAGATAGATAGCCTCTGGTCTTTTGATGAACATAGAGTTCTTGTTCACATATCTCCCTTTTCAAAAACAGATTTCTCCTTAGATATTCAGACTAAAATGGGCCTGAACCCTCCCTGTTAGGCTCTGAGTTTAAAAGATGCTACCTAGGAAACAGCTTGCAGGGGCTCTGTGCCTTTGAGATTGGGTAGCTTAAAGTTTAAAAGAAAGAGAGAGAGGAAGAGAGAAAGGAAGGAAAGAAGGAAGGAAGGGAGGGAGGAAGATTAAGTAGAGGTGAACTAAAGTAGGTACTGTAATGATAGTATTGTATTTATAATGTTTTTCTCCCACTAGTCCATATTCCCAAGATATGTGGCTCAATACAAGAAAGTTGTATTCCCCTGATAAGTGAATACATTTAATTTTTGCAAATCATAACTTGCTTATACTGAATTCATGCTTTAACTTTTTCTAGGTGAGAGAAAGGGTAGTAAGGATTTAGTAACAGCGCTTAATTATAACTTTCACATGATCGGAAGGGTTGTTCTGCATAATTGGAAGACTATATCAGCCTGTCTACCCTCCCCTTGTCACTCACTAAATTTAAACAATGTCTGACTGGTTAAAGTACATAGCTTGTTTATTTGAGTGTACTAAGCATTCCTGTGTGTGTTGACAGTCTATTCAGTGTCTCCTCATATTTTTAAAAAATGCTTTTTGAGCCCTCCTGGTTAAGGGCAAATGCCATAGTTAGTTTATAGCAGTGCTATTTATGCTTTCCAGTTCTGTCTGTCCAGAATGGCTGAGTCAGGACCTATAACACAACTGCCTACAAATCTGCCCAAGATTTGTGGAGCATCCCTGTGTGTGGTGGTAAATTCCGTTTGTCACTCAGAGAGCATTAAACAGACCTAGGATTACCAAGCTGGAAAAATAGGCTGTCTTTGTTTCTCTTCCTTTCTCTTATAAAAGCCATAATAATGCCATGCTTTCCTTGAGGCATATGGTTTTTAAATTATTAGTAAATGCATGAACTTACTTATTTAAATACATTCAGAAATGCACATACTGAGGAAAACCAGCATGCAGGGAGTGTTTATTTTATTTTATTTTTTAATATTGAAAACCTATTTAAGATTTTCTTTTTTTTTTTCTTTTAAAGATTTTATTTATTTATGAGAAAGATAGGAGGAGAGAGAAAGAACCAGACATCACTCTGGCACATGTGCTGCCAGGGATCGAACTTGGGAACTCATGCTTGAGAGTCCAAAGTTTTACCACTGCGCCACCTCCCAGACTACGGGCGTGTTTATTTTTGTAGATTAAGAAGTACACATTGTTTTTAGGATGGGCAAATTGTTTCTGGAAATAAAACTACATCCAAATTTCATTAATTTTGCATTCTATAAATGAAAGCCACCTGTTATGCTGCTAACATGCTAATTATGGGAGAGCACAATAATGAGGAAGAACAGTATTTGAAATATGTGGGGGTTTTGTTAAGAATTTCACTGCCCACATCTGTAGTGCTTATTTTTATATGTGTTTACATGCCTCTATGCTACATATTTAATAATAGCATTTGGTGATATTAAAAATGCTTCAGCTTCAAAGTAAGAGTTCTTTTTATTTCTTCTCATTAATGACCTTTTTAAGTTGTGGGAGAAAGACTACCTAAAAATGTTAGCTTGAACTGAAGCCCCAGTTGTGTGATCTTGGAGTGAATGGGGTTCTCTCTCGTTGAGCTACCACACCTCGGTTCATGTACCACTTGGTCACATAGCAGAAGAATAATGTGAACTAAAGGCAGAAGAGCAACTTTCCTCTGATACTACTGAAATACTATATCATCCCCTCACAACTAAAAATGATCACATGTAGATATTTTAAAACCATATTTTAAGACCCAGATTTATAGGTGTCGTCTATGAAAATGTCTTGTCTTCCTGTGGTTTGGGGTAGTTGAGACTAGCCCAGGTCCTGTCCAAGTTACTTCAGAGCAGCACAGATTGCTTTTACCTTTGGTTCTATTACACACTCAGGGTGTATCTATCATTATGATTTGATTACGGCAGTCACCTCTAGGGTTGTGAGAAGGGCCCATCCTGCACCTTCAGTCCAGAGTGACCATCTATTTATTTCAGATACTTTCTTTCCCTCTTGAGGGACAAGGAATACAGAGCTGTGGCCAGTACCAAGGATCTTAAATCATTCAACTTAGAAGTGGTCAATAAATATTGAGTGAGGTGCTGCTTATATTCAGAAAGCCGTGTGCTGGGTAATGTTAAATTAAAAAATGTTCTTGATCCAGGCCCAGCCCTATCTTTGCTTTAATTCCCTCACCAGTGAGAATTCATTATTGCTGGTGATAGAATCCTCCTGGGTTTTCTTTATTCATAAATTAACTGAAGTCCATGATCGAGACTACTCATTGCTTCATATAGAAGCAACTTTTAGCTATTGCCATTTGGTTCTTCAGAATCTAATTCTTCTTGGGTAGGAATCAAAGAAATGACCTACTCAAAAAAATCGATTGGATAGTTTTGGTAAAACCGAAACCATGTTTTCTGAGCCAGATTTCTGATAACAACCTTGCTTTCCTTCTGGGTGTGAGAGGGCTGGGGTGGGGGTAGGGGGTTGGTGGTGGTAGTAGTAGTGGCAGCAGTGGCAGTCAGGGAGAGTGTAAACTCGCAAATCAGAGCACTCAGGATATCTTAGTGGAACAAATTAGCCAGCATCAAGGACAGTTTTCCTCTTTCCTTGAGGTTTGAGGAGCTCTTCCTCTTTTTAACACAGTGAGTAGAGAGGTAGCTCGGCAGTGGAGTGCATGTCTTGCTTGGGTGAAACTCTGAATTTAACCGTACTCTACTCTGATGCACAACATACATGTTGTATCCTAGTAATTCAGAGGTATAGTGTATCTAGTACCATCTGACTAAAAACATTTAAAATCATTTTCTGGTAAAGACCAGTTTAGTGAGTCTGTGACCTGCCTATGACTTGTGAATGTTTGAATATAGCTATGTCCCTAGGGAGTGGGTTGAATCTGTCTACTGCCTGTAGCCCGTCGTCCACTGCTCTTCTGTTTCACTGTCCTTTCCACATCCGAGGTTTAGGTCACTCTGCCTGTGTTATGGGTGGGATTAATAGCACTTTTAGATAAATCTTGTATCATTACCTGAAATACCAAGTTTCCTGTGTGGCTCAGAAAAGCCAGAAACAAGTGCAAAAAAGCTTTCCTTTAACATAGGCCGCCCCCCCTTTTTTTAATCTTTCTTTATTGGATAGAGACAGCCAGAAATCGAGAGGGTAGAGGGGGATAGGGAGAGAGAAAGAGAGACACCTATAGCCCTACTTCACCACTTGCAAAGCTAACCCGCTGCAGGTGGAGACAGGGGGCTCGAACTCGGGTCCTTGCACATTGTATCATCTGCGCTCAACCAGGTGTTCTACCACCTGGCCCCAAGCCCCATTCTTGAGAACACTTAAATGGAATGGATGACCACTCTGTCATCTAGCCAGCATGGCCCTGAACATTCTTTCACATATAAATTTGTAGACAGCTTGTTTACATTGTTATCTGTGTCCACATTGTCTTAGAGCGTGGGGGAGACAGTCATGGAAACCATGCCCGTCCCCATGTAGATTCTCTGTCATCAACATTTCTTTGAGAACAATGAATACCATAGAGAAAACAAATGCTTCGGAGCCAGGCTGGCATGTCAGCCTCTTGAGCGTTTGACATGTGTGGCTGCCAACCTTCTGTGACACACACTGTGAGAGTAGTTTAGGGAAGCTAGCCACTTCTTCATACTACTCAGTGTGCAGGGAACTGCTACAAGATACTCTTTTTTTTTTTTTTTTCTGATTGATGCAGTTGGAGATGTCCAGACTAGGTTTGACTATTTGTTTTTTGTTTTAATTTTGTTTTGCTTTTCCTCTTCCTCCCCTTCTTCTCTTTCCTCCACCTCGTCTCCTTCTCCTTCTTTCTGTAGTTTTCTTTTAGATCCATTTCTGTACTCAACCAGTGGGAGGAGATGCTCTGGCCCTATACCCTGCGGGAGCCTCTTGCCTTTTATTAAATGGAGCGGGTGTCATAAAGGCTGCTTAGGAAGGGTGGAAAGCAAAATTAGTGTCTGTGGGTGGGCATGTGTTCTAACCATATCACCAAAGAACTGTCGTGTGTAAAAGCTGGCAGAAACTTGCCCTTCTCACCCTAAAAAACCTAGCCTCCCTCTTTTTTGCTTTAAGAAATGCTTTTAAAACAAGGATTTTCTGACAGTTCCATGTCTTCAAATGGGGATTAACTGTTGTGATTGTGTATGAATATAACTAAAAAACTAAAGTTAGAAGATATAGAGTGATGAATCAAAAGTTATTTTTAGGGACAGTGTTGCTTACAAACATGAATCAGCATCATAGTAGAATATAGTTGACTAAGGATTAGGTATTTATGAGAACTAACAGTTGGATACTCTGCATGCTGAACTTCGATTCCTTGAGATAATTCTGTAAGTATAGTCACTTTTTAAATTTTTTTAAAATCTTTATTTATAGGATAGAGACAGCCAGAAACTGAGAGGGAAGGGAGTGATAGAGAAGGAGAGAAACAGAAAGATACCCACAGCACTGTTTCACCACTTGCAAAGCTTTCCCCCTGCAGGTGGGGACAGGGAGCTCGAACCTGGGTCTTTGCGCATTAACATGTGCACTCAACCAGCCTGGCCCCAGCATAGTCACTTTTTTTTTTTTTTTAAAGATTTTATTTATTAATGAGAAAGGGGGAGAAAGAGAAAGAACCAGACATCTCTCTGGTATATGTGCTGCCAGGGATTGAATTCAGGACCTCATGCTTGAGAGTCAAGTGTTTTATCCACTGAGCCACCTCCTGGACCACCAGTCACTTTTAATTACACAGGAAATGGTTGTGTTTTTCTATGTCGTTTGCCTTTTACCAAAGGAACAAAGCACAGACAAAGATTTACATTTATATTTGAAGCACAAGATATTCCTTTTATAACTACCTTGAGAAGGTCTTGTAAATTTATTAATTACTCCTCATGTAGAAGACTATTCCTTAGATTAAAGGCTGGCTGTTATGTATGTAGTTTTCACAATGCACACCTGCTACTTTTATAATTAGGGCAGAGCTTATGTGTTTGCTTATTTTTAAAATAGTGGTATTGTTTGTTTCTGAAGGACAGAAAAATGTTCTCTAGCCCAACACTTGTAATTTGGGGCCCTTCCTGCGTATATGTATTTAGGTGACCTCTTTTTGGTTTTCAAACTAATGTTTTGTTTTAAGACTTGAAAGAGAGAGAGACCGACCGACCAACCGACCGACCGAGACCAAGCGAGACCAACTAAGACCGACCCAGAGCATTAATCTGCTCTGGCCTACAGTGTTGGAATCGAGCCTGAGGTCTCAAATTTACAAATCCTGTACCCTACCGCTAAACCAATTTTTTCTGTTGTGATAAAAGATAAAACGCCACCATAGCCATTTTTAAAGTATGTAGTATATTAATGTTAACTATATGTACATTATTTTACAACAGATATAAAAACTTTTTCAGCCTACAAAATTGAAGTGCTATACATATTAAACTCCCTATCTCTCCCCTTTCACAACCATCATTCTTTGAGTTAGGAAATGAATGGCTTTTAACAAGTGTTAAGTTTAATCCTTTACATGCCAACACTAGAAAAATTTTATCTTGTTATATAACTTTATGTTTTGTCTAGTCTTCTCAGTGTATATTCCTAAAACTTCCATACATGCAGTTACTCACTATAGGAAACTGCTGGGCATTCAAGATAATTTCAGGGATCATGCCTATTGGTGTGGAAACACAGCAGTGAATGGAATGAGCAGTTGATACTTGCTCTTGGCCAGAAAGGAAGAAGAGGGTTTATTTATTTATTTAGTCTAATACTAAGTAGCAGCCTATAGTGACTGCTTGGTTTCAGGAAAGTATAACTGCCTCTAGGACTTACAGACTGTTTAATCTTGTGGTAAAACTCTAAAACTCTAGTGGGAAGATTTGGCCACATTGTACTGTGCAAGACGTAGTCTTTAGTCACCACTGAATACATGGCTTAGTGCTTCACTGGGCTTCTTGGTGGTGGCCAGGAAACTCCACATTTGCAGTTTGGCTTCCAGGTGCCTCAATTATCTGTGCGTCTCAATACCAAATAACTTCTGGTGCTTCTATAAGCTGGTAAGCTTTGTTACGTGGGGTTAGCGCTAGTGTTCCCCAGAAATCCTTTTTGAAATCAAACTAGAATGTCTCCTATAGATGAAACAATATTTTAAGAATATAGTTAAATCATCAGGCAATACAGTAAGGTGTCAGGCTACAAAATTAACATTCAAAAGTCAGTGGCATTCCTCTATGCAAACACTAAGTTAGAAGAAATTGAAATCCAGAAATCAATTCCTTTTACTATAGCAACAAAAACAATAAAATATCTAGGAGTAAACCTAACCAAAGAAGTGAAAGACTTGTATACTGAAAACTATGAGTCACTACTCAAAGAAATTGAAAAAGACACAAAGAAGTAGAAAGATATTCCATGTTCATGGGTTGGAAGAATTAACATCATCAAAATGAATATATTACCCAGAGCCATCTACAAATTTCATGCTATCCCCATCAAGATCCCAAGCACATTTTTTAGGAGAATAGAAAAAAATGCTACAAATGTTTATCTGGAACCAGAAAAGACCTAGAATTGCCAAAACAATCTTGAGAAAAAAGAACAGAACCAGAGGCATCACACTCCCAGATCTCAAACTGTATTATAGGGCCACTGGCATCAAAACTGCTTGGTACTGGAACATGAATAGACACACTGACCAGTGGAATAGAATTGAGATCCCAGAAATGAGGCCCCACACCTATGGACATCTAATCTTTGACAAAGGGGCCCAGACTATTACATGGGGAAAGCAGAGTCTCTTCAACAAATGGTGTTGGAAACAATGGGTTGAAACATGCAGAAGAATGAAACTGAATCACTGTATTTCACCAAATACAAAAGTCAATTCCAAGTGGATCAAGGACTTGGATGTTAGACCACAAACTATCAAATACTTAGAGGAAAATATTGGCAGAACTTTTTTCTGCATAAATTTTAAAGACATTTTCAATGAAACGAATCCAGTTACAAAGAAGACTAAGGCAAGTATAAACCTATGGGACTACATCAAATTAAAAAGCTTCTTCACAGCAAAAGAAACCACTACCCAAACCAAGAGACCCCTCACAGAATGGGAGAAGATCTTTACATGCCATACATCAGATAAGAGTTTAATAACCAACCTATATAAAGAGCTTGCCAGACTCAACAACAAGACAACAAATAACCCCATCCAAAAATGGGGGGAGGACTTGGACAGAATATTCACCACAGAAGAGATCCAAAAGGCTGAGAAACACAGGAAAAAATGCTCCAAGTCTCTGATTGTCAGAGAAATGCAAATCAAGACAACAATGAGATACCACTTCACTCCTGTGAGAATGTCATACATCAGGAAAGGTAACAGCAGCAACTGCTGGAGAGGGTGTGGGGTCCAAGGAACCCTCCTGCACTGCTGGTGGGAATGTCAGTTGGTCCAACCTCTGTGGAGAACAGTCTGGAGAACTCTCAGAAGGCTAGAAATGGACCTACCCTATGACTCTGCAATTCCTCTCCTGGGGATACATCTTAAGGAACCCAACATATCCATCCAAAAAGATCTGTGTACACATATGTTCTTGGCAGCACAATTTGTAATAGCCAAAACCTGGAAGCAGCCCAGGTGTCCAATAACAGATGAGTGGCTGAGCAAGTTGTGGTATATATACACAATGGAATACTACTCAGCTGTAAAAAATGGTGACTTCACCGTTTTCAGCCAATCTTGGATGGACCTTGAAAAAATCATGTTGAGTGAAATAAGTCAGAAACAGAAGGATGAATATGGGATGATCTCACTCTCAGGCAGAAGTTGAAAAACAAGAGCAGAAAAGAAAACACAAGTAGAACCTGAAATGGAATTGGCATATTGCCCCCAAGTAAAAGACTCTGGGGTGGGGGGGTGGGGAGAATACAGGTCCATGAAGGACGATAAATGACATAGTGGGGGTTGTATTGTTAAATGGGAAACTGGGGAATGTTATGCATGTACAAACTATTGTATTTACAGTTGAATGTAAAACATTAATTCCCCAATAAAGAAATAAATTTTTTAAAAAAAAGAATATAGTTAAAACTGTGAGCCACCTCCCGGACCACAGGTGTCAAACTTTTAAGAAAAAATTCCTAGCTTCACCTCCATTTCTGGTTGACTTTTTTCAAATGTGACCATGCTATTGGTCATACCTCCTCACTTCTCCTTGTGGGGGGATGATTGGTTGCCTATCCAGTAAATTTTAAGGGAACAATAAATAAAATAGCTTCTCTTATATCCTTTAAATCACCTAGTCATAACACAGGACCCCTTTAAAGCGGAGAGAAAGAGAGGGAGAGAGAGAGAGGGAGAATATTGGGGAGGTGTAACAAGAGCTTTTATCTATTCTAGTGCTAGTGACTTTAGAGTCCTTTCTCTTGTGGATTTTGTTTTTTCCATAGCAGCAAAGGGTCTAGAGTGGATGGTTTCTTCTTTTTTTTTTTAAATTTATTTATTTATTCCCTTTTGTTGCCCTTGTTGTTTTATTGTTGTAGTTATTACTGATGTTGTTGTTGTTGGATAGGACAGAGAGAAATCAAGAGAAGAGGGGAAGACAGAGAGGGAGAAAGATAGACACCTACAGACCTGCTTCACTGCTTGTGAAGTGGCTCACCTGCAGGTGGGGAGCGGGGGGCTCAAACCAGGATCCTTAAGCCGGCCCTTGCTTTGCATCATCTGCGCTTAACCCACTGCGCTACCCGACTCCCGAGTGGATGGTTTCTATGGCTCTTTTCAAGCTTACATATGTATAACTAACTTGCTTATGTGCCTCTTCCACCGGTCCTAATTGTAAACCAAGACTCTACCGATAGACCCACCTTTATTGTAGTCTCTACCCAGGAAATCAAGATTCAGAATTCTTAAAGAACAAATGTCTTGTCTGTGCTTTATTTGCATTTCTCCTCTGGTGAGGGATGTGACTGAATCCTAAAAGAAGAGGAGCTTTGTCAGTTGGTAAAACTTGCTGCTTTAAAGTGCATTGGTGGATCCATCACACTGTAAGCCTGGAGATTTAAAAATCCCATCATCCTATTGCTACTACTACTACTTACTAACTTATTTCTCCCCTGTGGGCTAAATTACTACTTCCTTTCATTGGAGAACAGGTCTTTTTTTTGTTTGTTTTGTTTATTTGTTTTGCTTTTCTTGTCACTGGGGCTTTACTGCTCTGGCTGACTTTTTCTGATAGAGACACAAAGAGGAGAAGATCACAGTGCTGAAGTTTCCTTTAGTGTGGTGGGGGCTGGGCTCAAATTTGAGTCACTCATGACCCCAAACAGGCAGTGTCAAAGTGAGCTTTTTTGCAGACCCTTGAAAACAGGTCTTATTAAAGACTGGCTTGTAAAGGATTTTATAGGTTTAGAATTTGTCATTAGCACAGCTTGCTATAGTAATTTCCTGACCTTCTGACCATGATTTGCTTTACTTGCCAGGTGGCAGGTAAAAACTAAGAACGGCGACCTGGAGTATGTGAGCCACAGTCAGATGTTTGAGGAGCGTTCTCAGTATCTTCTAGACTTAGTGTTGTTTCCCATTTATAACATGGCACTTTAAATTCTCCTGCTCACTCCTGTGAAAGTCTTCAGATATTCAGGAAAGTTGGAAGAAGTAAACAATCAATACCCAACCCTTGGAATTTGTAACTGGCATCTCACTTGATCACACACTTTTCTATTCATTATCTGTCCCTGTCCCTAAGACACATCAGGTTTTATTTTAAAGTAAGTTTCAGATATTAATACACTTCTCTCTAAATATTTCATCATGTAGACCATTAAGTACTCTCTTCCTTTGTTTTCAACTCAATAAGAAAGAAAGTGAAGGTATTCTGAGAAAGCCAGGCACAGAAGTTCAAGGGTTGCAATTTAAAGACCTGAATTAGAGATTATTAACTCTAAACAACCCCCTCTGCCATTTGAAGTACCAATTTTTCTATTACTTGTATACTTTTATGTGGCAGGAGTTAATTTTGTTTAGTAAGTTAACATTTCCATGAACTGGCCTTTGGGGGTTTAAATGGAGAACATAAATACCATTTCAGGAAGGGTGTGTAAAAAAAAAAAGGGTGAGGAAAAGTCAAAGAAAATTACTACTTTCGGAGTAAAAAGTAGAAGAAAGGGTTCAACAGGGATGGGTGATTTTGTTTGTTTTAAGTTGGTAATCCTTTGATCTTAATTAATTATGAACTCCACTTAATTCCCAGCTCAGCAAAGCAGCAGGTGATAAAAGCAAAATCATAAACCTGGATTCAGACTTTGGCCTCTTGTCTCCCCAGATTCCCTCATCCCCACCTCTCAATGAAGAGTCATCATGAAATTCAGACGTTCAGGACAGAACCATTTCTATCTATAAGAAGCAGCTCCATTCTGTTATGTTTGAATAAAATTAATTTCATTTTTTAAGTAGTTGATTCCTGTCAAAATAGCCTGTAGTTTTGAAAAAAATTAAAGACATCTCCAATACTAAGGCAAGTTAGTTAATAAACTGTTGTGATGAAATCATAACCATAATTTTCTAACTGTTGTAACTGATGTTAAAATATCTATGTTAATGTTTAGTTAAATGGTCTATACTACTGTGATGAAATGAACATTAAAACAAAACACACAGGCCAGGGAAATAGCATAATGGTTATGCCGAAACCAAAACAAAACAAAAAACTTTCATGCCAGAGGCTCCCAGGTTCAGTCAGCTGAGCAGCGCTCTGGTTGAAAAGAAAAAGAATGTTTGAAATGAACTACACATATATACTTTTCCTGTTACTCAGTGACTCTGAACACTTCATTTTAGAGAGATCTAAGGGAATCAGAGTGGGGCTAGAAGAGTGGGGACATGTCCACTTGGATTTGGAAGACTTGTCTAGGATAGGAGGTGTGCTTTCAAAGGATGAGTCTGAATTTGAAGTATTTCCCTGTGCTGGTATAATCTGTACTTGGAACACTGTAACAAATCCTTTGCTTCTAGGCTTTAGAAAAAAAAGTCATCTGATTTCTTTCAAATCTGAGGAGCTTATGTTGTTATTGGAGTGTAGTATTGTTCGATATCCTAGAAATCAACATTTTAAAATTGAGAAATAATGATGAGTGCTCACTGTGTAAATATTTGAGGAGTGAAAATACAGAAGTCCTAAGTGGTTGACCAAGAAACCCAGTTAAGGCCATATGCCCAGGAATCTTCAATTTTCTCAATCCCTAGGATAGGGAAATTTGGATTTCATTATTATTATTATTTTATTTATAAAAAGGAAACAAAAAACCATAAAACACAAAACTCCACACAGTTCCCACCACCAGAACTCTGTATCCCATCTTCTCCCTTGATAGCTTTCCTATTCTTTAACCCTCTGGGAGCATGGACCCTAGGTCATTGTGGGATGCAGAAGTGGAAGGTCTGGCTTCTATAATTGCTTCCCCGCTGAACATGGGCATTGACAGGTCGATCGATACTCCCACCCTGCCTCTCTCTTTCCCTAGTAGGGCAGGGTTCTGGGGTATCAGAGCTCCAGGACACATTCATGGGGTCGTCTGTCCAGAGAAGTCTGGTTGGCATCATGCTAGCATCTGGAACCTGATGGCTAAAAAGAGAGTTAACATATAAAGCCAAACAAATTGTTGACTAATCAGGAAATCTGGGTTTCTGCTACTAGTCAGGATTAGAGTAGATAATTTTCAACTATCAAGAAATATTCTTTTTTTAAAAAAAATTCTTTTCTTCACTAATTATGCACACCCAGCAACAAACTCCCAAGTTTGTCCTGCCTCATCTCCCCAGACTTCAGAGGGGCCTTTCTTCTAACTGCATATATCACTCACTTCAGGAGGCACTTGCTCAGGAAAGTTATATGGACAGGGAGAGTTGCCAGTGAGCAATTGAAAAAGTCTGTCTTGGACACAACTTGTAAAGTTATTACTTTTGGTGGTGGGGGGGTGGTGCGGAAACTAAGTTTTAACTTCAGCAAGTATTTCACTCTCTATGTTTAAAACTGCCCAGGTTTTAGGTTGTACATTAGCAAAAGAGCTCTAATGCCTTTATCTTTATTATAGCCCATAATAAGTGATTCATCATCATGGATATTATACATTTAGTATTCTTGTAGTTGCTGAATTTAAATGTTAGTAAGAAATGTGTTTTTTTTTTAAAAGAAAACTATAGTTACATTCTTAAGATGTTTGATATATTGTAAATCAGAAGTTTTTTGCAAAAGAGAAAAACCAATAGCAGTATTAGACTCTAGTTGGACCACTCTTTCTCTATGATGGGGCTATGCTTATATGAACATAAAAAGTTAGAAGTTAAGTTTAAAATTGCATTTAGGGACACACAGCTTGTAAAGCAAACCCCTTGCATAAGACCCTGAGTTTGATCCCCAGCACCACATGGAACTAAGTAAACTTCATGGATGGTACAGCAGAGCTTTGCTAGCTCTCCCTCTCTCCCCTTACCCCTAGCTCTCCCTCTTTCCCCCTACCCCTACCTCTCCCTCTCTCCCCCTACCCCTAGCTCTCTCTCTTCATTCCCCCTCCCCCAAAGCATAGAAACATATAGTGTATATAGACATAAAGTATAGCCTGGAAAGCCACTTGGCATTACCACACAAGTACAAGATTTATGTGGTTGTGTGTGTATTGTATTGTATTCTATTCCACTTTAAATACAATACTGTAGCATAAGTGTGATGTAACATTTGTAAACCTTGCTAGAAAAATAACTCCAAAACCGCTGGTTTATGAGTGAATTTCCAGTGTGCCTGGCCACTTCCCTGGGCATTACCACCTTCCACTCAGTCTGTGAATATTTGCCCCTAGAATGGACGATTTCACCAAGGGGGTGGCAAATTCCATCACACTTCTTTGATCTGACTTTCTCTAGCTTACTGGAATTGTCAGACTGTGCTTATAGGCTATGGAGAAGTCAGAAGATCCCTAACTGCCTCTGGTATTTCCTTGACTGTTTCCTTAAAGGCCTCTTAAGCCTCTGTAAAGCCTACAAGTTTGATTTCCATCCCTGATCTTTGACTCTTGGTGTCTTTGCTTCATTTCTTTGCCTTGGCTGTTGTGGGTCATAAGACACAACAAAAAGAAAGTAGGGCCACCGTGACGAGCAGCACACTGCCCACTCTAGCTCTACAGACTGTTCATTCCTGAGGTGTCTGCAGGGCATGCGTCTCAACCCCACGTTCAAGTAAATGTGCCAGTGTGTTCACAGTGTGCAGTCTGGCTCTCCTGACCTGAAAATACTAGGTAGAACTCAGGAGCACATTGAATATACTCACTGTAATTTAATGGAAAATAGCATAGAGGTACCAAGCATGATAAATCATCACTGTATCTTCAGTAAGGTATAGGCATTTATTTTGTAATTTTTTATATTTATTTATTTTCCCTTTTGTTGCCCTTGTTGTTTTTCATTGTTGTTGTTATTGATGTCATCGTTGATAGATAGCACAGAGAGAAATGGAGAGAGGAGGGGAAGACAAAAAAGGGAAGACACCTGCAGACCTGCTTTATCACCTGTGAAGCGACTCTCCTACAGGTGGGGAGCCAGGGACTCGAACCGGGATCCTTACGCCGGTCCTTGCGCTTTGTGAGGCATTTATTTTGAGTCATATATAGTCACTACACTTATTAAAATAGGAATTTTCAATAGTTTTTGTAAGGGGTAACTTGTATTCAATTTGAATAGAAAAATTGAAACGCTAGAGGTCCATGTCTAGGCAGCTCTCACTTGCTGGGATTGGATCTAGAGAATGATTTGTAAATTATTAAATTTAACATGTATATATTAGTCACTCTGGCAGCTTCTCTACTGGTAATAGATAGTGACCCCTTCTAATATGTGTGTGGGTGAGTAGGTCTATTTATATGCTTTATTGTAACTAGGTAGCATCAACAACAAAGCACTGGGCTTACATGTACCACACAAGGATGAGAATGGGCATGCCCTGAGCCTCCTGCTTTGGGGGAAGGCAGAACTTGGACATAGGTCTCTGGAGACCTTATAGCATAGCATAACGGACAGGTTTATGGAGATTCAGACCTAAAGTGTTTCTACTGCCTCCATTCATGAATTCTGAACCTGACATGTAATAAAGGGGGAAACTATTCATATTGTCACTGGGACTCCCACAGTATCAGCAGAACCCCTGACTCTTAAACCTTGGTGGTTCCTGGAAGAGGGTTCCCTACTACCACCACCACTTAAGTATCATGTTATATATTGGTCCTCTATTATTTGAAACTTTTTACATACCAACATGCCATTAAAATATCTAAGTTGATCATAAAGATTAACTATAGAAAATCCCTGTCATGATGGGGTGGGGGTATGGGTGGATTACTCTGTATGGACAAGATGAACTATAGCATCTTAGAAAAGCAAAGATACCATGAACCTAGGAACAGAGAACTTGCTTTATTACCTTGGTCAAACCCATAACTAACTGAGCACTCCTGTAGCCTGAGTACAAACTGTAAGTGCTAGTAGATTCTCTTACCAGCAGATACTGAAGTAGGACAGTGTTTAAGTTAGTTCTCTCAACAGTACTTCATGGTTGATGTCCCAGATACTGAACATCTCAGTCTGTTAGAATATCAACTTGTATGCCTGAGGCCACAGGTCTGATTCTTTTTAATTTTTTATTATCTTTATTTATTTATTGGATAAGGACAGCAGAAATTAAGAGGGAAGAGAGAGACAAAGAGAGAGGCAGAGAGACACCTGCAATACTGCTTCACCCCAGTGAAGCTTCCCCCTGCAGGTAGGGACCAAGGGCTCAAACCTGGATCCTTGTGCATTGTAACATGTACGCTCAACCAGGTGCGCCACCACCTGGCATCCCACAGGATTAATTCCTGGTACCCCTCTGTACCAGAGCTGAGTCCTTTCTGTCCTCATTCTCCAATACTAAGTAAGTAATATTTCCTAAAAACATTTAAAAAGTAGCAGTGGGGAAGAATTTGTGTTAAGTGAGCCTAGCCCACATGTCAGCTTCCCAACAACGATACCATATTAACCTGTTCTCTTGGTGAAGGTGACACTGATACTGAGAGAAGAGCTGGAGCCTTCACCAGAACTAACTACTGCCAGTTGTGGTATCTCTGCAGTCAAGCCTCGCTGCAATGAAAATTAGCTGGAATTAACTTAACATTCCATATCTAATGGCACAAACAGTAAACATTTTGGTGGTAGAGGGGAGCAAAATTTGCCACCCTGAATGTCTCCTTGCCATAGGGATTATTTCACAGGGACTCTAAAAGCTAAGTAGAGGTTACCTCTATACCTGTATTTGTAGTAGGAGGACCTAATCTCTTTAACACTTAGCACTGGAGAAGGCAGCAACTTAAATCTGCCTTAACAATCACACCCTTGTTTACTGTGCCCTTCCTGGTAACTTCTCATAGCATAACCCTTCCCCCAACATCCTTTGTCTTTAGCTGGAGTTATTTAAAGAGGGGACTTAAGCCATTTTGGGAAGTCAGTGTTTACTGAGTCTCCCGTGTAGACAGATACACACATCAAACTTTTGTTTGTTTTATTTTTGTCAGTGTCTGATGTTCATTTGATTATTACCAATCTGGAAGAGATGGGAGATGGGTCAATGGCCAGCTGTTAATATAGTGTCCCTATTTCCTGTGTATTGTGGATATTCCAAGTGTTCTACCTTTAGTGACTCAGATTGAGCTGATATTTGGCATACCATTGTGCATCAAGAAAACTTACATAATGTGCCGATTTCCTTGCCCATAGAGCACTCCACTTTGAAAAAATATAAGTAGATGCTTAATAAAACTAGCACTTGAGAAGCCCCCCTTACTTAAAATAGAATATGATCAGTGTCTTTGGCTTCTTGCACAGTTGATTCAATTTAAATATCTTCTTGATCTACAGCTAGAAGAGGCTGATAAGATTCATTAAATGTATAAAATTTGAAATACGTGTATAACAAATATAAAAAATATCTTCTTGATTCTTAAAAAGATAACTATATATATCACATATGCATAATTTATACACACATAGCATCTTATATGTGCATCTAGAATTTAATGAAATTAAAGAGCCTTTATATATCTATAGACATTGGGAAGGCTGGGGGTTTGGTGGGGGTGTGTGTGACTACATTAAAGAGTGGGCCTGTCTCCCCTGGAGGACTTGCTGTTATATTTGGCCCAACTGGTGGCTGGAGGGGGTGCTGGAGAGGTGGCTGGAGAATCTGGGATCTGACTAATCCCTCTCTGCTTCAGGAGAAGTAGAGAGAGGGTAGAAAAGAGTACTGGGAAGGAGTACATGTAATATTTAGCATAATGGGGAGATAAAGTAGCTGTGTGATCAGGCAAGGGATGGCTGGGGAGTTTTTACAGGGAATGTGAAAGATCCAGTCTCCATCCTTAAAGCTTCTGGTGGGAGGCAGGCAGTTCACAGACAGTAGATGGACCGATTTTCCTCTGTAGGTGTGAAATGTAGACTCAGATCTGGCCTTTATAACTCAGACATGCCTTGTTAATTGGTGGAGGTCCATTTTGGATTTTTTTTTTTTTCCCTCTGTTGTCAGGGGCCTGCTAGTCTCCCTGCTACTTCCTTCACTCTCTGCTTACTGGGAACAGTCAGGAGGCCCACTTCTCTGTGTCCACAGAGAGATGACCAGTATGAAAAGGACCTGCTTTTGTAATCAAAGTCAGCCTACCAGCAGAAGATAAATATGACGACCGCAACTAAATCAGATTTCTCAGTATCAGGCACTGGATCTCCATCACTGCTTTAACCCTTTGAATATCCCAGAATGGCAGATCCTCTTTTTGTTTTTTGTACATGAGGAAACTGAAGCTCAGAAAGAGACTTCTTCCACTTCTGAGAAAATCAAGGCACAATGACCTGTCTCTGAACATTCTTTCCCATCGCATGGTGTTGTTGGACAGGACCTGCTTTGAATCTCAGAGAACTTGCATCTTGAAGTCAGTATTCCCAAATAAGAACCCACTTTAGAAATCGTACTTCCTGTGCCTCCACTCTGCAGTAGCATGTCGCCCGTCTCTCTGGCATGTTGAGCAATCACAGAATTGCAAGCCCTAGCTTTATAAATAAGGCCAAAGATTGGGGACCCAGAGCTCTAGCCTTCAAGAAGCCACATATAAAACTGTCAGATGGAGGGCCAGGTGGTGGTGCACCCAATTAAGTACCCATATTACCACGCACAGGTACCTGTGCATGGGTTTGAGCCCTTGTTCCCCACCTTCATGAGCTTCACAAGCTGTGAAGTAGGTCTTCAGATGTCTATCCTTTTCTCTGTCTCCTTCCCTTTTCCCTCTTAATCTCTCTCTGTCCTAGCAAATAAAATCGAAAGGAAAACAAAAACAAAGAGAAAAAAAAATGGCTGCCAGGAGCTGTGGACTCGTAGTGCTAGTACTGAGCCCCAGTGATAATCCTGGTAGCAATAAATAACAAAAATTAAGAAAATAATAATAATAAACAACTGTCAGATGTCCTGTCCGATTGTTAAAGTCTATTATACTCATAACTCATGTGAAGAACCTGATATTTTGGGGGTGGTCAGACCATTTGTAATGGCGTTGTTTGTTTAGCTCATCTGTCTGAACTAGTATTCTGTTCAGATTTCTTTCAGACACATGTCTGGAATTTGACCATTACACTGTTGTAGCAGTTGCCACTCCAGAAATGACTGTTTCTTTCAAGACTGTTTTGTTGCTGCTCTTATTTTTGACACTACTGTCAAAAGATTATGCTATTTTAATTTTTTTTTCCTAAATCATGCCATAAGCATTTTCTTTCTGCAAATTAAAGTAATCTGCCCTAGCTCTTCTTGCTCCATGTGCCCCCACCCACCAGGCTTCACATCTGGTTGAAACATGTTTAATTCTTTCCAGAATGAAAGGGAGGGGAGAGTGGGAAGGGAGTTCTCTTCTGTACCTTTCTGGTAGTAGAGTTCATTGTTATTTCTGTTCTGGGTGGGGTGAAGTGCTTGAATCGCATAAATATACGACAGATAGGAAGCACTTGGCACACAGCCATGCAGCTGGATCACCCAGACATCCTTCACAGCTTTTAGTGTAGCACTTTATCCCCTGCCTTGTTTTAAATAGCCAGATGCCTCAGTTTTAAGACTAGCTGACGGGGTTGTTGCCTGAGGAGACAAAGGGGCTTTCTGCACACAGCTCACCCCAACCACCCCCAGAACACACACACACACACACACACACACACACCACAGAGGGATCTGCACCCTCCCTTGGGAAGGAACATGGAAGAATTCAGGACAGGAAGTGTATGCTGCAAAGATCACAAACAAAAGCCAAAGTTAATAGCCCCTATAGTCTGAAAGCTGGGGGGTTAGAAGTTTTCTTAAATCTCTATCAAGTGACTACTTTTTGGAAGTAAATCGATGGCACTAACATAAGTGATGCAAACTTCCCTTTTTCATGTTTACTTAATCCCCTCAAAGGAAAAGAGAATAACCCACAGCTGTAACACACAACACACACACACACACACACACACACACACGCTAAGTAAAAGCTTGTTTTAACAAGAGGTGTATAGAGTTGTTGTTTTTTTTTAATTCTTCATCTTGGCTATTTCCTGTTGGGATGAACCGTAGTACACTCACAGAAGCTGTGAGAAAGCTATGCATAACTAGAAGTCTTGGAGACCCTTAATTTTTTCTAAAGTAGATGGGATATGTTTGGAGAAATACTCCCAATTTATATGTCAATAATCTAAACAAATATTAGGAAATGTTCTTAATCACTAGAATTGTAAGGAATATGTGTGTTAGATTCTGAGGTGAACAAATTAGTGACAGGAATTATGTTCAGCTCTTGTTAATGAAAAGGAAATCTTTACCCTATCCCAGTAAAGCAAATAATTCTAAACACTCTTGTATTCCCTCAGAGATTCTGAACTAAAAATAACTTTTTTAAAAACAAAACTTTTTAATAATTTCTTTAATATTTATTTATTTTCCCTCCAGTTGCCCTTGTTGTTTTATTGTTGTTGTAGTTGTTATTGATGTCATCGTTGTTGGATAGGACAGAGAGACATGGAGAGAGGAGGGGAAGACAGAGAGGGGGAGGGAAAGATAGACACCTGCAGATCTGCTTCACCGCCTGTGAAGCGACTCCCCAGCCGGTGGGGAGCCAGGGGTTCAAACCAGGATCCTTATGCCGGTCCTTGGAGGGAAAGATAGACACCTGCAGATCTGCTTCACCGCCTGTGAAGCAACTCCCCAGCCAGTGGGGAGCCAGGGGTTCAAACCAGGATCCTTATGCCGGTCCTTGCGCTTTGTGGCACGTGCACTTAACCCACTGTGCTACTGCCCATCTCCCACAAATAACTTTTTAAACCACTTTATGTATAGTGTATATTCAAAACATTCATTCCACAGCCTGCATATAAGTGATGGCACTAGGTTCTAGGAATATAGCAATGAACAAAAGAGGCAAACCACTTCGCATGTGGGATTTATATTCTGGTTGGAAAAGTAGACAGATGTGTCCTGGGAAAGATGTTGATGTATAGAAAGACAAAGTAGTACTACAAGGTTTAAGAGGAGTGGGAAGTCACATGTAATGTAGAAGAAGCAGTCTTCTCAGATGAAATAACCTTGGGTATGCCAGGACAATAGCTCAGCTAATAAGAGTGTAGAATTTGCACACCTGAGGCTCCCTGTTTAATTTTTGGGTACCTTGTATACTGGAGCAGTGCTCAGGCTTCTCTTTCTCCTATATAATATAAATATGATTTAAAAAATTAACTTGGGCAGAGACCAGACTAAAAACAAAGGGAGAAACCTAGTTATATAGACAGAAGAATGAGAAATAGGGGTTGTTTTTTTTTTAACTTTTTTCCACCTTTTTGTTGCCCTTGTTTTTTATTGTTGTTGTAGTTGTTGTCTTGTTGTCGTTGTTGGCTAGGACAGAGAGACATGGAGAGAGGAGGGGAAGACAGAGGGGGAGAGAAAGAGACACCTGCAGACCTGCTTCACCGCCTGTGAAGTGACACCCCTGCAGGTGGGGAGCCGGGGGCTCGAACTGGGATCCTTACTCCAGTCCTTGCGCTTTGCGCCGCATGCGCTACTGCCCGACTCCCGAGAAATAGGGTTTTTAAGTGAAAGAAATAGCGAGTACAAAGGACCCAAGGTAAAGAATATGCTTGATGAAGAGAAACATTAAACACAGTGGGACAACCCCCTCCCCCCTGCCCTTCTACATCCCCACCTGCAGGGGGGAAGCTTTCACAAGTGGTGAAGTAGGGCTGCAGGTGTCTCACTGTCTCTCTTCCTCTCTCCCTTCCTTTCAATTTCTGGCTGTCTCTATAAAATAAATAAAGATAATCTTTTAAAAAAAAACTTCAGAAAAAATAAAGAATGGAGCGTCAAGGAAGAGTCCAGAGTTAAAAAAGGGAGGGAGGGAGAAAGGAAGGAGTAAAGATAGGAAAAGAAAAGAAAAACAGTAGGACTGAGCAAGGAAGAACACGGTAAGATTAGTACAAGATTTGGACTTTATTTATAGAACACTATTGGGTGGGTTGGCTGAGTGTCACAATCTGATTTGCATTTCTGCTTTCTTAGAAAGTTGGCCAGTAAAGAAATAAGGCCATCCAGGAGACCACTGCAGTAGTCTTAAAGGTGAGGACAGTACCAAAAGAGGTAATAGATAATAAAATCAGTAGGGTGGGAAGATGTTGGGAATTGGGTGTTCAGCCTGAAACATACTGATTGAGATGCCTGCCAGACACCCCAGTAGAGAGATCACATTGTGCTGCTCTGCTCTAAAGCTCAGGGTGGGATTCTGAGTGGGAATATGAACTCGAGCACTGCTAGTGCACAGAAAGTAACAACACAGAGTTGTTGGCTCTCGTTGGGACCATGGATGAGTTAGCCACAGTTATAGAAGGAAAGACATATTTAAGGGCCCAGATTCAAGCCAGGAACCCCATCTGCATGGGAGTAAAGATGCTAAGCAGTGAAGCAGTGCTGCAGGTGTTTCTCTTCCTCTCTCCCTCACCCCTTTCATTTCTCTCTGTCCTATTAAATAAGAGAAAGAAAAATTTTAAAAGAAGAAATAGCTTTTGGGAGCAGTACAGACACTGAGCTGTAGTCATAACCCTGGTAGCAGTTAGAGAAAGGTGGGGGAGAGGGAGAGAGAGCTGATACAGAGTAGTAGGGATTACTAACAGGTGCAAGGTCTCTTCTGATTGTGTCTGCTTTCTCAGTGAAATTAAGCCAAGTATCATCTGAAAGGAAGGGACAAGGAAGACACATTAGAAACTCATTTTGACAACAGATTGGGGAAATCTTATCAGGATGCGGGGTGGCATTTAAAGGTCCATTTGGAGTTGGCAGTTATGACTATAAAACAAGCCCTATAAGCATAGTAGAGTGGGGTTTTCCCCACTGGCCATGTCCGACAGCCTGAGTGAGGGTTGGGAGTTTTAATTTTGTTAGGCAGTTATAATGAGGACAGAGGAGACAAAGGTGTCAAGGTTTTGTGCAAGAATGTTGTGATCACCCATAGAACTTAAGCTAAGAAGGGAATCAAATGAGAACATGAAGGCTGTGGGGAGGTTGGGAGAAGAGGTTTACTCCAGTAGAGTGAAGACTTGCTGGAGTCTGGAGGGAGTCATCTGCAAAGCTAGCAGGAGAAAAAGACACTAAAAACGGATATTAAGGATGTTGTACAGATATTGGCAACTATATGAGGTCAGTGGTATGACAAAGGCATGGGAGTCTTAATTTGCGTGTAAGACGAGCACAAGGAAGGAATATGAGTCCTAGAAACAGATGCCAGGCCATTCGAAGCATTCCTATGGGAATAATGAAATTACCAGGGATCATAGTGAAAAGATGAGGGACAGTGAGCCTACTTGCTTGTGTCTTTAAAGAATGAGTGTGGCCCAGAAATAGTGGTGGAAGGTAAAGGTAGGGGTGGGTGACTTACATGGTCAGACTGGTGAGCAACAGAAGAATGGGGGGGGGGAGAAGAAGAATGTGAGAGAGGATCAGTAACTGAGCAAAAGTGGATATCTGCTCCCGTATTTATTTTAGGCTGAGCTGAAGCTGATGTGAGAAAGACAAAAACAACTTTGTGAACGGGCCACAGACCCCAACCTAGAACTCATTTTCATGTAGGTTAAGAAAGTGAAAACAATGTTGATGAGGTACCTGGAGTAATAGTAAAATTCACAGTCAGAAAGTAGTTTCTGGTGGTTTCCAGACTGTGTAGGGAGGGGGAAAAATGAATTAGTGTTTAATGGTTGTGGCATTTTGGTTTAGAAAGTTTTAAAGTTAGATGGTTATCAGAGTTGAACAATTTGAAAATACTTAATACCACAGAATTGTACAGTTAAAATAGTTTAAATGGTAAATCTTATGTGTATTTTACCACAATAAAAAATAAAATGATGTGGTCCAGGAGGTGGCACAGTGGATAAAGCAGAGGACTCTCAAGTATGAGGTCCTGAGTTCAATCCCTGGCAGCACATGTACAAGATTGATGTCTGGCTCTTTCTCTCTCCTCCTATGTTTCTCATTAATAAATAAAATCTTTTTTAAAAAAAATAAAGTGAAAGTCATGATCTTAGAAAAGAGTAAGGAAGGAAGGAGGGATGGGGGATTATTGGGCCTTGAGTCCCAGGGAACAAAGGAGGAAGTGAGTTGGGTCACAGTGGACAATAAACTACAAGGGAGCCAGAGGAAAAATGTATGGCTTTGCTTTTGTGGTGAATGAGGTGAATGGAGATGTGGGACTGTCTAAATGGTTTCCAGAAGCAGATGGTGGATTGTGGTATCCAAACTTTGAGCTCTGGGACTTGGAGACCATCTTTCCGGACATTCTCGAAATGAGGAGATTCTCTATATTACTCTCCATCTTTGTTTCTCTAAAACTTGGCACCATGCCTGGCACACAGAAGACATGAATATAGGTTTGAATAAGTAAAAAATGAATTCTTCCAAGAGAATGAAAACGGCAAGTGAGAATTTAATGGCCTTGCTGAAAGTGCAAATAAATTTCTCAAAGTGATGAAGAATAAAAAAGAAGCTAGAGTTGGCCTCTGGAGGAGAAAGGATTTTTGGCAAATGTGCAAAAGAATTTATTGCGAAATTGCAATTTAGACTGGAAAAATAAAATCACAAACAGAAAACTACGTATGTGTAAAGCTTATTTGAACTGAAATTGATTTCTACATGTATAGTGATTACATGGCAAATTTGTAATTTGGGAATGGATTATCCTATTCTAAGGAAGTTTTATAAAATGTTAAACCTGGGTTATTCATAAACTAAATTTTAAGGGTTAAAGCCACAAGTCTTTTATCTTCCTGACTCATAAACACCAAATTGTAGAGATCATATCATTCCTTTTATTATTAATATGTAGAACAGTATGCTTGCATACATCTTCAGAGACAAATGTTTTGAATTAATAATTTAAATGAGTGCCTCTCAAAAAAATATTTCTGTTAAAGTATTTTTTTCCCTAAAAGTTGAGATGGGCTGCCTTTTAAAGATACATAATGGCAGGCCTAGATTTTTCTTTTGATAAGTGTAGAAAAGTGCTGGCTGGTGGTCATCTTGCATTGTGAAGCATGTCCTACAGCTACCAGACCATTGTCATGCCCCATTCTTCTTGTTGTCGTTTTAGTGACAGCTATATTGTGCGTGTCAAGGCTGTGGTTATGACCAGAGATGACTCCAGCGGGGGATGGTTCCCACAGGAAGGAGGCGGGATCAGTCGTGTGGGGGTCTGTAAGGTCATGCACCCCGAAGGCAATGGACGAAGCGGCTTTCTCATCCATGGTGAACGACAGAAAGACAAACTGGTAATGGCAACTCATGGGTTAAATTAGCAATGTCTGATTCCTCTGCTAAATCACAGCTCTCTTCCCATAGGTGGCTTTTGTTGTTGTTTGTCTGTTTTTTCCTTCCATCTTTCTCTGAGAACTTAAAGTCAGAACTCTGAAGAGGGTATCAAATTGCAGAATGTAACCCAGCTTTCCAGCAGTCTTTTTTTTTTTTTGCCTCCAGGGTTATCGCTGGGGCTCCATGCCTGCACTATGAATCCACTGCTCCTGGAGGCCATTTTTTCATTATTGTTGTTGCTGTTATTATTGTCCTTGGATAGGACAGAGAGAAATTGAGAGAGGAAGAGAAAAGGGGGTGAAATAGACACCTTCAGACCTGCTTCACAGCTTGTCAAGCAATCCCCACACCCCCTGCAGGTGGGGAGCCAGGGGCTCGAACCAGGATCCTTGCTCCAGTCCTTGGACTTCCGCACATAGTGCACTTAACCTGGTATGATACCACCCAATCCCCTCCAGCAAAGTTTTGCACCTCTCTCCTCTCACCACCCCTCCCTTCCTTCTTTCTCTGGTTCTTTCCCACACAACATGCTAACTCAGATGCTTAGATGTTGGCTGTTTTGTTTGCATCTTTGATTAATTAAGCTGTCTTCCAGTCACAACAACAAGATACTCAAAACAAAAGTTCTTTATTATAAATCATTGTATTGAATTGTGAAGTAATTTTTTATGGTAGGGAGCATGCAAGTAAAGCTTCTGTGATGAAAGTTAAAATGCAAAGGCAGAATGTCATCTAATGTTGATTATTACTCATAAAGACTTACCTAAAAGATAGTCTAACTTATTAACAAGCTAAGGAATAAAATCTATCTGGAAAAAAATTAGAGAAGTATAGATATTATATCTTTGAAATAACTCAGCATGCTTCTAAAATATGCACTTTAGAGCATATTGTTACCTCCCTCAGAGAGAGTGATAGTTCATAACATGCAGTCTTATGAGAGCTTGGATGTCTAGTTCTGTTATGAAAGAAACTATGGTATAACAGAAAATCAAATACCCACTTCAAATTTTAATTATATAAATACATATGTATTTGGGGGGAGCTTTGGCAGGGGATACAAGGTAATTGCTCTAGGACTTGGTAAACATGTGCTATCTCTGAGTGATCTCCCTGGGCTATTTTTTTTCCCCCCTTTCTTTCTTGAAAAAAAAATTTTTTTTTAATTTTTTTGTAGTGCTAAGTCTCCACATATGCAATTTCTTTTTCTTTTAACCACTTTTAATTTGTGATTAATAATGGGTTATAAGATTGTAAGATTATAGGATAAAGTTCCATATTATACCCACCACCAAAGTTCTATGTCCTTACCCTCCCATAGTTCTCACAAAGTCTTAGAAACAGTTTGGGTTTTGGGTTTTTTTGTTGTTTTGCGGTTTCACTGCTCCTGAGGCAACTTTTTAAAAATTATTTTTATTGTAGAGGGAGAGAGGGAGAAAAACCACAGCACTACTCCACCACCTGTGGAACTTCTCCTGGTGCCATCTATGTCAAGGCTCACACCTGTGGTCTTGTACATGGTACTTTCTCCCAGGTGAGCTCTCTTCTCCCAGACCCTATTTTTAATTTTTAAAATCCATCTACATGGAGGCTGGTCAGTGGCACACGCAGTTAAGCGCACATATCACCATGTGCAATAACCTGGGTTTGAGCTCTCGCTCCCCATCTGCAGGGGGTACATTTCACTAGCAGTGAAACAGATCTGTAGACATCTTATCTTTCTATTCTCCCCACCCCTCTCAATTTCTCTCTGTCCTGTCAAAAAAAAAAAAACATATATATATATATATATATCACGCAGCTTACTATTCTTTGATTATTTGTTTATTACTTTAGAGAGAAAACTCTTACTGAGTTTTGTTGGTTGGTTGGTTCTTTTTTTTGTATGTGTGTTTTTTTCCCCTTTGTTTTTTTTTTGTTTGTTTGTTTGTTTTGCCTCCAGGGTTACTGCTGGGGCTCAGTGCCACTAATCCACGATTTTTTTCACTTTGATTGCCCTTGTTTTATCGTTGTTGTAGTTATTATTGTTGTTGTTATTGATGTCATCGTTGTTGGCTAGGACAGAGAGAAATGGAGAGAGGAGAGAAAGATAGACACCTGCAGACCTGCTTCACTGCTTGTGAAGTGACTCCCCTGCAAGTGGGTGATTAGAGACAGAAACCTGGGTCCTTATGCATTGAGCACTAAACTGGGTCCACCACTACCTGGTCCTTAATATTAGCTTTCCTTAGCAGAATAGTTGTGTCTTTTTTAAATATATTTTTTAAGCATTTTATTTATTCATAAGAAAGATAGGAAGAGGGGAGCCGGGCTGTAGCACAGCGGGTTAAGTGCAGGTGGCGCTAAGCGCAAGGACCGGCATGAGGATCCCGGTTCGAGCCCCCGGCTCCCCACCTGCAGGGGAGTCGCTTCACAAGCGGTGAAGCAGATCTGCAGGTGTCTGTCTTTCTCTCCTCCTCTCTGTCTTCCCCTCCTCTCTCCATTTCTCTCTCTCCTATCCAATAACGATGACATCAACTACAACAACAATAACTACAACAACAATAAAAAAAAAGACAAGGGCAACAAAAAGGGAAGATAAATAAATAAAAATTACAAAAAAAAATATATTAAAAAAAAAAGAAGAAGAAAGATAGGAAGAGAAGAAAAGCCAGACATCATTCTGGTACGTGTGCCGCCAGGGAGTGAACTTAGGTCTTCATGCTTGAGAGTCAGTGCTTTATCCATTGTGCCACCTCCTGGATCACTAGTTGTGTCTTTTTTTTATCAGCTTTTTCTTGGTAATTCTGTGATTCATCATAAACTATGTCAACCTAATGACTCATCTGGATTGTCTAATCCATCCCCTCATTTTACAAATAAATTTGTGAACTTACGCTTGCCATTGATTTGTACGTAATAATTATAAACTTTTGGCATTTTTTTGGAGACTACTTCAGCTAAATTCTTGCACCATTCTAAAAGAAAATGATACAGTCATCTGTAATCTATACTAGGAAAAATCAGTCCTCCAAAAAGTGATCTGCCTCCTCTGTCTAAATCATGTCATTAGCAGAAACAGCATTGGGAACCGTTTCATTTTAAGGACAAAATCTGCTGTCTTCACAATAACTCTTCGTAGTAATAGGGTAATTCTGGCTTTAGACTAACTTCTACTGTTTGTTGTTATTGCTTAAAGATTTTGTATTTCTCCTGCCCATATCCCCACCTCTCCCCCCACATCAGATTTCTCCATCCCTTCGTGCCTCCTGTCTCCTTTACACTCCCGTGATTCCTTGCTTCTGGACTTTTGTATCTACTGGTAGTTAAAATTGTTCACGCATCTGTGCTTCTCCACCTTTCCATCCCTTGCTTTGCCTTTTTCACACTTTCAGAAATCCTGGTCTCCTTTAGCCTCTAGGCATCTGTTATAGAACACTTTTTGCCCACAAATTCATGTGTGCTCACACACACTCCATAACTAAATGGTGGATCATTTGAGGTGTGTGATGGGTGGATGATATGACAGTTCCCAGAATTCAAAGCCAGACATGGAGTGATCTTTCTGGTATAAACAGTGTTGGTGCTGGTTTTTACAGTGTAGTGCAGTTCTAAAATTTAGTACACAATTGGTTTTTATTGTTACTTGAGTGACATTGAGATCTATGCATGTAACTATGTCTTTCTATAGGAAAATTCTGTATTCAGACAGCCATCCACAAGCTGTTGTTCGAATAAGTTCCTTGCAAGTTGGGGACAGTCAAGTTTTTTTGAAAACATTATATATAAATGAAAATTGTCTGAGCTGAATCATATTTTAGGTGGAATAGAGGAATTTACTCCATAAGCAAATCCAGAAAGATCAATCACAAAATCTCCATTGTTGCCCCTCATGGTTCTGTGAGTTCTCTAGGACACACATTTGGTGGAGGTTACAGCTGGCAATCCTCTTTGAAATACAATTGGTGGGATTTTAACTGTATACATACAGATTTTTTTACTTGGTACTTCTGCATCTCAGCCTTACTCCATAAAAATTGATTTCCAGAGATCTTCAGTCAGTAACAGTTCTCAAACATTGTGGGCCTTGAGACCCTGCTACATTCTTAAATTTATTGAGGGGCCCCAGAAAATATTGTTTGTGTGTGTGTGTGTGGTTTATAACTACTATATTTACCACTTTAGAAATTAAGGCTGAAAGGTTTTCAAACCTAGTATTAACATAAATGGCATTCCTTATGCAAATAACTATGTAACTGTTTCCCAGAACAAAAATAATTAATGATAATAGCTTTGTTTTATGTTTCTGAAGGTTTCTTTTATTTCTGACTTTAATAGTAAATAGCCAGATTCTAGAATATGTTTCTGCTTTGAAGCTGTTACAACATGATGCTTTGGTTGAAGTATATGAAGAAAAAAATCTATCTTGAAATGGGAGAAGTATTTGTGTTTATGTCTGTGTGTGTGTGTGCGCATGCGTGCACATACACAGCTGGAGACTTGAACATGTGCAATCTGGTCACTCCTAGATGTTCTATTCATTCAGGTAGATAGATAGAAACCAACCAACCAACCAACCATAGCACCTCCCACATGATGCCTGGGATCAAACATGGATTGCACACATGACAAGTCATGTGTCCTACCCAGTGAACTTCTCTATCTTACTTGGAAAAATTATTTTAATTATCTTTTCAGGAAATTGAAGATAATCTTTTTTGACAATACATCAAAACTCAGTCTGTAGGAGTTTCTTAAATGTGAAATCTGAACACTCTGTTACTTTAAAGCTATAGCATATACACACATATATATATTTTGAGAGAGAGAGAGAGAGACCAGAACACTGCTCAGCTCTGGCTTATGATGGTACTGGGGATTGTACCAGGGATCTTAAGAGCCTCAGGCATGAGAGTTTTTTGTATAACTATTGTACTGTTTTCCCCAGCCTACTATGATTTATCTTACACTTTAGAGGGATTTTGTACTCATTCCTGATTTTGTAACATCATGCGTTGGACATTTGGAAAATAATGGGTTACTGAGTTAAAAAGATATTCTGGATTTGATACATTAAATTCCTCAATACAAAAATCACATTTCTAATCTCATTAGGAAAGTCTCTAAGTATTAGGAAGTTGCCTGAAAGTCTCATTTTCACTTGAAATTTCAGATTTTATTATTGGCAGTAAATACCTCTAATGATTCTCCTTGAAGTGGTGGACTCAGTTCAGTTTCAAGAAAATGTCTGCCAGATTACTCAAGTCTGAATTAACCATAGATCATCTGTCAGTTGTTCTTTCAAGTAAAACTGGTGATCCATGAAAAAAGCAGTTAATTCAACTCACAACTGAAACAATTACACAAGTACTTTCCCTTGAGCCAGTCCTCATTCTTCTACATGCAGCAGAATTGAAAAAAGTTATTAGAAATACTCTTTCCTTTTCCAATTAAGCATTTGTTCAAAGTCGAAGTTTCCTCATCTACTTCAGCCAAAGCAACATCTTTTTTTTTCTTTTTCTTTTTTTCCTCCAGGGTTATTGCTGGGGTTTGGTGCCTGCACCACAAATCCACTGCTCTTGGAGGATATTTTTTTCCCTTTTATTGCCCTTGTTTTTTTTTTATCATTGTTGTGGTTATTATTGTTGTTATTGATGACGTTGTTGGATAGGACAGAGAGAAATGGAGAGAGGAGGGAAAGATAGAGATGGGGAGAGAAAGATAGACACCTGCAGATCTGCTTCACCACCTGTGAGGCAACTCCCCTGCAGGTGGGGAGCCAGGGGCTTGAACCAGGATCCTTACGCCATTCCTTGCGCTTTGCGCCATGTGTGCTTAACCCGCTTTGCTACCGCCTGAACCCCCCCCCCCCAGAGCAACATCTTACAGCAGACTGAGTGCAGAAGCAAATACAGGGATCTAGTTATGTATACTTTCCATTTCAACACTCAAAAAAAGAGATGTGTATTCAAGGGTCAGGATATAATACAATTAATTTTTCTAAACTGTCAAAGACAGGTAAAACTGATATTTTTAACATTTTTACCAGGGGACAGTGAATAGACTGGTGGCTTAGTATGGCTTGGTACCACTCGTTACCTTGACTCATGGAAGACAGAGAAGTTTTGCACCAAAAGACCAAGTTCTCTTAATATATGAAAATTGTCTTGTGCCACCCTGGACCCCTTGAAATGGTCTGCAGTTACAGAGAGAGCAGGTTCTCAGTGGCCCACACTATACAGCATGATAAAGATGTTCACTGCAACATTGACTGCAAACATAGGAGTTAAAAACAGCCTAAATGTCCATCAGTATGAAGAATGACTTAATAATTTTAATATTTTAATGCTGAGAATATCATATTCACATTAAAAATAATCTTTTTTTTAACCTGTGTATGTTTCTAACAAATGTTTCTAAGGAAAATGGGAAGCAAGTTGCAGAGCAGTTTTACAGGCATGGATATATTTAAACACACTGACAGGTACACACAAATTTATATGACTATATATTAAAAAAATGTCACATACTGTGAGTATGGGTCGGCCCAACAACATCCCTGTCCAGTGGAGAGGCAGTTAATAGAAACCAGAACTATTTTCTTCTGCACCAAAAAAATTTTTTTTAGTTCATACTCCCAGAGGGGGAGATGTTAGATGACTAAAGGGCCCTGAAGCCAGTTCCACCAATAACCAGAACTTCTGTGACCAACAACTTTTGCTTTTCCCCCATCCCAGAGGGAAAAGAATTTGGAGACCACCAGAGGAATTCATGTGCTGTTTTCCTTACCTGAGAGGGAAGAGGAAAAAGGCAGGACACTTGGAAGTTGTAATAAGTGGAGGAGTGACTTAGAAAGGAAGTAAAGATAGAGCCTCAGCAGTGACTAAAAATAGGCCTCGGCTTCCACATGGGATTCAGCCATCTTTGACCAAATGACAATTGCTTCTCTAGTGTGTGGCTCTTCATTTTTCTGATTAAAAGATTATTAAAATATTAAGGGAATATTTTAATAATTGAATAAAGTCACTCAAGTCATAAATACAGGGAGAAAAAAAAAGTAGCTATCGGGCATATGCTCAGTGGAATACTGCTCAACAATTTAAAAAGATCATCTTATGTTCTTTGGGACATAATGAATGAAACGGGAGGTGGTTATGCCCAGTAAAATAAGGAAGTAAAGCACAGCTACCAGATGGTTTCACTCGTGGGATATAGAGAATTGAAATAGGGGGCTAGGCAGTGGTAACCCAGTTGAACACACAAATTACTTAACTATGCACAAGGACTTGAATTTGAGCCCTCACTCCCCACCTACAAAGGAGGACGCTTTACAGTGGCGAAGCAGGTATGCTGATGTCTCTCTTTCTTCTTCTCTATCCCCTTCTTCCCTCTCAATTTATCTCTGTCCATATATATATATAAATCTAAGACCTTGAGAACTATAGTGGTTATGGGGGGGCTGGTTACACAGAACTTTGGTGAGGGTGGTGTAGAACTGTACCCGTATTATCTTATAATCTTGTAAATCACTAAGTCACTAGTTAAAATAATAATAATAATTTTAAAAGCCACATAAAAAAAACTAGACTGATCTCATCTTCCTTATTCTTGACAGTAGCCCATTCTGCACATGAGAGTTATTGGGGGTAGGGAGGAAAAGAAGGAGGAATAATGGAACTCGTGTGTTTTCATTTTCATATGTATTTCCTGTGTAGATTTTTAAAAGATGTGTTAATGAGAAAGAGAGACAATCTGAGCATCACTCTGGAATATATGATCCTGGAGATCAAACTCAGGATCTCATGCTTAAAAGTCCAATACTCTGGGAGTGCTGGTGGTGGGAATTGTGTGGAATTGTACCCCTCTTATCCTATGGTTTTGTCACTATCTCCATTTTATAAATAAAAAAAATATTTTTAAAAAGTCCAATACTCTATCCACTGGGCCACCTTGCATAGATTTTTTAAAACCTCTAACAAGAATATAAATATCCACTTTTTGTTCTCTATGTACCTCATTTCAAGATTATTTTGATTTTATTTTAATTTTTTTAACTTTATTTTTTCCCTCTTGTTACCCTTGTTATTGTCATTGTTATTGTTGTTATTGGATAGGACAGAGAGAAATCAAGAGAGGAGGAGAGAAAGATAGACACCTGCAGACTTGCTTCGCTGCCTGTGAAGCGAACCCCCTGCAGGTGGGGATCCACAGGCACAAATTGGGATCCTAATGCTGGTCCCAGCGCTTTGCGACATGTGCGCTTAACCCGCTGCACTACCGCCCGGCTCCCTCTTTTTAAATTTTTTAAGGTAATGCCTAATAGCATGTGCACAGAACTTTACTAAAGGTTTAAATGTGTTATGAGATTAAAGCTCTTAATTTTTTTCATTTTTTTGTCATTAAGCTTAGTTGTGTACTGATACTTTGCATTAGAGGCCAAAAAGATGATGTACAATCTTACCCCAGTCCTCAAGTTAGATGGCTTAACTTATTTTACTTTTTTTTAAAGATTTTATTTATTAATGAAAAAGATAGAAAAGAGAGAGAACCGGATGTGCTGCTGGGAATTGAACTTGAGACCTCATGCTAGAAAGTCCAGTACTTTATCCACAGCACCACCTCCCAGACCACAGTTACTTAACTTTTAAAAGAACTTTTTAAACTTGTATAACAAAATTTATCTTTGGAATAATCTTAAATTTGGAAAATGTTGATCAAAGACTAATTCTTTCAACCTAAACTGAAGAAATTGGAAGTCTTTGTTTTGCAACAACTTTACTTTGAGACTTTGAACTGAGACCATTAAATTCTAAAACAAATAATATTTGTTAGAGTCTTAGTTATTTGGATTTCCCCAATTTGGAATGAGGCTGGGCTGACATAGTCATTACACTATTCTGGGGGGGAAATTAGCCACAACAAGCAATTCAATGATAAATAGAACTGTGTGAATGGATTTTTATCATCTTCCAATACAATGTAATAGAGTTATCTCTGAGAACTGCTATCTGAAATACAATCTGAATATTACTTTCATTTGTTAAGGTAAGAAACATTTGTTAGGTTGCAGTTAATTCCTGTTTACCTAGATATTTTCTCAAAAATCTATATTTTCAAATATTACCCATCGACAATTTGAATTTAGACTAACTTAGGTGTTCACTTTTTACCTTCAGTTATTAAAAAACAGTAAGATCTCACTTTGTAATTATGGAACTTTGCCAGAATAAGACCAAAGCTATTAAAGTGTAGGTAAATCATTTTTGTTATACATGAAGCCATAAGAATATCACTGTCGGGAGTCAGGCGGTAGTCCAGCGTGTTAAGCGCATGTGGCACAAAGCGCAAGGACCAGCGTAAGGATCCCGGTTCAAGCCCCCAGCTCCCCACCTGCAGAGGAAGTTGCTTCACAGGCGGTGAAGCAGGTCTGCAGGTGTCTGTCTTTCTCTCCCCCTCTGTCTTCCTCTCCTCTCTCAATTTCTTTCTGTCTTATCTAACAACAACGACATCAACAACAATAACTACAACAACAAAACAAGGGCAACCGAAGGGAAACTAAATAATAATAATAATAAATTTTTTTAAAGAATATCACTATGTAGGGTTTTTTTATGAATAAAAGATAAACTTGATAGTCACATGGTTGTGGTACTTCTTTTTTTAAAAAAATATTTATTCATTTTCCCTTTTTGTTGCCCTTGTTGTTTTTATTGTTCTAGTGATTATTGTTGTTGTTATTGATGTCGTCATTGTTGGATAGAACAGAGAAATGGAGAGAGGAGGGGAAGACAAAGAGGGGGAAAGAGAGACACCTGCAGACTTGCTTCACTGCTTGTGAAGCAACTCCCCTGCAGGTAGGAAGCCGGGGGCTTGAACCAGGATCCTTGTGCCGGTCCTTGTGCTTTGCGCCACGTGCGCTTAACCCGCTGCGCTACCGCCCGACTCCCTGGTGCTTCTTTTATTTTATAGTAAGCTCTGATATCTATCAGTGATGTTAGTGGCACTAGAAATAGTTATAACATGTCTTGATCTTTTACAATCTAATTGGTAGAATAGAACTAACACACATCAAACTGTTAGAAAATAATATGTAATCAAGAAGTGAAGGTGACAGGAAGAACTGGAATAGCTAGAAGAATATAACTTGATAATGAACATATACTAAGCAATGAGTGTAAGTCAGTTACATCTTTCATTATTTATAGTGCTTTCTGAGTATAAGTTCTCACTGCTAATGGTGTAATTCCATTTTTGAGGTAGCTTGATATCTGAGACCATCTATCTGTGTTTATAACTTAGTGAAAGGCAGTTCTAAGACAGGTCTGCTGGAAACTTGGAAATTGTAATAATTCAGATCAAAGACTAATGAAGACATGGACCAGGGCAGTGGCAATTAAAATGAGGTTGATACAAAATATATTGCGGAAAGAAAAAAAATAATAATAAGCTGAATATGATGACTCATAACATAAGTGATAGAGAAAACAGAAGAGACAAAGACATTTTGAGCTGGAAAGAATGAACAAAGAAGGACTAGATATGGAGGAGTTTGAGGTCACTGGGAAAAGCCAGTTAGGACAGAGGAGAAGAGACTGAGAATCGTTAGTTCAAAGACCCTGACATACATAGAAGCCGTAAGCACAGAACAGAGCAAAACCCTAAGACTTCAGGATAAAGTTATCTGAAGTTTATATAGCCTAAATTTTTATTGCAAAATTTAGGGCCTCAGAGTAGAGGGTTTTCATTAATTCTAGCAGAGACTGGTGTTCCTACTTACTTATTTTTTTGTGGCTAGTCCCCATCATGATGTTCCACAAATAACCAACCCAATGTGTTTCAATCCTCCAGGTGGTATTGGAATGTTATGTAAGGAAAGACTTGGTATACACCAAAGCCAACCCAACATTTCATCACTGGAAGGTTGACAATAGGAAGTTTGGACTAACTTTCCAAAGCCCTGCTGATGCTCGAGCCTTTGACAGGGGAGTAAGGAAAGCAATTGAAGACCTTATAGAAGGTAATGAATTTGTCACTGCATCCTTAGTGGGGATATGGATATGTTCCCAGTTCTATTCCGGTAGTCTGCCATCATGTTTGTGATTTATGTGTAAGAGGGTTGAGTGCCAAACCCAGTAGATGCCAAAATTTGGGGACTATTCAAGGAGATTAATGAGAGTGACAGTGCAGGGGAAAAGGAGAAAGATGAGTTTCAGAATGGTTTTCATTCCTCCTAATTAATGTTTTAAATTCTTCTCTGGAAAGATAAGTTCTGGGCTTCTGTGTGAATGGACCTTGCTGATTTCAGTTTATTCTAACTATTGAGGTGACTGTGGTTGAGAAGAGGAGAATGGATTTTAATGGGCCAAGAAGGTTTAATGCACTGCATTCCCCTGACCAGGATCCTATAGGCACTGCTTCCACTAAACAGAAAACACATATGGGACTCCTAGAGTCTTCAGATTAGACCTTAATTTAAATGCCCCTTTTTTTTTTTTTTTTTTTTTTTTTTTACCAGAGCACTGTTCAGTTCTGGTTTATGGTGGTGCTGGGGATTAAACCTGGGACTTTGGAGCCTCAGGCATGAGAGTCTGTTTGCATAACCATTATGCTATCTACCTTCCGCCCTAAATGCTTGTTTTTTAAGACCTAAGCATAACATAAAGGAGAAAACACAGCATAAACTTCTGTCCTGCTGTTATGTCTGTCATCTAAAAAATGATTTCTCTTTTGATCATTATCGATATTAATGAATTCAGTATTAACATAATACTGAGTACTGCTAAGGGGAAAACAGAGTAGTAATGCCAGTTTGTATAACACAGTGAAGAAAGACGCAAACAAGTAAATTACTTGAATTTCAACTGATCAGTTCATTCAGTGGTAGAATTAACTGGTTTATCTGACATGAGCCGAAATTTTGACCACAAAAACAGGGCACTCACAGGACTGAGTGGTGGCTCACCTGGTTAAGTGCACATGTTACCTTGCACAAGGATCAGAGTTCAAGGTACCCAGCCCCCACCTGCAGTAAGGAAAATTTTATAAGCTGTGAAGTAGTGTGCAGGTGTCTCTCTTTCCCCTTCTCTCTCACTCTGTCTTCCTCTAAATTTCTGTCTCCATCCAAAAACAAATTAATAATAATAATAATGGTGTCTTCCTAGAGCTGACTCCTAGCATCTGGATTTTAGAGCACAGTATTAAATTTCAGAACAAAAGGTAGCCATACAAACTAGTCAGTCACAGCTTCATTGGGGTATGGCAAACACACACACACACACGTTAATTCCAGTCTACACAGTGAAATTGCAGCAGATCTAGCAGGGGTTCTCAGTGCAGTACTTTTCCCAACATACAGTGGTGGGTGTAGGAGATCCTTAGTAGAAGCTTGTCGGCTATCTTTTCACCCTCTACGTACTGCTTTTCTTGGGGCTACTGCAGAAGCGTGAGGGCTTAATTGGGAGCATCAATAGACAAAGATACTTTAAGAAACACCCTGACAAGAATCAGCTAGAGAGTAAATTAAGGGCCAGATGGTTGCACATCTGGTTAAGTGCATGTCTTAGTGTGCAAGGACCCAGGTTCAAATCCCCAGTCACTGCCTGCAGAGAGAGACTTTCATGACCAGTGAAGCAGTGCTGCAGGTGTCCCTCTCCATCTCTATCTCCCCATTTCCTCTTAATTTCTCTCTCTGTCTTTATCTGAAATAAGTAAGAAAAAAATGTTTAGAAAAAAACAACTAAGCTAAAAGCATTTAATTCCCAGGAAACATTTCTGCTAATGATCCTCATGCAAAAGGAATGAAGCTTAGGTTCCTTGCAATATCCTTTCCCCCCCTTTTGTTGCCCTTGTTTTTTATCGTTGTTGTGGTCATTACCGTTGTTGTTGCTATTGCTGTCATAGTTGTTGGACAGGACAGAGAGAAATGGAGAGAGGAGGGAAAGACAGAAGAGGAGAGAAAAACACCTGCAGACCTGCTTCGCCATCCATGAAGCGCCCTCCCCCGCAGGTGGGTGGCTGGGGGCTCGAACCAGCATCCTTATGCCGGTCCCTGCAGTTTGCAACATGTGCGCTTAATCTGCTGCGCTACCACCCAGCTCTTTGCAATATCCTTTTTAAATGCATCTGACCTTCTCTATTTGTAACAAATTTTTCATCACATTTTTTTGTCATTCTTAGGCTCGACAACATCATCTTCCACCATCCATAACGAAGCTGAACTTGGTGATGATGACGTCTTTACAGTAAGTTCCAGATTTGTGCTTTGCTTTCCAGATTCATTAGTGAATGATCAGAGAGAAGGTCTGTTTAAGGGTGTGAGAGGCCATTTGCAACGTGGCATCTGGTTTGCTGTTGAAACGCCATCCAGGAATCCCGTCTTGTCACTGGTTTTGCTGTGCTGGGTTTGCTCTGTTGCCTATGTTACAAGTGGTACTATCCACAACATAGTACAACAGCATCCACTCTCTTGATCATACCCAAATTTTTTCTTGAAGTTGTGTCACATTCAGGGTGGCCAGCTGTCTGGTTTGCCTGGCATAGTCCTAGTTCCAACATTGAAAGCCCATAGTCCGGGGGAAAAAACCCAAGCTCAGGCAGATTGGGACAACTGACCACCATACTGTGTGTTTGATGCAGCAGAAACTATAGGGCAGCATTTTCAAACTCTTGACCCACAGTAAGAAATACTTTTATTTTATTACCAAAAGCACATATCTATTGACACCTGAAATTAAATGGAGTTCATACCCTGCATTCTGATTTTTTTTCTCAACCTCTCACCAACTACAAAACTTTTCAAGCACACAGGATAATTTAAAGAACAGTGTAGGGGGCAGGCGGTGACACACCAGGTTAAGCATACATAGTTCGAAGCGCAAGGACCCGCACAAGGATTCTGGTTCAAGCCTCTGGCTCCCCACATGCAGGGGAGTCACTTCACAAGTAGTGAAGCAGGCCTGCAGGTGTCTTTCTTTCTCTCCCTCTCTATCTTCCCCACTCCTCTCAATTTCTCTCTGTCCTATCAATAAAAAAGAAAAAGAAAATCGAAAAAATGGTCACAGAAGCAGTGGGTTCATAGTGCAGGCACTGACTTAACACCTGTGTATACTATACCTTGCAGGTGGAGAGCCAGGGGCTCGAACCGGGGTCCTTCGCTGGTCCTTGCGCTTTGTGCCATGTGCACTTAACCTGCTGTGCTACCACCTGACTCCCTGCTTTTTTTTTTAATCTTTATTTATTAGATAGACATAGCCAGAAGTGGAGAGGGAAGGGGGTGACAGAGAGACACCTGCCCCTGCTTCACCACTTGTGAAGCTTTCCCCCTGCAGGTGGGGGTTAGGGGCTTGAACCTGGGTCCTTGTGCACTATAAGATGTATGCTCAACCAGGTGCGCTACCACCAGGCCCCCTGCTTTTTGCATTATCTGTGCATAGATACATAAAAGCACATTCACATATTTTTTTTTTTGCTGATGCAGTTAAGTCATCTCTGACTACTTCACCCTGCATCTCCAAAGAATAAGCCAAACCATAATGCTATTATTATACCTGAGAATGGTAATAGGAATTTCATGTCATCTAATAGTCTCCCAGTGGTTCTTTAGTTCCCAAGAGTATCTTTTATAAGTTATTGATAGTTTTTAATCTCATGTTTAAATATTTGTTGAAACCCTTTAAGTTTGTTTTCTAGTATACTCAGCATGCAGCTAGGAATTTGAAAGACACTACCTAGGGTGCTTCAGATGTGTGTAATCTCCAGAGCTCCAGCACCCATGGAGATAATAGGATGCTATGTAGAGCTGAGATTGGCCTGTGAAAGGCTTAGAGATTGGTCTAGCCTCTGGCCCAGAAATGAGAGGAGTTTTGGGTCAGAGATGGCCACTTAGGAGGTGAGGTTGGTCTGAACCTCACCAGCATTTGAACAGGGCTCATCAAAGGTCCTCAAGGCTAAGAAACCAACTACAGGGGATAAGGCAGAAGCAGGGATGAGTTGTGCGTGGTGAGTTGCCTGAGTATTTCAGATCCCAACCTGACATGAACAGAGTGTGCGTAGGGGTTTCAGGAAATGAACTCAGTTGTCCTTCCATAGAGCGGCGGGTGTGATGTTGCTCTGAACAGGCTTCCTATAATGCTCTTTGCAGATCCACTCAACAGTTGGCATGTTGCTTACATCTGTTCCTTTGTCACGTTTTGAGAGACAAACAACAGCAGGCGGGTTAAAAGGTGGCTTCCTGTGCTCCAGAGCAAAATTGTCATTTGCAGCTGTTTCCCAGCTACCTGCCAAAAGTGATTTATAGACTCAGGAGAGGGCAAGAGGCAAAGGGGTGATAGAAGCCAGCATCCCTCCTTTAATCCACAGGAGATCAATGAACTGCTCTCGGGTAACTCCAAATGCTTAGAAAGAAGTGTAGAAAGAGCCCTGCTGCTTCCAGACATAAGAAAACTCACTGGGAAGGAGCTCCAGTTAATTGCATCCTGTGTAGACCCCTGATATATATGACCAGTTATCCTCATTCCATCTGCTGATGCATAAGAGCCCATTAATAATAGTGCCTCCTTTTCCTCGAGAAAAGTCCCATCATTAGGCCACTGAAGACAAGGACCACATCTCATTGTGGATGCCAGAGTCCTCAGAGGTTATTTTCTGTTGAGTTCCCTATCATTAAGTTTTAGGACAGTAAGTGAGGTCTCTGAAAGCCAGCAATAAGCAGCTGCAATAAGTCTGTGGCATCCCAAGGTTTGTTGTATTCTAAGACTTTTATTGGTAAGACAGATGTTTAGAACTTGTAACCCATTTGTTAGAGAAAGAGTTTACATGGTGATAAGACCAGCTTCAATGTATGATGGGTTAGAATTAAGTGTGTTTTCTAAGAGAACAGTGTGTACATGGGAAAACCATTCTTGATATAACTTGAGGACAAGATAGATCTTTTGTTTCTGCTGCTGGAGCCAGGAGTTTCTTTCTGTTTCAGGAAGTGCTTTGGGGTCGGAGAAAATTGGACTTCATGAATAATGCGTTGATATGTGTTCTATGTGGAGGTAAAGTGGAGGGTGGGAGGGGAGGGAGGAGCCACCCTCAATGTGGTGTGAATGTGTGTATGTATGGAATAGGCTGTCTCTATCACACTTTCCCAACTTGTGTGGTTGGCTCTCAAATTCGCTTGTCCTTTTGACTTCTTAGGATGGTAGGACCATATCATATATCACAATCCTTCAGGGAAAAAAATAAGCTGCTTTGGTGTATTGCACCAAAGTAAGACTCTGGGGTGGATTTGAGGGAGGGTTCAGGTCCTGGAACATGATGGCAGAGAACCTAGTGGGGGTTGTATTATTATGTGGAAAACTGGGAAATGTTATGCATGTACAAACTATCATATTTACTGTCAACTGTAAAACATTAATCCCCCAATAAAGAAATGAAGGGGAAAAAAATGCTGCTGCTTATTTAGCACAACTGCCCAGCCCATCCATCTGTTGCTAGTTGCCAACACCATTGCTTCTGAAATCTTCCCATGTTTCTCACTACTACCATCAGAAACTTTTTTTTTTTAGTGATTTAATTGATTTACAAAAGTATGAGATAACGGGAATAATTCCATACTATTCCCACCATCAGAGTTCTGTGTCCCTATTCCCTCCATTGGAAACTGCAGTAGTTCTTTCAAGGTCACAGGTATGGGTACTATTATTTCTATAACACACTCTCTCTTTCTCTCTCTCTCTCTCTCTATATATATATACGTTTTTCCTGTGGTCCTGCCTTTTTTCTAAGTCACATCTATATCAGTTACTACTTTTGAATGTCTATCCTTTTTTCCTTTTCTCTCTCCGGGTCCTGGTGGAATTGGAGTTGAGAGCCATCTGATCGTCTTTCCTTAACATTTCTCCCCCTCTGGGAATATAGACCAGAATTCTATAGGAGGTGGTGTAGTGGATAAGACATGTAGTGGATAAGGACTCTCAGGGATGAGGTCCTGAGTTTAATCCCTGGCAGCACTTGTACCAGAAATCTTTGTTAGGTGTAGAAGGTGGGAGTTCTGGCTTCTATAATTGCTTCTCCACTGGACATAGGTGTCAGCAGGTCGATCCATACCCAAGCCTGTTTCTGTCTTTCCAGAAAAAGTGGTGGCAGGGCTCTGGAGAGGTGGTGTTCCAGGACACATTGGTGAGGTTGTCTTCCCAGGAAATTCAAGATGTAGCATAGAAGCATCAGCAATTTAGTGGCCAAAAGGTGGTAAGATAGAAAGCAGGACAAAATATTTAATAAACAGGAACCATAAAGTAGCAGTAGAGCAGATGAGAACAGCAATCTTGGAGTGGATAGAAACTAGAAAGTCTATTTTAGGTATGTTCACTAAAAACTCATGATTAACTACTGTTCTGCATTTGAGGTTTAAATTGTTTATTGCTTTGTATGTTCTAATAAAATCTTCCCTTTGATTATGCTCACTCTCCTCTAATAGGCCATAGCCTATTAACAACTCTGTTATTTATTTCTCTAACTACTTGAAAGCCTTTTTTGGTCAGTTTCCATATTTTAGCTGAATGAATGAACCATCACCTAGTTATTCATCATAAGCCTCTACCCCTATAAAGCTTTGCTATATATGTGGTTCAGTAGAGAAGTGATCTGAACCCAGAGACCAGTCATATGCTTTGATATTTTATTTATCTTATTGTTAAGGAGGAGGGAGTATTTAAAGATGGCTGAATTTACTTACTAGAGAGAGAGAGAGAGAGAGAACCGCAGCATCATAATAGCATATGTGATGTACAGTTTCAAACTGAGGACTTCATGCTTCAGGATCAGGCGCTTTATCTACTGTATCACCTTCTGAGTCCTGATTTTGAGGAGTTCTTAGTAACCTTGTGTTATTATTTTGTCCACCATGTTTTTTGCTGAGTCCACAAATAGGATCTGAGATCCTGGCATTGTCATACATGATGTTTCTTGCCCTCCCATCAACTCTGTCCCTTATAGCACGGCCCCTTCACAGTCCCTCTCCTTCATGGGGAACCACAAATATAATGGCTCACATAGGTAAACAAATATGTGGCCAGGCTGTGCCCAGCATTAAACTGGGCTATGTGAAAGGATTTTACTACCTTAGCCGTTTGTAGGATAAGTCTTGTGAAGAATACAAAGCAGCAAAGGTGAATATTCTACAATGGGAATTTTTTGGCACACTTGTGTTCATGCCTCAAATGATAGCTTTACATTCTTCTACTTCTAAGCGGGGAACACTTGTGAGTAGCAGATCCTGTACACTGTTCACTCTTTTGTGCTTTTCTTTGTGGAAGGAGACATGTGCACTGGCATATCTTATGGAACAGGCCTGTGTGAACTTGAGAGATAAACAGTGTAGCTCAGTGTGGATAAGCTGAGCTGGTTTGCTTTCCAAGTTAGGACTTCCTTCTTCCCAGATCCCTATAATTGAGAACTCTGAGGTCAGATGGTTTGAAACCTGCCAGGAAGGAGGCTGGAGGTAGGAAGAGGCTGAATGAATCAAGTGTGTGCAAGGAACTAGAGAGGCTCTGGTTTTCATGGTTGTTTAATGAACGATTTTCTTAAATTCCTATTTTGTAGGGTTTGGTTGATTTGCTTACTGCTCCCGGATTACAAAATCATTTCAGAACAATAGCATTATTACAGATAGACACAAATATTCCAGTGCAACCTTGAGAGAAGTGTAGTTGCAGGCTACTCTGGAATCTGTGATCAAGGTTTGTCAGTGCTTCAGCTGTCATCATGCTGAGCCGCTAGGTTTTGGAGGATTAGGGAAATAGTCATCTTACTGAAAACTACTTTGGGGTATATGGAATAGCTAGGTCTTCCATGCTATGTAGTCCTTAAATAATATCTTAAGCCCACAATTAAGAAATAATAGTACAGCCACATGACAATGATAGATAGATAGATAGATAGATAGATAGATAGATAGATAGATAGAGGAAAGAGCCACAAAAAATGAAAATGGATTTCTCTGGGGGCCAAGAAGCCAAGATATGTAGGAATAAGGATGCAGTTTGAGGGCTGGGGAGACAACATAATGGTTATGAAAAAAGACTTTCATGCCTGAAGCTCTGAGGTCCCAGATTCAATCCCTAGCACCATCATAAACCAGAGCTGAGCAGTGCTCTGGTCTCTCTGTCTCTCTCTCTCTCTAATAACTAAATTTTTTTTTTAAAAAAGAGTGCAATTTAGGATGTTAAAGTATATACACATATATACATCCGTGTGTCTTTTAAGAATGAGGGAATTTTCTAAGAAGAAGGAGGTCATAGGAGAAAGAGGAATTGAGAAATACCTAGTTACAACAATTCTGATCCTCTCCATTTTGGGTTTAAAGAGATTCAAGGAGCTGAATGGTATCGAACCCAGGTTCAAGACCTCCCCCCCAAACACACACTCTCCCCACCTATAGGGGAGAGGCTTCATAACTGGGGAAACAGTGCTAAGGTGTCTTTCTCTTTTTCTGTCTTGCCTCTCCATTTCAGTTTCTCTCTATCCAGTAAATAAATAAATATGTGACCAAAAAAAAAAAAAAACTTAAAAGAAAGATTCAAGGGAACGAACAGGAGGCTGACTTCTATGACTCTAGTGCTTGCCTTCTCTGCCTACCATTAGGAAACAGTATGTTCAGTGTAGAAATAATAGCATTTCAAAGTCGGCTGATAGGGATTAACTGGAGATGTTTCATTTATAGTATGGTGAGAATAGCTGTAAACATGCCAACCCCTTAGAATGATAGGCCTTGGAATCAGAAGGGATTGGAATCAGATGAACCCACCTCCTTCCTTCTGGCAAATGAAGTTGGGTTTGCTTCATTGTTAGGCGCAGTTGTAGTTCAGAGAGGTAGCTAGGTATCTTGCTTAGTGTCACACATCTAATTTATGGTAAAAGAGCAATAAACCCCATTTCCTAACCTGCTGCTTTTTTCCTCTCCTCTGTTGAATAATTAAATTTGTAGTTATTCAGCTGTTCCTTTAAAAAAAAAAAAAACTAAATACAAAAACCCTATTAGAAAAGTCTCTTGTGGGAGTTGGGCAGTAGCGCAGCGTGTTGAGTGCACATGAAGCACAAGGACTGGCGTAACAATCCCGGTTCCAACCCCCGGCTCTCCACCTGTTGAGGAGTTGCTTCACCACGTGTCTATCTTTCTCTCCCCCTCTCTGTCTTCCCCTCCTCTCTCCATTTCTCTCTGTCCTATCTAATAACGACATCAATAACAACAACAATAGTAAACTACTACAACAATTAAAAAGGGGTAACAGAAGGGAAAATAAATACATTAAAAAAAAAAGAAGAAGAAAGAAAAATCTCTTGTACCCACCTTGGATAGGAGAGAGCTAAGAGGATAAATGCAAGGCTACTTCCTTAGCATCTAACTCAGCATTTTACAACCTAGAGATCCCCAAGTAGCAGCTTGAAACTTGAGTTTAAGAAGGCCTAGCCTGTGGTCCAGGAGCATTGGATTCTCAACCATGAGGTCCTTAGTTCAATCCCTGGCAGCACAGGTACCAGAGTGATGTCTGGTTCTTTCTCTCCTCCTATCTTTCTCATGAATAAATAAATTCTTTTTTAAAAAATTTTTTTAAAAAGACATAACCTCTGTCAGGTTTTGACTTTTTTTTTGTTTTGCTTATCTTTGTGCAGTGGATAGAAATCCAGAAATTGAGAGGGTGGGGGAGATAGAGAGGGAAAGAGAGACACCTGCAGTCCTGCTTCACCACTCACAAAGCTTTTCCCCTGCAGGTGGAGACCAGGGACTCCAACCTGAGTCCTTATGTAACATGTGCACCCAACCAGGTGCACCACCACCGCCCCCCCCCCTTTTTTTCTTCAATATACCTCCTAGGTTTAGACTGCCACCAAAATTGTGTTTATGGATTTGGACAGTCCTTCTCAGTGGATATTCCTAATTAAGCCCTAGTGCCTTGAAGGCTCCATCATACATAGTGATCTAATTTTTCTCGTGTGTGCCTACAATGGTACTTTTCCAAAAGTTAACCAAGTCATTCATATCACCTTTGTGTGTCTGAGTCCTCTCCCAGAGCCCAGTTTAAAAAGAAGGGGGTTGGTAGTTGGACTTTGGTTTGGTGTCTTGTGATACTTTTATTTCTTCTCAATAGCAGTCTCACTTCATTAAGAAAAGTGGCTCATCCTGCACCACACGGTCAGCTAGTTTCTAGCTATTTTACCCAGACTGAAAAACTTGGTTTCTCCTCATGCCCTTTGTTTGACCCTTTGACATCCTGTTTATTACGGGCTGTATGTAATAGAAATACATACTTTCTGGTGTTCAGAGGAGTCCCTAATGATAGCCCCCACCCACCCCAGGTGTTTTCTTGAATAGAACAAGTGGTTGAAACTAAAGTACCAAGCAGCAATTTGTTTTACCCTAGCCAGGCTTTTGAGGATTTACAAGTTGCACTTATTTTTGATTTGTGGAAAATAAATTTTGAATTTATTTACTGAATTTTGTAGTTATCAAGGTATCATTTATAGAAGTGAAAGAATACAGACTACCACAAAGTTTTCCTTCTTGAAGAGTTTTCTTTTCCCACCTAATTTCATCCCTTACATTAAAACTGGAGGCAAATCACTGATTTTTATATTAAAAGTTCATATGCTGACTTTCTAAGAAAGGTATTTTCAAAAGATGGAGTATCTTAACATATGGTCTCTCTCTTTTTTTTTTTTAATCTGTATTAATTTGCTGGATAGAGACAGTCAGAAATTGAGAGGGAAGGGGGTGATAGGGAGAGAGACAGAGAGACACCTGCAGCACTGTTTCACCACTTGTGAACCTTTCCCCCTGCAGGTGGGGGCCAGGGGCTCGAACTTGGCTCCTTGCACACTGTAACATGTGCGCTCACCAGGTGCGCCACCATCTGGCCCCACATATGGTCTCTTAAGTCTGCAGTTTAGAGTCTATAGGGAGAGGTCTGTGTTTTTTCGATTTGCTATCAGTCAGTGGAGCAGCTATTGATCCTCTGGATTTAAGGCCTTTAAGGGAGAACTTATTTCCTTTGATTATCTATTTGCTGACACAAGAGGAAGGGAATGAAAGAAACTGTGGTGGGGTGCTATCCATGCCTAGTGAGGTACATATACTGTGACACTTCGGTTTTTCAAAGATGAAACAATCTGTGCTTGGCTTCACATACCTCTCACCCAGAATGCAGCCCCAGATCTGCATGCTGCCTTTCACAGAACAGTAAGGGAAGGAAAGGAAGTGTTTGCTTAGTAAGTTTTCAGTCAGTTGTACATGTTCAATACATGATATCCCCTTTATTTCAAAAGGACCATCTAAATGATAGACTTTTGGTCTGGAGAGATAGCATAATGGGTTATATGAAAAGTATTCGTGTCTGAGGCACCAAAGGCCTCAAGTTCAATCTCCAGCACCTCCATAAACTAGAGCTGAGCAGTGTCCCAATAAAAAGTAAATAAAATGAATGAATGAATGATAGACCTTTCATTCAGAGCTCAAAACCTCAGCCATCTCTTCATTGATGATCTGAAGCCCCCTGTGCCCTGCTGGAGAGCCCTGACCCCTATTCTAGAAGATCAGTTCATCAAAAATGTTTCTGTTACCTCTATAATTGGAATAAAGGAACTAGGACAGAATGAGGGTGACAGGTTAAGTAACAAAGAGCATAGGTTGAAAATATAGATTACATTTACAAAGTTTAACTAGTAAAGCTGGTCCATGGTGGTTTATTAAGAAAAACAAAAGTGTTTAGAGCAGGAGCAGCAATGCTTTGTGGTTGACACCATCAAGTAGCATCTTGTGACTGCTGCTGACACCCATTGGGGGAATGGGGTGACTGGAAGATCTCCCATGATAGAAGGGAGCTGTTTTGTTGTCTGAATGACAATAATTATCAAGCTCACATTACATTGTAAGACGAAGATCTTTTTATCCAATGTGTAATGCTAAATTAAAGCAATTAAGTGTCTCAGGTTCAAGCAAAAGCTTTGAAATGCTCTCAGTTTCAGGAATCCCAAAGGCATTTTGTTAGCCCTCCTGCTCCTGTCATTTCTCCTTCCCTTCCTTCATTTCTTGTTTTTTTTTTCTCTCTTCCTACCCCCAGAGCACTACTTAATGCTTGGGCTACGGATTGAACCCTAGGACCTTTGGTGCCTCAGGCATGAAAGTTTTTCTGCATAACCATTTTGCTAACTTCCCAGCCCTCCTGTCTATTCATTTATTTACACATAAGTTATGTATCTTTAAGCTGTGGCTAGGGCAATACTATTATTTCCACTATACCAATTCACACAAAGTATATATTTATGGTTACCTGAACCCCAGCCTCCTTGTTTTGAACTCCATAGCCCTGCCAGTAAAGCTAAGAGGGCTTTCCTTTTCATATCAAAATTTTATCTAACTTCAAGATGTAGAAGGCAATAATTTTTCGAAATGTGTGAGTATTTTGCTTTTATTGTTATTTCTTCACAATGAAAGAATGTCCAGTCTTCCCTACTGGGTCCAAAAAACTAAGGATTCCCTTGAGTGTAGGGTAGTTATTCTATCTCCTCCAGGAGCTACCATTTAGACCCAAACTGTCTGCTTGCTAGAACCATAAAAGAACAGGTGCATGATCAGTTTCCTGCTTGGCTTGCCCCTATGAAAGAGGACATCTGGAGCCAATGTTGGTCCTGAGGACAGGAGAGCCAGTGCTACCTGTTCTGGAAGACCTGTTGACAAAGTAGGAGACAATTTCCTGTTTGCCCAAAGGAACAAGCATTGGCTGTGGCTCTAACAGCTAGTAGACACTGAGGAGAAAAACAGGCTTTTGGTGAAGACTTGAAAAACAACAACTCATCCAAACCATGAAAGACAGGAGCCTTCTGAGGCCTTCATCCATCCACTGTGCTATCTTCTGAGATGCATAGAATGCCCAGAGTTTCATGAGTTGGACTAGTCTCACAGCCTGAAGTTGAAGCAAAAGATAGACAGACAGAATGTGTGCATACATACTTTTTTTAAATTTATTTTATTTTATTTTATTTATTCCCTTTTGTTGCCCTTGTTGTTTTATTGTTGTAGTTATTATTATTGTTGTCGTTGTTGGATAGGACAGAGAGAAATGGAGAGAGGAGGGGAAGACAGAGAGGAGGAGAGAAAGACAGACACCTGCAGACCTACTTCACCGCCTGTGAAGTGACTCCCCTGCAGGTGGGGAGCCGGGGCTCGAACCGGGATCCTTATGCCGGTCCTTGTGCTTTGCGCCACCTGCGCTTAACCCGCTGCGCTACAGCCCGACTCTCATACATACATTTTTTAAATATTTATTTTTATTTATTCCCTTTTGTTGCTCTTGATGTTTTATTGTTGTGGTTATTGTTGTCATCGTTGTTGGATAGGACAGAGAGAAATGGAGAGAGGAGGTGGGAAGACAGAGAGGTGGAGAGAAAGATAGACACCTGCAGACCTGCTTCACCGCTTGTGAAGTGACTCCTCTGCAGATGGGGAGCCGGGGGCTCGAACCGGGATCCTTACACTGGTCCTTGCGCTTTGCATCACCTGCATTTAACCCGCTGCGCTACAGCATACATACTTTTTAAAAGAGAGAAGTGTTTGCAATAGAGGGAATATTGAATGGTGCTTTGGTTGCATCATCTGTTGAGAGATCTATTTTGCTGGTGGACTGCAGTAAAAACAAAATAATTGTGGCCATAAGTACTAGTTATCCACCTGTAAAAATTCAAAATAGCTACAGACAAGGCAGAACGTCTGCTTAATCTGAATTAATCCTGTGACTCTTGAATCAACTAAGCAACAGACTTAGTCAAATCCTATAGTGTTCTTAGGTGGGACAGAGAAAGGTTATATGTTATATTTCAAACAGGCATTAATGATTGTCCAGTGTAGCTCCTTTTATTTACATCTTCCAATGCAACCCCTTTATTCTACTGAGCCTCAAGTAAATTTTAAAAACCTGTCTAAGACATACGACTTGAACTGGCCTGACATGAAGGCTTTCCCATTCTATCTCTGGTGTTAATTTTGTTTAGCATTGCCATATGATTTCTAGATGGTATAGTCTCGCTCCTCAAGCAGTAACTGTATTTTCTGTCCTCTATTGAAAGCGTGTCGCCTGTTAACTTCTATCAGCTTGTGCTCCTATGTAGCTCGTGTTTGTTTGCCTCTCTGGAGGTGGGATTTGTTCCATTTGTCTCTTTCCCCTAGAGGGAGAAGAAAATTGCTGGTTTTCTTTCAATAGTCTCACGGATGTGCTTAGCTCCTGTTGCAGCAAGCCATAAACCAGGTGCCCTTAATAGTCCAAGTATCCTTGAGAAAACAGCCCCGGGAACACCTTTCCTGTCCCCCAAGCTCTGTTTGCCAGCTGCTACTCCTTTGTTCTCTACTCCCACCCCGTTTTGGAAAAACAAAGATTTAGCAGGAAAACCCAAGAGAGTTAAAGGGATGTACAAAGTCCTGAAAACACTTGTTTCACTTTGAAATGCATAGTCTGACTTACCCTAAATATCCTGAACAGCAGCCAGGATTCCATCCCAGGATGGGTAATTTAAGCAAAGCCACCTCCTTCCTTGAGCTTGCCTTGGTCAAAAGATTGGCCTTCCAAACAAAGAAGGCTCATTCTCAGATCCAGGGCTTGTGAACAGATGTATTTAAGAATCCCCAGGTAAACAAAAAGATCCTCTCTAAGGAAGGAGAGAATAGCCAAGCTTCCAAGAATAAGAAATCACACTTTATAAAATATGCCCATACAGTAATAGGGAGCCAGCCAGTTGAATATTAGAGCATCCATCCATTTCAGTTTCCTGTGTCAGTTCCCACCAGTTCTCACCCAGACCAGGCAATATTGACCTTGAGGAGACAGCTATTTCATTAGCCCAGGCAGCCTCAGCCCAGAACCCAGTGTAGAATTTTGACTTATTGGTACACTATGACATTGAGGTCAGATATTTAAAAGAAAAATTTATGTCAACTTTCAAAGCTGAATGGTTTTCTTTACATTTGGTACTAAATTCTGGCGATTTATAGGAAATCTCTTAATTCCCAGAATCAGTGCAACTCTTGTCTGCAGAGTCCAGCTCTTAAAAGCTTGCTCCTTTTTTTTCCCCTCAAGATGAGCCACTGTTTCTTTCTTGGGGCCTTAGTCTAGTGTTTCTACCCATCTCTGGTACTCTTTCTCAGGAGAACCACCTGGTCTTTTCCCTACACCCCTGTGTTTGAGCCTGTATCCCACAAATCACACAGCCCTAACTCAGAAAACCTTCTAGGAAATGGGGTAGGGGGTGACAACATGGAGGTTCCTAATCAACGTGCATTTGATCAGACCCATCATAACTCTGTTTTTAACACTGGCAGTGCCCACTGTTTAAGTTCAGTATTCTCTGTCTCTTGCTTCCATCTTCCTGCCCCCCTTTTTTTCTTTCTCATATACTTTTTTTTTTCTGGGTTCTTCCTATTCAGTCTTATCTCAGCTTACTGGCCCTTTTAGGACTTTAGAACTATGCCACACAAAACTTATTACTCAAAATATCTTAAGTTTTTCTTTTCTTTTAGATTTTATTTTATTTTGCTTTTTGGAAACTTTATTCAAATTTACATCTCATATATGAAGCAAATGTGTTAGAAATATTCTCAAATTTGGACTAGGCGGTAGCTTACCCAGTAGAGTGTATACCATGCATGTTATCATGCCTGAGGACCTGAGCTCAAGTCCCAGGACCACAGCAGAGCAGCATGGATTGCACAAAAGATGTTTCCTAGCTTGGGGGGTAGAGTTATAATGTCTGTCCCCTCTCCCATCCAAGTACTAGCCAGGCCCGACCCTGCTTAGCGTCCAAGATTAGACCAGATCGGACATGTTCAGGGTAGTATGTTTGTAAACTAATTTTGGTCCTCTCTGTCTTTTTTATTCTTTTTTTATTTTTTATTGTTATTACCATTATTTATTTGATACAGACAGAAATTGAAAGGAAGTGGGAGATAGAGATGGAAAGAAACAGAGAGACACCTGCCGCCCTGCTTCACCACTGGTGAAGCTTTCCCTCTGCAGGTGGGATATATATTTTTTTATTATCTTTACTTATTGGATAGAGACAGCCAAAAATAGAGAGGGTAGGGGGAGTTAGAGAGAGGAAAAGAGATACCTGTAGCACTGCTTCACCACTCTCAAAGCAAGCAACCGTAGAAAATTTTGAAAGTTCAAAGATCTTACCCCTTGAAAAAAAAAAAGTAAATATAGGTAATATGAAACACAACTCCTATATTATATTATTCCAAAGTACATGTACATTTAATTTCATTGTTCTGCAGATATTACAGTTTTCTAGGACTAGCAAAGAGTATGATTGACTGAAGGCTCAGGTGATGATTACCATTTTTTTCAAATAAAGCATCTGTTTAGATATAATGCTATTGCACTCAGCAAACTACAGTACAGGAGAAGCATAACTTTCAGATGCACTGGGAAACAAAAAAAATTCTTTGGACTCAATTTATTGTGACATTTGCTAATAATTATGATAATGTGTAATAATACCAGTAAGTTGTGGTCTCCAACGGGACCTATAACATCTACTAGTGCACCCATAGAGGGAAGGAACAAAACTGCCTAAATCAGCTTAGCTACCTGTGCTAATACTGGTTTAACCTCAGTACAAACCAGGGTGAGGATAGCTCAAATAAACAAACCAAACTCATACCTCAATCTAGATATAAAGTTTGATTTATATAAGATACACAAATATATTTTACTTTACTTAAAGGAAAATTATACGACTAACAAATCACATCCAATAACTCTAAAATGAATTTAATCAAAGGTCAGTGGAGACTCTCACAGGAATGCAAGAATGGTTTACATTAAAATCTAATTCATATTAAATTAATAAAACTGATTTGGAAAGGCTGCAGAGAGTGTTGGGGTAGATAGCATAACGGTTATGCAAACAAACTGTCATGCCTGAGGCTCCGAAATCCCAGGTTCAATCCCCTGCACCATCATAAGCTGGAACTGACCAGTGCTTTGGTTAAAAAAAAAAAAAAGAAAGAAAGAAAGAAAGGCTGGAGAGATATCTCACTGGGTAGAGCACAGGCCTTGCATGTCCACAGCACAAATTCAAGCTCCAGAGGTCTCTCCGTCTGTGTCTGGGAGAAAAAGTCAGCCCAGGAGAGATGCAGCCACACATGCATAAGGCCCCAGCTCCACAAAGAAATAAATGAAGTAGATGTTCTGATATAACAGATTTATACCACCTCAGTAGATACAAAAAGAAATTTCTGGTGACATCTAACATTTTTGGATAAAAACCCTTAGCAATCTAGAATAGAAGCAAACTTTTAGAACTTCACTGTATACTCCTCCCAGTCATCTAGAAACATCAGACTTGGAGACCTGGCAGTAGCGCACTGGGTTAAGTGCACATAGTATGAAGCACAAGGATCCTGGCTCGAGCCCCCGGCTCCCCACCTGCAGGTGAGGTCGCTTCATAAGCAGTGAAGCAGGTCTTCAGGTGTCCTATCTTTCTCTCTCCCTTTCTGTTTCCCCTCCCCTCTTAATTTCTCTCTGTCCTATCTAGTTAAAAAAAGCGGGGGCAGAATTGGCCACCACCAGGCACTGTGGATTCATAGTACTAGCACCAAGCCCCAGGGATAACCCTGGAGGCAAAAAATGAAAAATAAGGCCAGAGCACTGTTTAGCTCTGGCTTAGATATAAAAACATCAAACTTAATAGAAAACACTAAAGCCTATGTAAGACCACCATAACCTCTTGTGTTTCATGTCATGTTGGGGGAAAAAAGCAATAAAACAAGATAAAGAAGGCATAAATGTTAAACAAAAGACCAGATTTTTTTTTTTGTAGGTAACATGAGTTACTTAGAAAAATTCAGAGGATCACTAAATAAAAATTTACACTTCATAAGAGAAGTTAAACAAAGTGACCAGAGGGTCAACACAGCAGAATCAGCAACTTGTCTACATAGTAACAGTTTAGAAAATAGAACTTTTTTGTGTGTGGCCTCATTTCATTTTTGCAGTAACCCAGAGAAAGATTTTTTTTTTTTCTCCAGAGTTATCTCTGGGGCTCGGTACCTGCACTACGAATCCACTGCTCCTGGTGACTTTTTTTTTCCTTTTATTGCCCTTGCTTCATCACTGTTGTTGTTATTGGATAAGACAGAGAGAAATCGAGAGAGGCAGGGAAGACAAAAGGGAAAGAGAGACACCTGCAGACCTGCTACACCCCCTGTGAAGTGACCCCCTGCAGGTGGGGAGCTGGGGCTCGAACCGGATCCTTAACACCGGTCCTTGCTCTTGTTCTTTGCTCCACGTGTGCTTAACCCACTGTGCTACCGCCCAGCCCCCCAGAGAAAGATTTTAACTTGATTTTACAGATCTGAGAACTGGATTTTGGTTTAACCCAAATCACACAGCTTAAAATTAACAGACAGTTATTCAAATCTGGTCTGCCTCAGCAGAGTATTATAGATGTCAGCAATATAATATTCGACTACTCTGCTGTGCTTCTGTTGCTCTGTGCCTCACATTTGGCTGAAAACTTAATTGGACACCTCTGTTACAATACGAGGGCATATGGTCCGGAAGGTGGCGCAGTGAGAGGGCTTTGGACTCTCAAGCATGAGGTCCCAAATTCTATCCCTGGCAGCACATGTGCCAGAGTGATGTCTGGTTCTTTATCTCTCCTCCTATCTTTCTCTAAATAAATAAAATCTTAAAAGAAAAAAACAATACAAGGGCAGCGCCCGACTGCACTGTGCAGACACTTGGAAGTCTTTTGCCAAAGCCACCCCATTAAGGAGCCTGAGGTCTCTGAATACAGAGTAACTATAGAGGATTTCTGCTTCTATTCTTCCTGAACTCAAACCTCCAGCAGTTCAGAGGCACCTGCCAGAGAGAGAGCAAGGTGGGTTCAGCAGCCAGAGCCTTTGAAGTTGAAGGTGAAGCTATCTATACCATAGACTGATGTCAATTACCTAAGCACACAAATAACAGAAGCTTTCGAAGGTCTTGCTTGCAGATGGCCACTTTTCTCTGACTCTGAGTGGAAGCCATGAGCAGAATTTTGGCAGAATGAGTTCAATGGTGCATGTTGGTAAAAGGAAGTATTTTTCCCTCACTTTACTTACACATGCCCTGATAGTACATTCCTTTTTTTTTTTTTTTTAATTTTTTTTTAATATTTATTTATTTATTCCCTTTTGTTGCCCTTGTTGTTTTATTGTTGTAGTTATTATTGTTGTTGGATAGGACAGAGAGAAATGGAGAGAGGAGGGGAAGACAGAGAGGAGGAAAGAAAGATAGACACCTGCAGACCTGCTTCACCGCCTGTGAAGGGACTCCCTTGCAGGTGGGGAGCCGGGGTTCGAACCAGGATCCTTATGCCAGTCCTTGTGTTTTGCGCCACCTGCGCTTAACCCACTGCGCTACAGCCCGACTCCCAGTACATTCCTTTTGTTTGTAGGTCACACTGACCTCTTGGAAAGATTTGTCTGATAGTCTGACTTCTTCCATGCTCTATTCCCCTGGGGCCCAAGAAAGCATAGCAGTCTCAGCAGAGAAGGCTGTGGGCAGGTCAGGGGCGTAACCTTCTACCTGCAGGAAGAAGTAGTGAACTGTGGACATATCTCAAAGTTTGCTGGCCCTCTTGTTCCTTTGTATAAATTTGCCATTGGTTGAGAGATAGTGGCAGGCCTCTCTCAATCTCACTTTCTCTTTAGTTTATTTTTTTCAATTTTTATTGGTGGTGCTGGGACTTTGGAGCCTCAGGCATGAGAGTCTCTTTGCATAACCATTATGCTATCTACCCAACCCCCACCCCCTCAATCTCAGATGTTTAAGAAGCTCTGCCTTTGACTGCAATGGGACAAGACCATTCAGAGTTGGGGAAAGAGGATGAAGACTAGAGAAAGTGGCATTCCCAATTTGCTAGTAGAGCTAACCGGGTGTGCCTCAGTTCTCAGAATGACTTTACACATTGGTAACCTGGACTTGGGTCACGGAAAACAGGGTGGATTCAAATGAACAGATGACTAACATCGAGGTGACCTTGGTATATAACTGGTATTCTGAGAACTGAATGTCGAGAGCATTTAGAGTAATCAGTACAAGGGTGGCTTCAAACTCAGGAGATGACTATCATCTGAGTGGTAAATACAAATTTAACCCTTGAGATTTGAATCACACCACACTGGACCCTTATCAACTTTTTCTTAAGGTATTTATTGAGATCTTTAGAAACCTTCATATCATATATTGAGACTTCCCTATCTCCTGAGTCTGATAAAGGGAGGTCTTTTTTCTTTAATATTTACTTATTTATTCCCTTTTTGTTGGCCTTTTTGTTGTTGTTGTTGTTGTTACTGATATCATCCTTGTTGGATAGGACAGAGAGAAATTGAGAGAGGCAAGGAAGGCAGAGAGGGGGAGAGAAAGATAGACACCTGCAGACCTGCTTCACCACCTGTGAAGCAACTCCCCTGCAGGTGGGGAACCGGGGACTCGAACCGGGATCCTTACACCGGTCCTTGCACTTTACGCCACCTGCGTTTAACCCGCTGCGCTACTGCCTGACTCCCAAAGGGAAATCTTAACCTGGGTAAGCTGTGCTTGTATTCACCTCAGCATAGACACTGGGTTGCTGGGCTGGGCTGAGCTGAACTGTGGACGCAGACTGGTGTATTGAAATCGCACTGAATGAGATGGCACAGCCTCCTGCCACCCTCTGCAGGACCCTTCAGCAATTACTCTCTTGTTTTCCTGTGTGTGACAGAGAGTCAATATCTTACTCATGTTCACATGTAGCTAGGACCTGACTTATCCTATGTAGAGAACATGAGACTTGTAAGAGTTGCTTGCTTCGTTGTTCTGTCTGGTCGAAAACACCTGTATGTTATGAAAGGAAAACAGTGTAGCCTGGAGGTGGCACACCCAGTTGAGTATACAGGTTACAGTTCACAAAGACCCTGGTTCAAACCCCATCCCCACCTGCAGGGGGAAGCTTCATGAGCAGTGAATTAGTGCTACAAGTGTCATTCTTTTTCTCATCTTCTCCTTCTCCCCCCCCCCTTTAATTTATCTCTCTATCCAATAAATACATAAGTAAAATTAAAAAGAGGGAGGTGCCACCTTCAAAGACATAAAAGGAGGTGAGAGCATATGAAGAAACTAAAGTTTGGAAGAAAGTAGAAATTCTCATTATTAACTTGGCCTCAGAGGTTTCCGTAGCTGTCCAAAAGTAGAATATGCTTACTTAGTATGATTTAGGAGGCTAGTTTTTGGTTCTGGGAACATTATTTTTTTTCTCATGTAAAACAATTCTAGTAACATTCCCAGGCCCAAAAAATAACTAACCAAATCATCTGAAACAGAAATTTTCTACTGTTGCATAGCAAGAAAATCCAGTGCTTGGATTCAGGGCATAAATAACAGCTTTTTCCTGAGTCCTGAACTCAGTCTAGAAAAAGAAGACATAGGAGAACCTTTATTGGGCAAGAGCTATAGATGCCAGTCCTGGCTTATATCTGTGGGAAGTGGGTATCCCAGGGCCAAACCCCAGGATTATCAACCTGCCCTGCCAGGCATGGGGAAGCTGGCTCTCCACAGAGTCCCCACACTGGAGATCTTTGGCCTCCAAGTGGATCCCCAGTCACAAGAACAGTTGCCAACACATGCTGTTTATCATTTGGGTGGCTCCCAAGAGGCAAAAGAGGGAAATAGCAGACACTACACCCCCACCCCACAATGGAGAGAAAGGAGTAAGTGAAGGGCAGAGAGAAGCCAGCAGTGCGATATGGGTGGAACATTGCCAAAGAGAATTAACCAAGTGATGAACCCTGTGCTCTGGCTCATTCATCTAAGGGAACTCTTGGACACAATTGGGCTATCCTAGAATAGATCCGAATTCAGACTAGGCTAGATCCAGAGGCACCAGCTATGTCCGTGGAAATTCTCCCTTGGTTTCATTCCCCTTCATCCTCAGGTAGGTTGTGCCAGGATTTCAGGTTAATGGCACCCTGGTCACTTCAACACTGTAGACAACATCTTTTCTGACATCTCTGTCAAAGATCTCTCAGTATTGCCTCTGAGAGAACCACACATCTATATCTGAATTAGTCACTGCACCTTGGGGATTAGAAGCAGTCCCACATCACCTGGGCCAAACAGAATTAGAGAAAAATCCAGGGAACTTGGGTCCCTAAAAGGATGGTCTGCCACAGTTGTACAATTTTAAGAGTGGAGGATATAAGAGATAGCTCACTCAGTAGGATAAATGGCTTGCCGCGTGTGGGTCCTCCGTGCATTCAAGCCCTGGCTTCAGAGGAAATGCCATGACAACAGGGGGAAGTTCTAGTAGTGTGATGTCTCTCTGTCATAGCCTATTAATTCTCTCTATCTAAAATAGAAGAAATGAAAAAGCAGCAGTGGAATCACCCCTGGCGCAAACACACACACACACACACACACACACACACACACACACACGCACGCACGCGCGCACAGGGTCCGGCAAACACATACGCACACCATGGCTGTGTGCATACTGGATGTATGGGTGTCTTTTTCTTTAATATTTTTTTTAATATTTATTACATTATAAGAGGAACTGATAAAATGATAAAAGACAGTTTATAAGTCTGTTTGTTTTAACTGTGCATTTCCTACCAAAATATTTGGGACAGAAAATAAAAATATCTGAGAGAAAATGAGATACTACAGTGTACAAGGACCCTGGTTCAAGCCCCTCCCTAGTCCTCGCCTGCAGAATGGGAGGGGGAGCTTTACAAGCAGTGAAGCAGTGCTGCAGATATCTTTCTTACGCTCTCCTTCTTTTCTTTTCCCTCACTTTTTCTCTCTGTTTCTACCCAAAAAAAAAAAGAGTGAATAAAATAAATTTAATTTAAAAGAGGAAGAAAATAAGATAAGACAAGAAGAAGATAAGAGTAAGAAATAACAACTAAGGAAGAACTCCTAGACATGTGCCAGAAATAGAACACCTATATATCAGGACAAACTTTCATTTAAGAAAAAAAGGAGGGAGTCGGGCGGTTAGCGCAGCAGGTTAAGCGAATGTAGCGCAAAGAGCAAGGACCGGAGTAAGGATCCTGGTTCAAGCCCCCAGCTCCCCGCCTGCAGGGAAGTCGCTTCACGAGCCGTGAAGTAGGTCTGCAGGTGTCTGTCTTTCTCCCTTTCTGTCTTCCCCTCCTCTCTCCATTTCTCTCTATCCTATCCAACAACGACGACATCAATAAAAATAATAACTACAACAATAAAACAACCAGGGCAACAAAACGGAATAAATAAATAAATGAAAAAAAGGATCTGTCATTTTAGGAAGGCGGAAGGTGGCCCGGGAACCTGTGGACCCTGGGTTAAGAGGCACTTGCCAGGGCCCAGGGCACAGCCCAGATTGGGAGCACTGTATGCATGAGGCCTAGATGCAAGATCTGGTGCCACTATATGCCAGAGCTGAGCACTTGTCTGGTCTCATAAAAACAAATAAAAGCAATTTGTCTGGTGTATTTAATAAAAAGCATGTTGATCCTGGGCCTCGGGGTTGTAGAGAACAACCATTAACTGGGATCACTAGAATCCCTAGAAATCCAATGTCAGATTGGAGCATGAAGTAACAAGATGGTAGGCATACTGAGAAGCATTGGGCTACCTGGTTCCCTGCCCACCACAGCAGTCCACTCTGGCACCTGATCATCTGCTAGAGACTCCACTGTGGAAGGTGTCAATCTGAGATTGTTCACCTCTGCTGGAAAAGAAGTTCTATGCTCACGCTCCACAGTTGACTATCACATTTCTCGTCTAAAGTGACCTTCAAGGCTTGCCGCCAATCCCAAGATTACAAATTTTCTTCCTAGAAAGCCAATGTCTATGAATCCCCAGAGGTTTCCTTATCTCTGAGACTTTTTCAGGCTGGGGTCAAACCCACACATAAATATTCAGGCTTGGTTTTTGGCTTGTTTGCATCTCTCCCACTTCCCAGAGTACCCTGCAACCAGGACCACAAATAGAACAGGCATCCTTGATCACACTAATGCAGGGCTCTTCCCTAAAGCCAGGCTGCATTCCCACATTTGAGAAAACAAACCCAGCCTTTCAGGAGTCCTTCTCTCCCCAAGACCAGGGCAAACTTAAGATTTGGGGAAGTATAGCAAGATTTCACAAGTGAAGATAGCTGACATGTTAGGGTTTGATATGTGGATTTGTTTTATATGGATATGTTTTTGTTTCTAATTCTTGACTACCTCCCTCTAAACAGACAGCTACAGATAGTTCTTCTAATTCCTCTCAGAAGAGGGAACAACCTGCTCGGACAATCTCCTCTCCCACATCCTGTGAGCACCAGAGAATTTATACTATGGGCCACCTCCACGACTCATATCCCACGGACCACTATAACCTCGAACAGGTGAGCCACTTTTTTTTTCCTTTTTTTTATATTAATAAAATGTAAATATTGACAAGACTATAGGATAAGAGGGGTACCATTTCCATACAATGCCCACTACCAGAACTCTATCCCATCCCCTCCCCTGTTAGCTTTCCTATTCTTTATCCCTCTGGGAGCATGGACCCAGGATCATTGTGGGGTACAAAAGGTGGAAGGTCTGGCTTCTGTAATTGCTTCTCCGCTGAACATAGGCATTGGCAGGTTGATCCATATTCCCAGCCTGTCTCTCTCTTTCCCCAGTGGAGCAGGGATCTAGGGAGGCCGGGCTCCAAGACACATGGTGGGGTCCTCTGCCCAAGGAAATTGGGTTGGCATCATGGTATCTGGAACCTGATGGTAGCCTCATCCGAGATTCTCAGATTGAAAGCAGCTTCCTTGCAGAGCTCACACCAGCTGTTGTCTCCAAGTCACCGTCGTGGCTCCACCCCTTGAAAGGACTTTCTTCCTCTCAAATCTTTGAGGTGAATGGCTCTGGAGCAGCACTCTCCTCTGCCACCAATTTAACGAACAGCCTGAGTCTAAGTCTCTTCTGCTCTTGTCCTTTGTGCCCTCACTCTATATTGAAGGTGATGGTAGCAGCTCAACCTTACTCAATTTTCTGCTTCAGACACCTTGAGGAACCCTTTATTTAATCCTCACAAGGCAGGTCCTAGCATCCCCAATTTATGTTACATGAGTAAGTGGAGACTTAGCAAGCTGGAGTTCCTGGCAGAACAAAACTCATATCCAAGTCTGTCCTCTCCTAGGGCAGGATGCTGCTTCCTACCTCTTGTACTCCTCAGTCCAAAGGGCCTCCTGCCTTTGTGCTGAAGCATTCAGTCAGGATCAGGACTGAGGGATGCCACACACTTGGCATCATGGTCTGCGGGCCCAGGCTTGCTCAGGGTAATACAGTCAGAGTCTGGAATTCAGTAATTCAACAAATATTTACTGAATGACTGTTTTGCAGAGCAGATTCCCAAACTGTGGACCATAGAATGGTACCTATGGGGTATGATATAGTTACCAGTGTGCTCTGAAAAGAGGAAAACAAGAAGCACAGGGTAGTGAGTTATTTGTTTTTTCTTTCTTTGCCACCAGGGTTATTGCTGAAGCTCCACTGCTCCAGGCGACCAATTTTCATTTATATTTACTTTTTCTTTCTATTTTTTACTGGCTAAGACAGAGAGAAATTGAAAGGGGAGGGGGAGGGAGAGAGGGAGAGAAAAAGATAGACACCTACAGACCTACTTCACACTCATGAAGCATCCCCCCCCACAGATGGGGAGTGGGGCGTCGAACCTAAGTCCTTGCACATGGCAACATAGATGCTTAACCCAATGTTCAACTGTCCAGCTCTCACAGTGAGGTTTTTTGTTTGGTTTGGTTTGGTTTTTTTGTTTGTTTTTTGATTTTTTAATATATTTTTTTATTTATTTATTTTCTCTTGTTGCCCTTGTTTTTTATTGTTGTTATAGTTGTTGTTATTGATGTCATCGTTGTTAGATAGGACAGAAATGGGAAGAGAAAGATAGACACCTGCAGACCTGCTTCACCTCCTGTGAAGCAACTCCCCTACAGGTGGGGAGCCAGGGGCTTGAACAGGAATCCTTAAGCCGGTCCTTGCACTTCATGCCAAGTGCACTTAACCTGCTACGCTACCGCCCAGCTCCCCACAGTAAGGTTTTTAAAAACATAGTTAGATTTCAATGACTCTTTAGACATGTATGTGTATGTCCTAATATTTTGCCATTAAGATTTTTTTTTTTACTGTGTTAAGGTAGGAATAGCTGGAATTTCCAACTCTTCTTTGCTAAATAAAAAGTTAGGAAAGCCTGTGTCAGTGCCCAAAATTTATTTTTGAAATCCTATAGGATTGTGATTTTTTTTTTTTTCCCAATGTCCAAGAAACTGATGTCAAGAATCTGATAGGAATTAAAGCCAAATGCTGTTTCCACCTCCATGAGCCCACAGTCTGATGGGAAGTGGTAGGTAAATTTAAGTATCCCGTGATAGATTCTGTAACATTATCGCGGCAAATACAGCAGCAGATATCAAGTGTTTCCTGTGTGGCAGACTGAGATGACACTACATTGATTCTCTCCTCATTATCTCATCAGATTCATGTAGCTTGATGGTCAGGAAAGCTTAAATGGGGGCTTAGCAACTTATTAGTAAATTCTGTGGAGTTTTGTTTTTGGTGCCACCAAGGTTTGGCACCTGCATCACTACCACTCCCAGTGGCCTTTTTTTTTTTTTCTTCTTTCTTCAATAAAGAGGGTGAAAGATAAAGACAGAGGAGAGACACTACAGCACTGCTCCATCACACATGACACTTCCCCCAGCAGGCTCTCACAACTCAAACTCTACTGGGTGAGCCACTTGCTGGTGTGGTGCCTCCTCCCCCTTTTTTTTTTTTGTTTGGTTTTTTTGTTGTTGTTGTTGTTTTTATTTAAAAAAGGAGATATTAACAAAACCATAGGATAAAAGGGGTACAACCCCACACAATTCCCACCACCAGATCTCCATATCCCAATCCCTCTCCTGATAGCTTTCCTGTTCTTTATCCCTCTGGGAGTAAAGGACCTCAAGGTCCTTGTAGGATGCAGAAGGTGGAAGGTCTGGCTTCTGTAATTGCTTCCTGCTGAACATGGGCGTTGACTGGTCGATCCATACTCCCAGTCTGCCTCTCTCTTTCCCTAGTAGGGTGGGGCTCTGAGGAAGTAGAGCTCCAGTACACATTGGTGGGGTTGTCTGTCCAGGGAAGTAAGAAAATTAAGGGAGCTGGATGATAGAGCACCCTGATAAGCACACATATTACTAAGTACAAGAACCTGGGTTCAAGCCCCTGCTCCCCATTTTCAGGGGAGCAGTGAAGAAGGTCTGCAGGTGTCTGTCTTTCTCTTCCTCTCTTCTATCTCCCTGTCTGCTCTCAATTTCTCTCTATCCTATCTAATAAAAATTAGAATGAAAAAAGAAAAAAAAAGGAATTGAACAAATTTATCTGTGGCTTTAATTTGATACCAGTGGGCTTCTCATTGCATTTAAAAGTTTTAAAAGATGAGAAAAATCTCATTTTCTGCAGCTACCAAGACTACCAGGCATACCTACATCAGTCCAACCAGTAAATATTTATTTGGTTCCTGCCCTCTAGAGAGGCATTAACTACCCATAGCTGCTCAAGAACTAAGCATGATGGTTATTGAAGGCTAGAGGCTGTTGCCCTAGGTTCCTCCTCCCTGGGCTCAATTCCAGCTCTGCTTCTCCTCACCTGTAAGATCCTAGTAGGATTTGAACTCCAAGCCTTGCATCTCTTTAGCTCTGAGCAGTTTCTCTTACCAGCCAGATTAAAGAGTACTTGTGATGCACAAGAACCCAGGTTCAGTCCCCCAGTCCCCATCTGCAGGCCCCCTCCCCCACCCCCACCCCCCACCGTACCCCCTCTCTTCCAGGATTATCGCTGGGACTTGGTGCCAGCACTTGGAATCCACTCCTCCCAGAGGCCATTTTTTCCTGTTTGTTTGGTTTGGGTTTTTTGTTTGTTTGTTTTTTCTAATTTTTATTAGGTAGGACAGAGAAAAAATGAGAGAGAGTGGGAAGATAGAGGGAGGGAGAAAAAGATAGACACCTGCAGACCTAGTTTACCACTTGTGAAGCATTCCCCCTGCAGGTAGGGAACAGAGGCTCAAACCCAGGCTCTTGTATTTGGTAATATGAGTTTAACCGGAAGTGCCACCATCTGGTCCCTCTCTCTCACTCTCTATCTCCCATTCCCTTTTCAATTTCTCTCTGTCCTATCAGTTTTATAAAATAGAAAAGAATGCTTGTGGTTCTTAATATGTCCCACAATGAAAAGTGCATGTTATACTGTGACTCGTGTGTGCCAATTGTATAAACAGATAATGAAAAGTGCTTACATTATAATATGCTATGCAGTACAGTGTTCTTTTGAGGGAGTAGGACTGGCCTTTTAATAGGAGTTTAATGATTTACAGTACAGTTATTGACATGAGTACAAAAGAAAGAGAATATGGGGAACTGTGTGGTAGCACACTGGGTTAAGAACACATAGTACGAAAAGCAAGGGGACTGTTACAAGGATCCTGGTTTGAGCCCCTGGCTCCCCACCTGCAGGGGGTTTGCTTCACAGGCAGTGAAACAGGTCTGCAAGTGTCTGTCTTCCTCTCTCCCTCTCTACCCCTCCTCTCAATTTATCTCTGTCCTATCCTATTTTTTAAAAAATGGTTAACAATGGCCTCCAGGAGCAGTGAATTCATAGTGCCGGCACCGAGCCCCAGCGATAATCCTGGAGGCAAAAAAAAAAAAAAAAAAGGAGAATATGTTGTGCAAAAGTAGGTGTAACTAAGCAGTCAGAAATCAGGCTAGTGGTCTCCTCACCTTTAAGAATGGGGTGTGAGAAAAGGGGCATATGTCTCACTACACTTTTTGCTCTAGACATGTACATCTTGTGAAAGCTCAACTATTTATTATTATTATTACTATTACTATTATTGCCTCCAGGGTTATCTCTGGGGCTTAGTGCCTGCACTATGAATCCACTGGTCCTGTGGCTTTTTGTTTTTTAAATAGGACAGAGAGAAATTGAGAGGGGGAAGATAGAGAAGGAGAAAGATAGACACTTGCACACCTGCTTCACCGCTTGTGAAGTGACCCCCCTGCAGGTGGGGAGCCAGGGACTCAAACCAGATCCTTGCACAAGTCCTTGCACTTTGTACTGTGTGCGGCTAACCCAGTGCACCACCCGGCCCCTCTCAAACTATTTTTAATTTTCTTTTTTGTTGTTGTTGTTGTTTATTTATGAGAAATACAGGAGGGGAAAGAACCAGACATTACTCTGGCACATGTGCTGCCGGGGATCGAACTGGAGACCTCAAGCTTGAGAGTCCAAAGCTTTGTCACTGCACCACCTCCCAGACCACTATTTTTAATTTTCTATATCTTATTTATTGGACAGAGCCAGAGAGAAATCAAGAGGGAATGGGGAGATATTAAAAAAGGGGGGAGGGCCGGGTGGTAGCCTAGAGGGTGGAGCGCACATGGCAGGAAGCGCAAGGACTGATGTAAAGATCCCAGGTTGAGCCCCAGCTCCCCACCTGCAGGGGGGTTGTTTCACAGGTGTTGAAGCAAGTCTGCAAGTGTCTATCTTTCTCTCTTCCTCTCTGTCTTCCCCTCCTCTCTTGATTTCTCTCTGTCCTAGCCAACAACAACAGCTATAATAAAACAACAGACATATAGTATACTAGGGATCAAACTCAGGACCTCATGTTTGATAATCGAGCACTTTATCCTCTGCACCACCTCCCCGGTCCCTCAAGCTGTATTCTTAGAATGTACACACTAGTTTACCAAAAGAAGGAGATGCTAGTTTTAATTTTTTTAAATATTTTATTTATTTAAAGGAGAGAGGTGTATACAGAGAAAGTCACAGTGAGTGAGAGACCAGAGCACCGCTCAGCTGTGGCTTATGGTAGTGCTAGCAATTGAAGGAGGGACCAAGGAGCCTCAGGCATGGAAGTCATGTGCATAACCACTATTACTGTCTCCCCAGCCCTGGAAATGCTAATCTTGAGTCATTAATTACTTCTCCACCTGAGAATGGACTGAGACTCCCAATCTGAAGTGCACCTTGAACTGAACCCCAGTCAATTTATTCTTTAACAAATGTCTATGTCAAGGTGAAAGGCACATATTGGAGGTTTTGCTTGCTCTTGTCTCTTTTGGTTTTGGCCTCTTATAAAATAGTGTCTCTTTCTGGGGGGGTGCGGCAGACGAGGACCTACCGCCAGGTGAACTTCCCCGATGACGACGAGGAAATCGTCCGCATCAACCCCAGAGAGAAGATCTGGATGACAGGCTACGAAGACTACCGACATGCCCCAGTGAGGGGCAAGTACCTGGACTCCTCAGAGGATGCAGACTCCTACGTGCGCTTCGCCAAAGGTGAAGTCCCCAAACACGATTACAACTACCCCTACGTGGACTCCTCAGAATTTGGCCTGGGTGAGGACGCCAAGGGCCGAGGAGGCAGCGTGATCAAGACCCAGCCACCCCGTAGCAAATCCAGGCGGAGGAAGGAGGACGGGGAGCGCTCCCGATGCGAGTACTGCAGGGACATGTTCAACCACGAGGAAAACCGGAGGGGCCACTGTCAGGACGCCCCCGACTCTGTGAGAACTTGCATCCGCCGGGTGAGCTGTATGTGGTGTGCGGACAGCATGCTCTATCACTGTATGTCGGACCCCGAGGGAGACTATACAGACCCCTGCTCGTGCGATACCAGCGACGAGAAGTTTTGCCTCCGGTGGATGGCTCTTATTGCCTTGTCTTTCTTGGCCCCCTGTATGTGTTGTTACCTGCCTCTGCGGGCCTGCTACAACTGTGGGGTGCTGTGCAGGTGCTGTGGTGGGAAGCACAAAGCGGCTGTATGACTCACTTTCCCCCTATTCCCACCCCCTTTTACGCCCACAGCCACAAGGGAACTCGTTATCTCCTACTAACTCCTGTCTTCACCCCTGCTCTCTCCCACCCAAAGGAGCAAGGAAGCCAAGACCCCCACTCCCCCAGCTCCATGGTACCTTGCACTCATTTCTAGCCTGGGGATCCTGCGTGGTGGAGTCTGAAGCTTCCCACTCCCCAGCCATCCACTCTCCCTCAGCCACACACCCCTCCACTCACAGACCCCCCCCACACACACACACAGTGTTCTAAGGAACCTTCGAATAGACTCTGTATTATTACCAATCTGTAATCAAGCTAACTGTCTGACTGTGTTAATTTCCTCTCTCTCTCCTCCCCACCTCTACCAATTCAGAGGCACCTGCTGATTTCTGATGGATTAGTAGTTGGTTTTTCCATGAGCATCCAAGACTTATCTTTCTCTTGGGTTCAGCTCATCTGTTGCTAAAAGGCACCAGGTTCCTAAGGAGAAATGTGATGCCAGAATGATGGAGCTTTGCCAGAAGTATTTTAACCTGCAGTCAGTTACCAAGAATATGAGGTGAACTGTTTAACAAACTATACCATGGAACAAGAACACTTTAACTTTTCTAAAAAACCAAATTCCCCATGTAAGCTGCAGTTTCTATCTTGAACCCATCGTTTTCTGTCCCCTCTCCCCTCCCCCATATCTGTCAGTTATTCCCCACTTCAAATCATTAAACAAGGAAATGACTTGAGAATTGAGCCTTAACTCCAGATGGAGAATCAGGAAAATTCCTTAAACTGCATTGCATCTTCTTGGACCAGGGCTAGAAAGGGAACTTTGGGTTCTTATCATCCTTTCCCAATTGCCCCTAAAGTAGAACTTTTTAAAACTGTGTCACCACCACTTCTAAAAATTTAGCAATATTTGAAGAAAATGCTAAAAATGAAATTTTGCTTGGTGTTTTGCAAACCAAATAATATATTCAAACACAAAATAATATTATATGCTCCTAACCGTTCAGTTGAGAAACACTGATAAAGTTATGGTAAGTTGAACTGCAGGAGCTTTTTTTTTTTTTTCCCCTGCTGGCTGTTTTCTACAAACCAGGGGAAATTTTAAACATCATAAATTTGAAGAGTGGTGAGTTGCATTTTTTTTTTTTTTTTATGAGTTTGTGTACTTGTTTTCACCTTAGATTCAATTTCACATCACAAGTTCTTTGTTTATACTTAGGAAGAAATAAGGCCATATGTAAAAACCCTACCTATGCCTAAGTGTCTTCTGTAGCTCCAAGCCCAGACTTGCCACTTTGGGGTTCACTTTGGGTGCGCAGGTGGTTGGTTAGTTCAACAGACTGGGTCCACCTGCCACTTTGCCAGAGAAGAGGCTTCTCTAACTAGCTGGAAAAGAGTATTTTTCTAGTTTAGTGCAAGAATAGCCAAATCTTCTTACTGCAGAAAGCAGGAAAAATGAAGACTGTGGTTTCTTATGCCTTGCATAGTACAATCAGAATGCCAAGGAGACAAGAAAGGGCAGGCTTGTCACTGCTGGCTGTTCTTCACACCATGATCTTTCTGTGGTAACTACCAGCCAAGGGCATGGCCTGGTCCCTCTCCTCACGTCCCCCACCCCTTCTTTCTTGCACACAGGACATCAGTCTTAAAAGACAGGAACTTTTTTTTTCCCAGTTTGTCAATCATACTGGGAAAACACTTGTCACACTTAACCATCAGGGGAATGTTTTCAGCTTGTCTGAAGAGCCCATCAAATTTTGTTATTGAGATCACTGGTGTAAATATACCCAGTTTACTCCCAAGTTAGTTGATAGATATCTTTCCTTTGTTGGAGTTTCTGGTTTAGGCCTTCTGGTTTAGAAAAGAAAAAGAAAAGAAAGCACTGCCTTCTGGTGACAGAAGAAAAAAGAACCACTTCCTGCCTGGAAAGCATCTAGAAAACCTTCAGCCAGCCTCCAGACATTGTGGAGAGAGCATCTCCCTACCCCCACCCCACCTTTGAGGTATTTCCTCAGGGTCTTGCTCAAGGTCTCCTCTCTACAAAGCACAACACTAATATTGTTTTGTTCACTTCAGTTCAAGTGCCCCTATTTATTTCTGTAAGAATACACACCTCCCAGACAGTTTTTTGTTTGTAGTCTCCATCCAGTCCTTACTTGTTTCTATCTTCCTTGACCCTTTTTTTCCACACCTTTCAAGAGTTATGCTAGTGAATCTTAACTCTACGGATACTTTTTTTTTTTTCTTTTTTGGTTTATAAAGGCAGCGATTCTGGGCACAACGACAGCCATGAAGACATTAAATGTAAATACGTCTCATTAATCACCACACTGCAGCTGAACAGTGTGTAGTGTTTTCCCAGTCACCTTTGCCATACTGACATCAATCATTTGAGAGAAATTATTCAGATTTTATTTTTGTATCTGTGGTAACAAAACATTAACCAAAAGATTTTCTGTTTGGAAGCTTCCCCCAACTCTCCTGAAGCTACTTGCTCACATTAACAAATTAAAGTGCCTGAAGCATAATTCATTCTTTACCTGTATACAAAAAAAAAAGAAAAGAAAAACAAAACAAAAAAATACCTGTTGTATCAATTTTTTTATAATAAGCCTTTTTACCTCTGTAAAAAATATATATATAAGTGTATGATGTACATTTTAGTTCTTAACTTTTTTTATGGTTTCTAATATGTATGACCAATATAGCCATTGCTTTAAAAATGTACCATGTAAATATAAACACATCCTATCTGATCACTGACTTTGGGGTATTTATCTGGCTGGAGATGGGGTGGCAGTTAAATCGCAGCAAGTGTGAGAGATCTCACACACACAGGATGGGACGGGGCTTCCTTTGGAGAAGAACATGTGGACACTGGTCTGTTTTTGTGAGGCCTTCCCGCCTTTGGTTATGTCGTATTCCCAAGGGGAGACTGCAGCTCCTTAGACCCAGATGCCTCAAGTGAAAGGAATGCTGTATGTCTCCAGGAGGGGAACACCCCTTCTCCCTAGGCCTGGCTTCCCCCACGTGTTCTCCTCAGAGAAAACAGCTGTACTTCCTCTGAGTTGTTTTCCACTGATTCCTGTTGAACCTTATGAGAGAAAGGAGTTTGGAAGACAGTTTCTCACAGAAAACAATTGTTAAAACTGTGAGACCTTTGGCCCTCTCAGAATGATGGTGTTTCAGTGGCATTTGGCCCCCTTTCCCTCCCAAATGAGCTCTTTGGTTGCTCGGGAGTTACAGTTACAGTCCTCTGGAAGAGATACAATATGCCGTCTTTTACAAAAGGTCACAGAGGAAAGTTTCGGTTCCTTCTCTAGGAAACTCAGTAGGAGCCTTATAAAGAAATAGAGTCTTAAGTGACATTTTTTTCTTTCCTTTTCCTTCATGTAGTGCCAAGAAAGAAACTGAGAGTCTTGCATGCAGATACTGCTAAACCACCTCCCTGGCCCAATTTTTATTTTCTATTTTAGAGAGCAAAGGAGAGATACCAAAGCAATGCTCCATCTGTGGAGTCCCTTGGTGCTGTCCATGGTGCTCCCATGTGACGCCAGGGATCCAACCCATAGCCTAATGCAAGGTAAGGATCAAGTTCTACCTGCTGTCATGTGGGGTGAGGGGAATAGAATTAATACTTCAAGCTCTCTGTCTAGACCATAGATCTGAGTATACATATTTTCTTTAGCCTAAGTATTTAGTAATCGGATTAAGACACTGGGTGTAAATTGTTCAAGGAGCTCTAAAAATATATTTGTATATATAGTTTTTCAAATATCTAAGTTACCTACAACCTTAGGCCAGATAGACCAAAACCATTTAACCCTGTCAGTATCTAGGCTACACTGATACCCTTAAAAGACACAAAGCATAGTGAAATCCAGTATGTTACAGTAGATCCTAACCATTGGGTTTTCATAGAAAAACCACCAACTAACTTGGTTATAATAATAACTAACTACTACTATTTTAAACTCTTACGACTATAAGGAATCCTTTCCATTCTCTGTAAGATACTTTTTTTCTCCTGGAGCCTCTAAAACTATACCCATCTTTCTTGTTTCTTCTCACTGATCCCTTACCATCATACTGCTTCTGTTCTACAACTAAATCGCTACCAGTGCTGCCATGCCACATTATGCTACTACAGATTGTCACCAGAAACACCACACCTGAGATGTCAACCTCCCAACTCCTCTCATCTAGTGAGCTCTTTCCTTGTACATGGGACTACCTAGTACCATTTCAAATTGCTCGTTATCTAACAAAGTTACACATACTAGATACAGGCTAGGGTTTAGAATACTGGCTTACAGGTACATATATCCATAAGCAAGGGGAAATTATGTAACTCAAAGTGAAAGTACTTAATAGCCCTCCATGATTAGACTTAGACCTAATAAACCTGGGATCCTAGTCCAAGGGCCTAAAGAAGGCAGATCCCATAAACCTAATACCATTTTGGATACAACATATGGCACTTAACATTTTAACAACTGGGAGAAAGTCTAAGCTCATCAGGTAAAGAAAGGACTATAAAAGCTGGATAAGAGCAAGAGAATGACTCACTTAATGATGATGGCCTTTTTGTTCAATACCAGGCCACCTAATCATCTAGGGTCCTAGTTAGGAAAGCCTTGGATTCCCCCATAGATATGATGGGCCTAGTCCTCTAACAGATTCTTCTCTCCACCATTATTGGTCACTTCCTTCAACAACATCATCATAAGCCTTCTTGTGGGCCACTCCAGGAACTTGTCATCCCTAAAAAGTAGCAACAGTAGGGACTGACTGAGCCACTCTCTGAAAGGAGTCTGGGTCATCTCTGCCACTCGAGGAAGACTGGTCCTGAAATGAGTGCAGCCTAAAATGTTCCCAGCTGTGACCCTGAACTTCAATCTTAGACTGAAAGGGATTCAGAGGCTGCACGTGTGCTAAATATTAATATATATGGACCCTTGGTCAGGTTGATGGGGTAAGTGGTTAATTTTATTAATAGATTTCAAATTTGTCAACTACTCTCCTTCGGATCCAACTTTCTAGCCCTAGTTACAACTCTGACAACATCTCCCCAGACAATATTTTTACTTCACCTCCATATTAGCTATCAAACTCAAGCTAAAACTATAGAAGACCTAGGCCCCTAGGAACATACCTTAAGTATACTTCCTCACTTCTTTCCACCCCGAGATCCCTGTTATCATGTGCTCTATTCCTATTGTTTGCTTTCTGTTCATTATTGATTATATCCTGCTTTATACCTTACCATCTTTCAGCTACCAAGTTGCAGGTGCTATCATGATTCTATTCCCTGGGCAGATGACCTCACCAATGTGTCCCAGAGTCACACCTCTCCAGAGCCCTGCCCCACGAAGGAAAGATAGAAACAGGCTGAGGGTATGGATAGGCCTGTCAATGTCTATGTCCAGCAGAGAAGCAATTACAAAAGCCAGAACTCCCACCTTCTGCAATGAACTTTGGTCCATACTCCCAGAGGGGGAGAAATGATAGGGGAAGATGACCAGAGGGCTCTGAACTCCCAACTCCATCAGGATATGGAGAGAGAAGAGGAAAAGAGAAGGACATTTGGAAGTAATAATAGGTGTAGGAGTGACTTGGAAGGGAAAAAGAGAAGGCAGGACTATAAAAATGTGTGCAAGTCTATAAATATAGTTAGAGAAATAATAGTTAACCCATATCTGCAACCTTGGGAGAACTACTGTAGCTTCCAATAGAAGGAATGGGGATACAGAATTCTTGTGGTGGGAACAGTGTGGAATTAGACCCCTGTTATCTTACAATTTTATAAATCAATATTAAGTCACTAATACAATTTTTAAAGATGATTCTGATAGACTAGGTGTATAGGTTATATACTATCCACGTTTGTTTAATTATAGTGTTCTCACATAATTACACCTTTCTCAGAACATTGTTAAGCAATGTATGACTGTATGCACTATGAGATATTATTCAGCCATAACAAAGACAAGTCTTGCCATCTGTAACAACATGTATCAGACTTGAAGGGATTATGCTAAGCGAAATAAGCCTAGAAGAAGAAAGAAGGGAAGGAAACTTCAAATTCATAGATACAGAGAATTGATGTTACCTGCTAGAGGCAGGGAGTGGTGGGGAGATGAAATGAGTCAAAGGTGCACATCTCCAGCTACAAAGTAAGTCCTGGGAAGTAAAGTGCCGTTCCTCTTAAATGAGAATAAAGAGGAAAAAGGAAGGACACTCGGAAATAGTAATAGGTGTAGGTGTGACTTAGAAAGGAAGTGAAGGCAGGGCCATACGTCAATCTCAGACTTTAAACAGGTAATCGGAGTGAATTTTAACAATGGGCTCAAATTGTTATACATTTCTAACAGTGTCTTGTTCTTTGAAATGTTGACCCTCCTGAAAGCTTAGGTTGGGGAGAACAGAAGCAAACAGTGGCTAGTTTATAAGATAAAGCTATATAAAATAACATCAGAGGATATAAATTATGGTGAGGTTGTGTATGGTACAGCAAATCCTAAAAAAAAGGATTTTCAAAGTTAACCCAGTTGCCCAATAATTTGATTATAGCAATAACTATCTATTCCCTTCTTAAACCCTAAGACAGCAGGAACCTCCCACTTCCTCTATAAAGCCCATATTTCCCCAGTCCTGGAACCTCTAGGGTGGGGCTCACTTTCCTGCATGCTTCTCTCAATTCATACCTACTGATACTGCATCTGCTGATCCCAACCTAATCAGTGCAACAAGAACCACCTCTGCATGCTTTACTTCGGACTGTATCCAGAGATTTCAGGCACTACTCAGGTGAGACCTTTCCTTTCTCATAGGACTCCTTAATTACATTTCTGGTGGCGTACTTCTTAACAAAGCCCCAAAACCTAGATATAGACCAGGTCCCGTGAGATAGGGCATATGTACATATGTATCCATAAATTAAGACAAAATAGATATCTGAAAGCAAAAGTGCACAATAGTTTATAGTGAGTCCATAAATGCAGCAAGCAAGTAGACTTTAAGAAACCAAAAGTACCTAATGAAATAGTTTCTACTTAGACCTAGATACCCTCCTCACCTACTTCCTGTTACACTTCCCTCAGTCACTCCAAAGTTAACCTTATCAAAGTAAGGACTACAAAAGCTGATTAAGGGCAAGGGACTGGCATACTTTTATGATGCCTCTTTAGTCATCAGGCCACCCCATTGTCTGGGGTCCTAGTCGGGGAGTACTGGGATTCCCACACAGACATGATGGGTCTAGACCTCGAATAGATCCCTCTCTCCATTGTCACCAGTCATCGTCATCAGGAACAACATAATGGGCCCCTTTGGAGGCCCCCATAAGACCTTGCCCTCAGTGTGGATCAACAATGGTTGAGAATATTCCATCCTCCAAAGGGGGATTGGGTAACATATTCTATCTACCCCTGAGGAAGACAGGTCCTGAAATGGGTGCAACTTAGAACATTCCTACTCATGACCACAGAATGTGAGCTCAGACCTACAAGGATGCAGAGGTTACATAGGTTCCTGTGCTGAATATGGGCCCCAGATCAAATCAATGGGGTTTACAGTCAATAATATTTATACACTTCTCCCATATTTGAGAGCTACTCTCTTCCCTGATCCAGCTCTCTAGCCCTTTTTCCAACCATGACATCATCTCCCCAGACAACAACTTGAGTCCACCTGCATATCAGATGTCAGGCTCAGGCAAAAACTAGTAAAGTCATGGGACCCTTGGAATATACCTAAAATAGACCTACTAGCTATTTCCAAAATGGAGACCACAAGTTGTTATCTGCAATATTCTTGCTTTTAGGTTCATAATTAGTCAACAATTTGTTTGGCTTTATATGCTAACTCTTTTTTCAGCCTCCAGGTTACAGATGATACCATGATGCCAACTGGACTTCCCTGGGTAGACGACCCCACCAATGTGTCCTGGGGCCCCACTTCCCCAGAGCTCTGCCCCACTAGGGAAAGAGAGAGACAGGCTGGGAGTATGGATCAACCTGTCATCACCCATGTTCAGCAGGGAAGCAACTACAGAAGCCAGACCTTCTACCTTCTGTACCCCATAATGACCCTGAGTCCATACTTCCATAGGGCTAAAGAATAGGAAAGCTATCAGGGGAGGGGCTGAGATACGGAGTTCTGGTGGTGGGAATTGAGTGTGATTGTACCCCTCTTATCCTATGGTCTTGTCAGTGTTTCCATTTTATAAATAAAAAAAATTTTAAAGAAATGAATAACAATAGGCAAAGAAAAAATAGATTCAACCTATGAACTTGGGAGAAGTATGGCAGTTTTCACTGGAAAGGGATGGGGACACAGAACTCTGGTGGTGAGAGTGGTGTGCCATTACACCTCTTACAATTTTGCAAGTCACTATTAAATCACTAATAAAAATAAGTCTTGAGTGTGCATGATGATTACAGTTTAAGATATATGGTGCATCTTGTGTAGACCTTTTAGGTTCTTATCACAAGAAAAAGAAATAGTAACTGTATGGATATGGATGTTAGCGAGACTCAAATTTGGTGATCCTTTTAACTTACCTACAAATATCAAATAATTCTGATAAATACCTTAAATGGATAGTTATATGCCTATTATATTTCAGTAAAACATGAAACAGGACTGGAGAGATAGCATAATGGTTATGTAAGAGGCTTTCCTGCCTGAGACTCAAGCCCCAGGTTCAGTCCCCTGCATCACCATAAGCCAGAGATGAGCAGTTAGGCTTTTAAGAAGAAAAAAAGCATAAAATAAAGAAGTAGCTATGAGAATAGCACTATCTTCTATCTAGATGTCTAAATTAATGATATTTGCAAAAAATAAAAAAGTCAATTCTTCCTACTAAAATTGTTTTTGAAAACAGTTTTTAAAAGAATGTTATTTTAACATGCAGTGGGGAATAGCTTAGACTAGAGCACAAGTTTTGCATGCTTGATGTTCCACTTCTGTCCCCTGAAAGTCTCCCTTCTGGGATGCTTTTAGTAATATAAAGGAAGAGTGAACCTGGGACTGTGGAGCCTCAGGCATGAGAGTCTTCTTGCATAACCATCATGCTATCTAGCCCTGCCCAACAGTCCTTAGACAAATAAAAATGGAATTACCTTATGATCCAGCAATACCACACTTGGGCATTTATCCAATGGGCATTGAAACAATATTTCAAAGGGACATAAGCACCCCTGTGTTCTTTGCTGCATTATTCACCCGCCCTACAGGTGTCTTTCTCTTCCTCTCTCCCTCTCAATCTCCCCTTCCCTCTGGATTTCTCTCTGTCTCTAATAAATAAAATAAAATAAATAGTTTGCTCGCTTCTATTTTTTGCAAGTTCATGTGTATCAGATTTCTAGGTCCCACATATGAGTGAAATCATTTGGTGTCTTTCATCTCTTTATTTGTATCACTAAGAATAATCACCTCCAGTTCCATCCATTTTGTCCCAAAGGACACAATATCATCTTTTTTTATTAGAGAATGCTATTCCATGAAATATGTATCCCATAACTTCTTTAACTGGTCATCTGCAGATGGGCATAGAGGCTGCTTCTACTCTGGCTACTTCTTTCCCTTTAGTTTCCTGAGAACAGAAAGTTTACAGCCTTTCCTCCTTTTGGTTTAAGTCAATTCTAATCTTACTCTCTTCCAATGACTTTGACTTTTGTCTCTTCTCTTTTGGGGTATTGCCTGCTCTCTCTCTCTTTTTTTTTTTTATCTCTTATCTGAGACCATTTTGTCCTTTGAGTTCCCTCTTTAGCCGGCTCCAATGAGGCTATATCTTCTGTATCTGTCAGAGGACATGAGGCTTTAGTTATCTAAGATTAGCATCTGTTTCTTCTAGAACAGTAGTGTTAAGAGCAATCTGTTGCTTCTGGGTCATGAGGCTAGATTTCTTCTTCATACTCTTCTCTCTTAACATTTGCCCCTTATTGGCATTTTCCTGTCTCATGGCAAGTCCTCTGTCCAGGCTTATCCTGGGTCAGCAGACAGGGTGAATGCAATGTCCCTAGCTTCCTACTTGGATGCTTGCAACTTCCTCTCATGAATCAAAGCCCACCTAGCTTATATGTTCATGCCCAGTAAGCACTCTCTAAGATAGTTTAAGCCATTAATAAGTCACATTTGCTGATCTTTTCAGGTCCTTGTTAATAATGGGTCCAGGATGTAATATCAAATATAATGTATTGATATTTGGGTAGCCACTCCCAGCTTTCAATGCCTCTGTTGATAGTACTTCCTCTACCGTAAGACTCTATAGATGATTAATCAGGCCTCTAACCATTCTGCTCGCACTGTCTGCTGAATGCTGCAGTGTCTATGGCTTTGGAGAGAGGCAGGAAAAGAAGGTGAATGAGTTAGTCTAAACTTGAAAGTAATTCCTGCCTCCCCAGGTAGAAGGCCATCTATAAAAAGGGATTGCACAGAAAAAAAATAATTTCCTTTTCTGGGGGCTGTCTGTGCTTTTGTGCTTCAAAGAAGGCAACTAAATGGCACAAAATCCAAATATGTTATAAATGCATCCCAGGAAACAAGGTGGTTAATGAAAATACTGGATTTTGGCTCACAGCCTTATCTTTAGTCATGGGGATGTTACAGAGTTTCATATTTGTGTGAAACTTTAAGGAACCTTAGGGGATACTGCAGTGGAGGATCAGGTGTATTTAATCTGCTTCAACACTCACCTGGGAATTGCTGAAATCAATATTTGTGGCTTGATCCAAAAACCATCCCATATTTTGTCCTTCTTTGTTAAGCATGGGTAAAAACTACCTCTGTCTCATGCTTGCCATGATCCATTAGTAACTATGGTTGCCTTTTGAGTATCTTCCAAAAAAGCCTTTCCCTGCCAAAAAAGAGAAAATTGATCATGTCTGTCCAGCACTGAAAGCTAACATTGTAAGCCAGTACAAAACCATTCTGTGCAGCATGCAGTAGAGGAGAGAGGACAAGAAGAAGCATAGGACAGGGGCCTGTGGTCCCTTGCTGGTATACCCACTGGAATACTGCCTTTGTTATTTTTTGGAGAGACAGAGAGAGAGAGAGAGAGTGTGTGTGTTTTAATTAATAGGGGATTACAGGACTTTAAGATTAAAGGGCATATAGTTCCACACCACACCCACCACCAAAGTTCTATGTCCCTACCCTCCCAGTGATAACCATCATAGTTCTCACAAGTCTTAAGAACAGTTAGCTGGGGCCAAGCAATGGCACAACTGGCTGAGTGCACATGTTACAATGCACAGGGATCCAGGTTCAAACCCCTAGCCCCTACCTGCAGGGGTAAAGCTTCATGAATGCTGAAGCAGAGCTGCAGGTGTCTCTCTCTTCCTCTATATTTCCCCTTCCCTCTGGATTTCTCTCTGTCTCTATCTAATAAATAAAACAGAATAAAAAGAAAAAGAAATAGTTTGCTTCTAGTTTTTGCAAGTTCATGTGTATCAGATCTCTAGATTCCACATATGAGTGAAATCATCTGGTGGTTATCTTTCGTCTCATATCACTAAGCATAATCACCTCCAGTTCCATCCATTTTGTCCCAAAGGACACAATATCATCTTTTTTATTAGAGAATGCTATTCCATGAAATATATATCCTATAACATCTTTAGCTAGTCATCTGTAGATGGACATTTAGACTGCTTCTACTCTTTGCCTATTGTGAATATTGCAGCAATGAACACAGGGGTGCATATTTCCCTTTGAAATACTGTTTCAGTGCCCATTGGATAAATGCCCAAGAGTAGTATTGCTGGATCATAATGTAATTCTATTTTTTATTTGTTTAAGGACTTGGGCAGGGATAGATTGCAAAAAGACTCTCATGCCTGAGGCTCCAAAGTCCCAGGCTCAGTCACTGCTCATCTCAGTCAGAGATGAGCAGTGCTCTGATAAAAAATTTAAAAAATAAAATTGTCTATATAGTCTTTCAAAGGGGCTGCACCAGTTTGCATTGGCATCAACAGTTTAACAGAGTTCCTTTTTCTCCACAACTTCACCAACACCTGTCATTTCCTGGCTTGTTGATGGAAATCATTCTCTCAGGTGTGAGATGGCATCTCAGTGTAGTTTTAATTTGCATTTCTCTAATGATGAGTGAAGTGGAGCATTTCTTCATGTTTTTATAGGCCATGTGAATTTCTTTAGAAAACTGTTAAGTTCTTCGGCCTACTTTTTTATTGAGCTATTTTACTTCTTTTGTAGACTTGTACCTATTCTGTATAGATGTTTGATACCAGTCACTTGTCAGATCTATGATGTTTGCACATCTTCTCCTATTTACTAGGTTTCTTGGTTATCCTTGTGTAGTTTACATTTGCTATGTAGAAGATTATTTAGCTTCTGTCCCATTGTTTTCATTTTCCCATGCCTATGGGTTTGAGTGGCCAAATACATCTTTGAAGATCCTTCAAAGTTTCACTGACATTTTTTACTATAAATTTTAGAGTATAGGTCTAAGAAGATGTTTAGTTCTCAGTAAAGTTTTTCCCTTAAGCTCTGGTGATTATTGTGGGCAGTTCAATATCCTGGTGTTCCTTTTTCCAACAATATTCCCTGTTAGGTAACAACCAAAATGGTACCAGCTGCCACTAGGCATGGCCTCTTAAGTCCTGAGAATCTCTCCCTCACCCCTTTTCCATCCACAGACTACTAATGCCTACACACACTTGTGAATTTCTTAAAAAGTTATATTTAGGGGGCAGGTGGTGGCACACCTGGTTGAGAGCACATGTTACAGTGCACAAACACCTCATCACAGACCCCTGCAAGCGTCAACCCTGCTTTGACCTAGCACATTATGATTGGGCCCTCCTCAATTGCTATCGAACAGGCCATGGCTGGTGCGCCCCTATGTTCCATCACTGGGGAGCCAGAGACGACCCAAACTGCCCCTGCGGCTACAGACAGTCTATGACCCACATAGTCAACGACTGTCACCTCTCCAGATTCAAAGGAGGTCTCGAAACTTTACATCAGGCTCAACCTGATGCTGTTGACTGGCTACAGAAGAAGGGCAAACGCTAGAAGAAGAAGGACCCAGGTTCAAGCCCCTAGTACCCACCTGCAGGGGGAAAACTTCACAAGTGGTGGAGAAGGACTGTATGTGTCTCTCTGTCTCTCCCTTCCCTCTCAATTTCTGGCTGTCTCTCTCCAATAAATAAATAAATAAAGATGAAAATGTTTTAAATGTTTAAAGAAAAAAGTTATATTTGGGGGAAAAAAAGTGGAGGAACCTGCTGGTGGAGTACCTGGTTGAGCACACATGTTCTAGTGCAAAAGAACCTGGGTTCAAGCCCCAGTCCCCACCTGCAGTGGGAAAGCTTTGCAAGTAGTGAAGCAGTGTTGTAGGTGTCTCTGTCTCTCTTCCTCTCTCCCTTCCCTCTCAATTTGTGGCTGTCTCTATCCAGTAAATAAAGATAATAAAATGTTTTTTAAAAAAGTTATATTTGTAAAATGGTGAGTTTTCAGGTGATATTTTGTTGTTGTTTTAACTAGTTGGTAGGGGAGCAAAGTACTGTGGCTGCTAAGCCCTGGCCATGCCTCCAGAAGTTGACCAGTATTTAATTTCCTAGCCAGCTGCAGGAGGGCTGATCTGACCATAGGGCTTTAGTTATAAGCCAAGTTTCTTTTTTTCCTCAAACACTGATGAGTCCTTGTGAGCAGTGCAATATCCTGTTGCCCCTAGTTCACAAGCTAAGTGCTCAGAAATTCCCTGTGTTCTGGTTTTCAGCAATATGCTCCACTGCACAGCTACCAAGATGGCTCCAGCTACCTTTAAGAGTGGCTTCTTAAGTCCTGAGAATCTCTCCCTCACCTCTTTTATTCCATCCAATGGCTACACGGGTCTGCACCCATGTGCTTAGTGAGTATGTTTCAAATCTCAGTTGTAATTTGGTGAGTTTTCCAGGTTGTTTTTGTTGCTTTAACTAGTTGTTCAGGAGAGTGACTTGTAGCAGCTGTTACTTGCAGCTATTACTCCATGGCCACACCTCTGGAAGTCCCCAGTGTACTGCTTTTGAATAAAGGTATTTGCTTCTATCCTGACTTGATGCAACAAGGAGAAGCCACTTGGTCTTGCATTCTGCAAAAAAAAAGAGTATGTGCCTCTGCAAAGATTGTAGACCTCTATACATGCTTATGGGTCCCAAAGTGTCATTCACCAGCTTTGAAGTTTGTTTTACAGGCAGTGAGCCACCAAGAGGGAGGCCTGAGTCAGAGCACTGGGGACCTGGCTGTCTGCTGCTGCCACCACCTCCTACCACTGCAGACTTGATGGGGAAGGAAGCAGTGGGTTTTACAGCTGGTGCTCGTTTAGGGGGAAAAAAATGAGAGAGAAACGATTTTTTTAAATACCTTGCACATGTTAAATGACACTGAATGTAAGTGTCTATGCAGTATTTCAGGATGAGAACAATTGCATGTTTTACATGATTCATCATTCCTCTTGATGACAGCAAAAGAGGTTTGCACTCAGCCTCTGGTATTCGGGGAGCTTGTTCCAAAGGCTCTGAAAAGCATGAGAAGCTTGCAGTTCCTCTCTCCTTCCTCTCAAGAAAGGTTCTGTCTGGGTTAGATTAGGACAGCGTGACGTTATTTTCCTCCTCTCATCTGACAAGAGTCTCAAGATTCTTGTTTGTCTTTCAGAAACTGGGTCAGCTGCTTCAAGGGCATGGAAGGACCAGGGTGTGGAGAGGGGAGAAAGTCCTGCTTTCCTGAGTCTGACCTGAGCACAGAAATATGTATTGACAGAGCCTGATGGGAGGGCCCTGCCCATTGCTGCCTCCCAGCAGGTGTGCAGGCTCCCTGGAGAGAGAGAAAAAGAGAGAGAGAAAGAGAAAGAGAGAGGGAGAGAGAGAGGAGAATGACCAAGGTTGGGCAACCAACAGCTAAGAACATGCAGTCTTTCTAGGATTCAGTCTTTTCAAGTTATCAAGCATGCTGTGCTGCTTCTAGGCTGATACATACCTTGGCAGCGGTAATGGGGCTCTTGCCCAGAGCTGGGACTCCACAGGGTCAGGCTGACCTCCAAACTGTAGTTGGGCTTGAAGGAGGAGCTGCATGGTGGGTGTGGTAGCCTCTTGGGGAGATGAGCAGGCTGGTCCAGTGGCCCAGTACTAAGGATAAAAGGAAGAATCTGTCAGTAGCTTCCCTAGGCTGCTGGCTCTCCTGCCTGGTGTACATTCATTGTGAAATAAGAGGACTTCCTCATCAACTTCTTCACAGGCATGTTATAAGTTCAGTCAGGAGTAGACAGCCTTCCACATAAACAATGAACATTATACTTCTAGTAGTTGGACACTTCACTTTTACAAAGCTGCGATAGGCTCAAGTTTGATGAAATAGAGCACTGAGTCCAAAAGTTCAAATAACTCTCCTATTGTGTTTTGGATTTTGCTTTGAAAGCAGTTTCAAGAGTGCTTGCCTGATAATTATTGACAAAATGTAAACTCTACATTGGTGGTGTAGGATTTCTTATATGTGTGGGTTTTTTTTAATTTTTTTCTTTTTTTTAATATTTATTTATTCCCTTTTGTTGTCCTTGTTTTATTGTTGTAGTTATTATTGATGTCGTTGTTGTTGGATAGGACAGAGAGAAATGGAGAGAGGAGGGGAAGACAGAGACGGGGAGAGAAAGATAGACACCTGCAGTCCTGCTTCACCACCTGTGAAGCGACTCCCCTACAGGTGGGGAGCCGGGAGTTTGAACCGGGATCCTTATGCTGGTCCCTTGCGCTTTGCACCACGTGCGCTTAACCTGCTGCGCTACTGCCCGACTCCCTTATATGTGTGTTTTATATGATAAGATAATTAAGAAGAAGAAAAACCCTCTGCAGATGAATTAGCAGTTGAATAGCACTGAAAAGCTAATGTTGGTCTCCAGATCTGCTGTTAACACAAGCCTGTGATCACTCCTACTTAGGGCAGCCCGTATTCACCCAACCCCACCAACCTAAGAGATCAGCAGACTTGCACCCCTCAGGATTATCACACAATACCCTCTGTGCCACATACTGCCCAGTTCCTTAAAGTTTGGTGTGGCTATTTAACTAGTTCTGGCCTGAGAATTATGTGTGAGAGTAACCTAAAGAAACATTTAAGAGCCATTATGGGTCACTGAGCAATAGTACATCCAGTTGAGCACACTTTCCCATGCACAAGGACCCAGGACCAAGTCCCCACTCTACTTGCAGAGTGATGAAGCAGTACTGCAGGTGACTCTTTTTCTTTATTCGCCTGCCTCTTGATTTTTCTATGTCCCATCAAAGAAAAGAAGAGGGAAGAGAAGGAAAGAAAACAGGGGGGAGGGAAGAATGTAAGTTTTTTGCATTCTGCCCTCTGCTCCCCAAGGGTATACCCTTCCCAAGGGCAAACAGGAGGCTACACACTGAGGTGATAAGACACATCATGAAAACAGATTGGAAGTAGTAATAGGTCTAATTGTGACTTAGAAAGGAAGTGAAGGTGGAACCATGGAAAAATGGGCAAAATATACATACAGACAGATGTAAAATCAGCCCATATCTGTAACCTTGGAAACATAGTTTCCAATGGAGGGAATAGGGACACAGATCTCTGGTGGTGAGAACGGTCTGGAGTTATACCCCTAGTATCTTAATAATTTTGTAAATCAATATTAAATCATTAAAAAAGATAAATTTAAAAAGAAGAAGAAAGTGGCCTGGAGTGGTGTGATCACACATGCACAAGGCTCTGGCTCAGCATAGGTAAGTAAATTAAGGAGATAAATTAAGCTGCAGCCAGGAAGGAGGTGCAGTGGTAAAGCTCAAGACTTACAAGCATGAGGTCCTATGATTTCCATCTCTGGCACTGCTTATGCTCTGGTTCTCTGTCTCTCCTCAATAAATCATTTTTTTTTAATCATGATATTATGTCCATTTAATTTGGGGTCTGTTTGTTACCACCACAGACAGTCTTGACTGATACAAAGATGACAGCAGTCTATGTAAGAAACATAAACCTGGGAGTTGGGCGGTAGCGCAGCAGGTTAAGCACAGGTGGCACAAAGCGCAAGGACCGGCATAAGGATCCCAGTTCGAGCCCCCGGCTCCCCACCTACAGGGGAGTTGCTTCACAAGCGGTGAAGCAGGTCTGCAGGTGTCTTTCTCTCCCCCTCTCTGTCTTCCCCTCCTCTCTCCATTTCTCTCTGTCCTATCCAAGAATGACAACAACAATAATAACCACAACAACAAAACAAGAGCAACAAAAGGGAATAAATAAATATTTAAATAAAAAAGAAAACATTAAAAAAAAAAAAGAACACATCAACCTTGCGGCCAGGCGGTGGTGCACCTGATTGAGCTCATGTGTTATAGTGCACAAGGACCTAGGTTCGAGCCCCTGGTCCCCACCTGTAGGGGGAATGCTTCACAGGTGGTGAAGCCGGGCTTCAGGTATCTCTTATCTCTCACCCTCTCTATCTCCTCTGCCTTCTTGACTTCTGGCTGTCTCTATCCAATAAATAAAGATAATAATAGAATTTTAAAAAAGAAGAAACATCAACCTCATGAGGCAGCTTCACCATAATGAAAACAAAGCAAAAATGTGGCAAGAGGGTGACCCCTTTTATACACAGAGCAGACAGCAATAGTGCTGCATCCATGTCCCCTGAGGACCAGAAGTGGCTTCAGATCTTCTCATTGCCTTACTACTAACTAGAGAAGAGATAAGTTTCTATTGAACAGACCTTCTTGAGCCAAGTGGGGGTGGGAGGTGGCAAGAAGATGGAAGACCCCACCGCAGCCCCATTCCATTGTCCTCCCCAACATTTGCTTAGTGTGTGACCCTGGCAAGCTGCATGCAGCAGCAATCTGGACTTCAGCCCACGTCTTCTTAGGTGACCCAGACATGATAGAGCTCTACCTGCCTACAACTACAGACTTAGCACACAACTTTTCCTGGCTGCCCTAAAACGGTATAAGGAAATAGTGACTGGAGAGAGGACCCTCTGCTAGCCATAGTATTGCTTTAATCCACAAATGTCCCTGGGGTACTAGGCAGTAACAGTTAAGCCTGAAGGGCTGTGTGTCTGGGTTGTCATAAAGTCAAGAGCCGGTATGCCCCACCCCCCAGATGCCATCCTTGCCAACCTGAAGACTTTATCAGTACTGTCTCTAAGCCAGTGACATGGTGAGTGGCCCCGACTTCCCAGATGCCATCTTGCTCTAATTCTCAAAAGCACAATGTTGTTCACCCATACGTTCAGAGACATTTGCCTGAAGGTACTTACCGCAAAGTTGTTACTGATGATAAAAATCCAGAAAGGTCAAAAATAAAAGTGAGGGGCCAGATGGTGGCACACTTGGTAGAGTGCACATATTATCATGCTCAAGGACCCCAGTTCAAGTCTCTAGCCCCCACCTGCAGGGACAGGCTGTGGACTTCACTAGTGGTGACTTAGTGTTGATGGTGTGTTTCTCTCTTCCATTCTATCTGTTCCTCCCTCACAATTTCTCTCTGTCCTATCAAGTAAGAGAAAGAAGGAAGGAGCAAGGCCTCCAGTAGCAGTGGATTTGTAGTGGAGTCACCTAGCCTCAGTAATAACCCTAGTGGCAATAAAAAAATAAATAAAAATAAAAACAAAGTAAATATCTACAAAAACTTAAATATACCTAAGGAGTGGACTGGTCAGGTGCCTGTATATCCAAACTATGAGCTCTGCAGCCATTAAAAAGTCAGATAACTCTCTTTAACTGACACAATGGGTGGTCTGGAAGGTAGTGCAGTGGATAAAGTCTTCGACTCTAGAGCATTAGGTCCTGAGTTTGATCCCCAGCAGCATATGTACCTGTCTGGTTCTTTCTCGCCTACGATCTTCTTCATAAATAAATAAATAAATAAAAATAACTGACACTGTGGCCTCCCAAGAGAGGATAAATGAAGAAAGCAAGGTCAGATACTGTGGAGAGTGCACAGTCATCTGTGCATTCACAAATGTCACCCCACAAACATGCTATAAGTGTATGGTTTCTACGTAGCTGGAAGGCAACACAAGAAGCCAGTAGTGGTGCTCACCTCTAGAGCTGGGCCTAGTGGGACAGAGGAGTTCAGTGTTATCTATCTTTTACTGTATATTGATGTATTTTGTTTTTCATGAAATTATTTATCAAGGACATCAAGAAAGGAAATTCTGGCTCAGTACTGTATTTCAAGTGGAACTTTGCTCTATTATAACTACATGAATATGGGCAAGGCTCAGTTTCTTCATCTGTAAAATGGGGGAATAATAATGTCAACCTCACTGGATTGTTGTGGGGATTGAAAAATGATAATGCATAAGCATTTAAAGCAGGACCCGGAATCACTAAGCATTCTTGGCATTCATTCATGGCACCCATTAAGTTATTTTTAATAAAGCCCAAAGCTCACTGTCCAGTTGACCACAGTGCCCAGATAGCTGACAGAATCATTAAGTCCATTCCTTGAAGAGCAAGTGTTGGTACTGGTTTAAATATTTTATTACCTGGCAGCATCTTGTGGAAAACACTCATTTGTAGCCTCTTCCTGTGCCCTTCCCAGCCTGCTATTAACAGTCCCCAAAGCCTTTTTTAAAAGTGTGCTTCTCCATATGGTTTCCCAAAACTCCTACTCAGTAGACAGGATTGATATATAGCTGGGTGAACATCCTTTTCTCCTTGAGCTTTTACAGAGGATGTGAGGGAAAGGGTTCTTTTTACCAAATGAGACAGAGGAGACTCTTGAAGCCATTAAGCGCCTGACACCAATTCAATTACCCCATCTGTGCCCTTTGGAGCTAAGCATTTCCTAAACTTCATTAGTGCTGCAGGCCTTCTGCCAGCTGACATCTAGCCCTTCACAGAGCCTCGTGCTCATAAGAGGACAAACTCATGTGGCTCAGGTCACTGCAGCACCCCTGCTTCCTGAGCAAAGTGGGCCTGGGCTCTCCCAGCTGAGTGGAGGATCCAGGTGAGGCTGTGTGACTCAGTGAAGACATCTTCCAGGCTAGTCCCCATCACCCAGAGTTGCAAGTGGTCTTTAAGAAGCCAGCTTGATGCTACTGGATTAACACATTCACAAGTAGGAAATGTGACTCAGCCCAGTTCCCTGGAGAGAAAAGGTTATGTGAATGGGACCATTCTGGATTTGTCCAATGTACTTCTCTATATGGTTTTCGTCGTGTTCTTTGTACTATCCTTTATAATAAATCGGTAAACAATTTCTTGGCCCCCAGGGTTATAGATGGGGCCTTGTGCTTGGATGACTCCTCTGTTTCTAGTGGCCTTTCTGTTTTGTTTGTTTTTGTTTTTGCTTCCAGGGTTATTGCTGGGGCTTGGTGCTGGAACTACAAATCCACAGCACCTGGCAGCTATATTTACCTATTTTTTTCTTCCTTCTTTTTCTAACTTTTTAAAAAAAATTTTTATTTATTTGTTCCCTTTTGTTGCCCTTGTTTTTTATTGTTGTAGTTATTGATGTCGTCGTTGTTAGATAGGATAGAGAGAGATGGAGAGAGGAAGACAGAGGGGGGGAGAGAAAGACACCTGCAGATCTGTTTCACCGCCTGTGAAGAGACTCCCCTGCAGGTCAGGAGCTGGGGGCTCCAACTAGGATCCTCATGCGGGTCCTTGCGCTTTGTGCCATGTGCACTTAACCAGCTGTGCTACCGCCCGACTTCCCTTTTTCTAATTTTTTAAAATTAGATAAGACAGAGAGAATTTGAGAGAGGATGGGGAGATAGAGAGAGGGAGAGAAAGACAGACACCTACTGACCTGCTTAACCACTAGTGAAGCAGGCCCTTTGCAGGTGAGGAGCAGGGGCTCAAACCCACGCCCTTATGCTTGGTAATATGTGCACTTAACTTGGTGCGCCACCACCTAGACCACCTCCTTTCTTTTCTTTTTCTTCTTTTTGATAGAAGTGAGAGATAGGGAGTCGGGCGGTAGCGCAGCGGATTAAGCACACACTGCGCAAAGCGCAAGTACCAGCATAAGGATCCGGGTTCGAGTCCCCAGCTCCCCACCTGCAGGGGGTCGCTTCACAGGTGGTGAAGCAGGTCAGCAGGTGTCTATCTGTCTCTCCCCGTCTCTGTCTTCCCCTCTTCTCTCCATTTCTCTCTGTCCTATCCAACAACAACAGCTATAGCAACAATAACAACAACAACAACAACAAAAACAGTAAGTGCAACAAGTACAACAACAAGGGCAACAAAAATGGGAAAAATAGCCTCCAGGAGCAGAGGATTCACGGTGCAGGCACCAAGCCCCAGCATTAACTCTGGAGGCAAAAATAAATAAATACATAAATATCAATAAATAATTAATTAATTAAAAAGTGAGAGATAAAGAAGAAGAGGGAGGAGGTAGAGATACAGAGAAAAAGAGAGATACCTGTAGTACTACCCTACCACTCCTGAAGCTTACCCCCTGCTGTTGGGGACAAGGGACTTGAACGTGTGTCCTTGTGCATGGTAAGGTGCTCTACATGTCTCCAATAATTTTTTTAAAAAAGACAAGGGGGGGAGCCGGGCGGTAGCTCAGCGGGTTAAGCGCACGTGGCGCAAAGCGCAAGGACCGGCCTAAGGATCCCGGTTTGAGCCCCCGGCTCCCCACCTGCAGGGGAGTCGCTTCACAGGTGGTGAAGCAGGTCTGCAGGTGTCTGTCTTTCTCTCCCCCTCTCTGTCTTCCCTTCCTCTCTCCATTTCTCTCTGTCCTATCCAACAACAACAACATCAATAACAACAATAATAACTACAACAATAAAATAACAGGGCAACAAAAGGAAACAAATAAATATTTAAACCTTTAAAAAAAAAAGACAAGGGGTAGATAGCATAATGGTTATGCAAAGAGACTCTCATGTCTGATGCTCCTAAGTTCCAGGTTCAGTCCCCCATACCACCATAAACCAGAGCTGAGCAGTGCTCTGGTAGAAAAAAAAATAAAATTTTTTAAAGGAGGATTAGAAAAGACAAAAAAAAAAAAAAAATGACAAGAGTGAAGAAAGATAAAATTTGGAAAAGAAAACTTCCTTAAGTATCTAGGGAAGGAAACAGAAAAACAAATGAAATTCAACTGGCTATTGTTTTAGTAAAAGAATGACTGGGGAATCAGGCGGTAGGGCAGCAGGTTAAGCACAGGTGGCACAAAGCACAAGGATAGTCCATGTTTATGGGTTGGAAGAATTAACATCATCAAAATGAATATACTACCCAGAGCCATCTACAAATTTAATGCTATCTCCATCAAGATCCCAGCCACAGTGGTACAGGAGGTGGCACAGTGATAAAGCCTTGGACTCGCAAGCATGAGGTCCCGAGTTTGATCCCTGGCAGAACATGTGCCAGAGTGTTGTCTGGTTCTTTCTCTCTCCTCCTGCCTTTCTCATAAATAAATAAAATATTTTTTTTTAAATCCCAACCACATTTTCTAGGAGAATAGAACAAATGCTACAAATGTTTATCTGGGACCAGAAAAGACCTAGAATTGCCAAAACAATATTGAGAAGAAAGAGCAGAACTGGGTGCATCACACTCCCAGATCTCAAATTGTATTATAGGGCCGTTGTCATCAAAACTGCTTGGTACTGAAACATGAATAGACACACTGACCAGTGGAATAGAATTGAGAGCCCAGAAGTAAGCCCCCACACCTAAGAACATCTCATCTTTGACAAAGGTGCCCAGACTATTAAATGGGGACAGATGAGTCTCTTCAACAAATGGTGTTGGAAAAAAATGGGTTGAAACATGAAGAAGAATGAAACTGAACCACTATATTTCACCAAACACAAAAGTAAATTCCAAGTGGATCAAGAGCCCATCTTTTATTTCTGTAAGTCACGCCAGCCTCCTCATTGCTCGTCAAGCATATCCCAGTGTCAGGACCTTTGCACTTATTTACTCCACCTACAAAGCTCTGTCCTGAGATTGCTACATAGTTTTATCAGTCACCACACACTAGAGCTAGAGTTGAAGAGCCTGAATTTCAGAAGTGCTGAAATTGTTGGAGCTGGAGAAGGCCTTGGGATTGAAAATTTATTTCTGTACTTTTGGGATTCTGGGAGTAGTGGGTGGAATGAGGGGAGCTGTGGGCACCTCACACCTGGCTGACCTGGGGTGTTTATTTGAATAGATACATAGAGGTAGAGATACAGAGAGTGAAAGAGATCACAGCACCAACTTCCTTCAATGTGGTGGGGGCAGGCTCCAACCTGGGTAGCGCAAATGGCAACGCAGCTCACTAAGTGAGCTATTTCACTGGCCCTGACCAAGGACTTTCTATTGTTGGGGAGTTTTGTTTGTTTTTTAAGTATTTATTTTATTTATTCCTTTTTGTTGCCTTTGTTTTATTGTTGTAGTTATTATTGTTGTCGTCGTTGTTGGGTAGGACAGAGAGAAATGGAGAGAGGAGGGGGAAGACAGAGAGGGGGAGAGAAAGACAGACACCTACAGACCTGTTTCACCACTTGTGAAGCGACTCCCCTACAGGTGGGGAGCCAGGGTTCGAACCGGCATCCTTACGCCAGTCCTTTGCCAGTCCTTGCGCTTTGCACCTCCTGCACTTAACCCGCTTTGCTACAGCCTGAGTCCCTGTTTGTTTTTTTGTTTTTGTTTTTGTTTTTTTCCATAAAGGGAGACTCCCTGCCCACAGACTGTGTGGTGTCTTCTCCAACATCCTGGATCCAGAGCCAGAAGGAGCTCCCAGAGTTGACCAGGACTGTGCTGAGAAAATGCATCTAAGAAACACCTGCTCCTACCCTGGGCTGAGGATTTTTCTTCTCAAGGAGCAGGTCATCTTTTGTGCCTGTAATACTCCAAGACAGGGTAAGATTCTCTTATAAACCTTAGACTTAAAAAAATAAATAAATAAATCGGGGAGTCAGGTGGTAGCGCAGCGGGTTAAGCGCAGGTGGCGCAAAACACAAGGACCGGCATAAAGATCCCGGTTGGAGCCCCCGGCTCCCCACCTGCAGGGGAGTCGCTTCACAGGTGGTGAAGCAGGTCTGCAGGTGTCTGTCTTTCTCTCCCCCTCTCTGTCTTCCCCTCCTCTCTCCATTTCTCTCTGTCCTATCCAACAGTGACATCAATAACAGCAATAATAATAACTACAACAATAAACAACAAGGGCAACAAAAGGGAATAAATATTTTTTAAAATAATAATAAATAAATAATAAATAAATAAACATTTCCTGGAGAACTCTTTTGTGAGACTCACGCTCCCAGGAACACATTTTGGAAAATACTGGTGTCATGCTTTCTTTGCAACTGAAGAGTATGGATAGGTGTGTGGGGAGCTGTAGGAAAGGTGGTTGCTTTGGTTGCTAAGAGAACACAGAGATGGGAATTTCCTCTCCACAGAGCTGTTTAGCAGCTCCTTTCTTCTTAATTTTATTTATTTTTAATTTTTTTTCACCAGAGCACTGTTCAGCTCTGGCTTCTGGTAGTGCTAGGGATTGAACCTGGGACCTCCAGTCGTCAGGCATGAAAGTCTGTTGTGCTACTTGATGGAGTATCTTTCCAAGCCCTTGCTCACTCTGTTCTGCTTCTTCTCCTACCCTCCACATGACTCTACTCCTTTCAGCATCTCTGGGCTCAAGTTCAAACACATGTTCATTTCACCAGGCTAAATTTTCCCCTCCGAGTGTGGCTCAGAATTCTGACCTTCTGAGGACCTCAGGAAGGACAGTTCCCGGGGCCAGGTGGTGGTGCACCTGGTTGAGCGCACCTATTACAATGTGCAAGGACCCAGGTTCAAGCCCCCAGTCCCCACCTGCAAGGGGAAAACTTTGTGAGTGGTGAAGCAGGGGTGCAGGCATCTATCTCCCTCTCTACTTTCCCCTTCCCTCTTGATTTCTAGCTGTGTCTATCCAATAAATAAAGATAACAATTTTTTTTTAAAGGAAGGACAGTCCCCCTTCTGGGAGCCACATCCTGGCAATGTCCTGTCTTCCCTGTCCTCCTATAGCCACTCGCTAGGAGACATTTACAAGCAGGGTCCTGCCCTACCCTGCATGGCCATCATTGTGAAAAAAAAAAAAAAAAAAAAGCACAAGCTCACGTCTGTTCATCTGCACAGAGGAAGAAAAAGCTCAAAAGTTGCTGCTGTCAGGATGACATCAGTTGTCTCCAAGCAGCGGAACATAATCTGATTTTTCCCCTCCTTTTTGACTTAGCTGTACTTTTTCATTTCATGTGTTAAAAAAACACAAGAGAGAGAACTTTTGTCACAGACTCTGCAGGTGTCACTTGGTTCTTCACTGGCCTTGTGAGCCTAGAGTATTTGGCCTCCCGAGTTCCCCACCTCACAGATCTCATGCCGAGGCCCCTGTCCCTGTCCCAGCTAGACTGCAAGCCCCAACGAGCAAGCAAGCTCCGGCTCCAGCTGCCTCATACATTGTGGCCTTGGATTTTTTTTTCTTTTTGCAGGTGCTAAATAAATCCTCAGTGACTTAACCCAGAGCCAAACATGTTTATTCTTGTCATTGCTCCAATTCTGTGTGGCTGGGATGGAGCCCAAAGCACTGGAGCCGAAATAAATGTGCTCTTTGGACCCCACCCATTTCTCCTCTAGCAGATGTGGAAGTCAGGAGCCAAGGCAGAGGGGTTGGAGAGTGGGCTGAGGAGTGGGGGGTGGGGGGGCAGGAGGGTGGGTGGGGACTGAGGGGTGGTGCTGGGCTGAGAGTAAGAGCTTGATTGAGAGAAGCAGGGAATTCCAGAAAAGGGCAAGCTCACTTCACCAAACCACCCCAACCCTTCCTGGGCAGGTGGTATGAGTCTGCTTGGTGAAAAAGGGCTGAGGCTCTAGTCATCTGCGAGGCAATGGGCTCTGGACCATCTTGACCTGAGCTTCCTTGCTATTGTGAATCAGCAAGTTGCTCCACTGCTCTGTACCTCGCTTTTCTCACCCACAGAAAGGGAAAATAGTACTCACACTTAGATTATTTTGAGAATAAAGTATGATCATGCAGGTACAACCTGGCATGTAGTAGGCTTAGTGGTCAAGGGATGTGAATGTCTTAAGATGGCCTGAGGACTGGCAAGATAGTTCTCCCAGGAATGGCACCTTTTTGTTATTCACACTGCCCAGGTTCACTCTCTGGTCCCCACAGTACTGGATGCTGGTGTGTGTGTGTGTGTGTGGGGGGGTGTGTCCTTTTTTAAATATTTATTTATTCCCTTTTGTTGCCCTTGTTGTTTTAATTGTAGTTATTATTGATGTTGTTGTTGTTGGATAGGACAGAGAGAAATGGAGAGAGGAGGGGAAGACAGAGAGGGAGAGAGAGAGACACCTGCAGACTAGCTTCACCGCTTGCGAAGCGACTCCCCTGCAGGTGGGAAGCTGGGGGCTTGAACCGAGATCCTTCTGCCGGTCCTTCCACTTTGCACCACCTGTGCTTAACCCGCTGAGCTACTGCCCAACTCCTGTGTATGTCCTTTTTATGTGAAAATGTCAGCCCTGATTGGTAAGGCCCCAGAAATGACAGGAAGAAAAAAAAGAGAGAGAGAGAGAGAGTTGAAAGCCAGAGTCTAAATGACTAGAGATCCCTAGCTGGCTCAAAATATAGGCCTCGCTTAATTCCTGGGACCCTCCCCTAGTACTAACCATGCTGCCCTGAATATGACTCATTTATTTTATCATTAAATGTTTTCATGCAGTGCTGGAGATCAAACCCAGGGCCTCAGACATGTGAGGCATATGCTCTACTGCTGAGCCAATGCCCCAGCCAAATGTAAGTCATTTAAAGTAAGTTTCAGGTTTGTCTTGTAGTGGCAGGAGGCAACTTTCCACTATACTGTACAGCCTGGCATACCTCAGTTGGTACATCTTTTGTGTGCCAGACACTTGCTAAGTGTTCTGAATCTCTTTCACAGAGGGGGCCTACAGCAGAATAAAGCTATGTCCAAAGCCACATGGCATGATAAACAATGAAAGTGGTGACATATGCTGCCAAGTTAGCAGAAGGGAGTAAGAAGCTCCTCTAGAGGCTGCTCATAGCTATCTTGCTTGGCAGACACTGGAATTTTCCATTACAGTAGCTTAGCATTTCTTGTAGTGAAGACTTCCTGATACATCTTGGGAAGAAACATGCTAAATGGTAGTGTGTACACACTCATTTCCCCCCATCTAGGTGCCCCATCTAGAAATCATTCCAACATGTTCTCCTCAGTATATTTGAAGCACAGGGAGAAGCCTCTCATTGTCTTTTTGTAGCAGTGTTCACCTAGGTCAGGGATTGGGCTGGGGACTTAGAACCACTACTAACAGGAAGGAAATTTTGTGCATGTAGACCCTTTTGAGGGTTTCCTAAAAACTCACAAGCAGAATGGGAAGTGAAAAGACTTTATTCACTATCCAGTGATGATCTGAAACAAGGGTGTTTGAGAAATGCAATGGGCGGGGAAGATAACATAATGGTTATGCAAACAGATTCTCGTGCCTGAGGCTGCAAAGTCTCAGGTTCAATCTCCCATACCACCATAAACCAGAGTTGAGCAGTGCTTGCTCTGGAGAGAGAGAGAGAGAGAGAACTGCTTAGCTACTCTTATATGATCTATGGTTTCAGGTTTCACCTTTGGCTTCTTCCACATGAGATTAAGGGACAGAAAGTTTTTCTGAAGTCATTTTCTATTTACATAACTCTTGCAAAGGGATATAGTGGAAGTGGGAAATCCAGTCTACCCAGACTACTTCCTCTTGTTTTGATTCATGGTAGAAGCTTATAGTTTGTATAATAAATATTTTGTAAACTCCCCTTAGCATCCCAAATGAAATTCATGGGTTGGCTAAGCTAACTATAGGGACTTCTTATTTTCTTAATTTTGTTTTTATTTTATGAGAAAAAGACAGAGACCAAAGCACTTCTCCAGAATATACAGTGCCTTATGCATGAGAGTCCTGAGCTCTGCTGCAAAACCAACTCCTTGGCAGCAGTGTTAAAAGAAAAAAAGGGGGGTGGGGGTCAGGCGGTAGTACAGTGGGTTAAGCGCACATGGTGCAAAGCACAAGGACAGGTGTAAGGATCCTGGTTCGATCCTCCGGCTCTCCACCTACAGGGGGGTAGCTTCACAAGTGGTGAAGCAGGTCTGCAGATGTCTGTCTTTCTCTACCCCCTCTGTCTCCCCTCCTCTCTCTCGATTTCTCTGTCCTATCCAACAACAACAGCATCAATGGCAACAATAACGACAATAACAAGGGCAACAAAATGGGAAAAAACAGTCTCCAGGAGCAGTGGATTAGTAGTGCAGGCACCGAGTCCCAGCAATAACCCTGGAGGCAAAAAAAAAAAAAAAGTACTTGCAAAGCTTCAACCCAGGGTGGCTCCTCTTCCTCAAGACATACGTGTATATAGGGGCTGGATGACGGTGCACCTGGTAGAGCACACATCTTACACTGTGCAAGGACCTGGGTTTGAGCCCTTGGCCACCACCTGCAGAAGGAAAGCTTTGCAAGAGGTAAAGCAAGTCTGAAGATGTCTCTCTTCCTCTCTCCCTCTCTGTCTCCCACTCCCCTCTTGATTTATGGCTGTCTCTAGCCAATAAATAAAGATAATAAAGTTTTAAAAAGATATATATGTATATATGTGTGTGTGATAAACAGTAAAAGTGGTGAAATTCTGCCAAGTTAGAGCAGAATATATATATATATGTATATATACATATATATATATATTCCTTTTTTATATAACATAACATAATACCTCCTGGAAGTTGTTAAAATTTTTAGAATTCTCTATTATTTTTAAATACTCTGCAGATTACCTTAAAGTTTTGCTTAGTGATGACCCTTTATAAAGTTGAATTGAATAAAAAACTGTACATGATCTCATTCTCTTCTCATACAAACAGTCATAGTAGGTAGTATACAGGCTAGATTTGAGTAAAAGATTTCTTCTGTGAGAGGAATTTTTTTAAAATTTCCTTTTGTTGCCCTTGTCGTTTCATTGTTGTCATTATTATTATTGTTGTTGTTGCTGGTGTTGTTCGGTAGGACAGAGAGAGGAGAGAGGAGGGGAAGACAGAGGGGGAGAGAACGACAGACACCCGCAGACATGCTTCACTGCCTGTGAAGCGACACCCCTGTAGGTGGGGAGCCGGGGGCTTGAACCAAGGATCCTTACGCTGGTCGTTGCGCTTTGCGCCACGTGCGCTTAACCCGCTGCTCTACCGCCCAACTCCCAATTTCACAAACTTTGAAACAATAAGGATGTTGCTCTTTCTTTCAGAGATCGATGTTAAAGCTTCATCACTGCAGAAAGTGCATGTCTCCATCTTCTTTCACCCTTGTAGCTAGGGCTACTTTTACCACCTGTTCTACCACAAAGCAATGACAGTAGGGATAGTTCCAGTCTCAAAGGGGAGGCTGGGGGTATCCTACCCTGCCTCTTGAAAAAGGCTGGTCCTGAAATGAGTGCAGCCTGCAATGTTCCTAAGATGTGACCACGAGCAATAAGCTCAGACCCTATTGGGACTTAGAGGTTACACAGGCTCTGGTGCTAAATATAAATATGCATTTACATATGGGTCCTGGAGCAAGTGGATGGAGGTAAATAGTTAATTTTAGACACACTTTTTTTTTAATTTTGCTTTCTTTTTTCCCTTTTGTTACCCTTGTTGTTTTATTGTTGTTGTAATTATTGTTGCTGTTATTGATATCGTTGTTGGATAGGACAGAGAGAAATGGAGAGAGGAAGGGAAGACAGAGAGGGGGAGACAAAGATAGACACGTGCAGCCCTGCTTCACCGCCTGTGAAACTACTCCTTGGCAGGTGGGGAGATGGGGCTTGAATCGGGATCCTTACACAGGTCCTTGCGCTTTGTGCCACGGGCGCTTAACCCGATGAGCTACCACCAGACGCCCCGCCACAGATTTTTTAATATAAGAATGGGAGCTACTCCCTTCCCTAATCTAACTTTCTTGCCCTTTTCTCCACTCTAACACCATTCTCTCAGACAATATTCTCAACCAACCTCGGGCTAGCTACAAAACTCAAGCAAAACTACAATAGTTGTATACCCCCAGGAACATGCCTTAAATGGTTCTCCTAGCTTTCTTCTACTCTAAAATCCCTAATCTCATCTGCTCTGATCCTACTTTCTGGTTCCTGTTCATTAACCATCTTGTCTCAACTTAAGTCATGCCACCTTCCAGACACCAAGCTACAAATGCTACCATGCATGACTCCACCCCTACTTCTCTGGGCAGACGACCTCGCCAGTGTGTCCTGGACCCTCGCATCTCCAGTGCTCTGGTCCACTAGAGAAAGAAAGAAACAGACTGGGAGTATGGATTGACCTGTCAACACCCATGCTCAGCAGAGAAGCAGCTACAGAAGCCAGAACTCCTACCTTCTGCTCCCCATAAACAACCTGGATCCATACTCCTAGCGGGGGAGAAGTGATAGGATGAAGATAAGCTGCACTCCAGCTCCATCAGCACCCGGAGAGAGAGAAGGAAAAGGAGAGGGACATATGGAGGTAGTTAGGATGTCATGAGTGGCTTAGAGGGAAAGAGAGGATTGAATCAGAAAAAGAAAGGGCAACTATGTATAAATGTGGACAGATAGCTGTAGAGAAGATGGTTGGCCCATGTCTAAAACTTTAGGGGAACTGTGGTGGATTGCAGTGGGGAGAGTGAAGATTCAGAACTCTGGTGCTGGGAGTGATGTGGATTCAAACCCCTGTCAACATGTAATTCTGTAATGTAAAAATATAAAAAATGGGAGTCGGGAGGTAGTATAGTGGGTTAAGCGCAAGTGGTGCAAATCACAAGGACCAAAGTAAGGATCCTGGTTTGAGCCCCCGGCTCCCCCCACCTGCAGGGACGTCGCTTCACAAGCAGTAAAGCAGGTCTGCAGGGGTCTATCTTTCTCTCCCCATCTCTGTTTCCCCCCCCCTCCATTTCTCTCTGTCCTATCCAACAATGACAACAATAACAAAAACAATAATAACTACAACAATAAAAGCAACAAAAGGGAATAAATAATTTTTTAAAATCTTTTAAAAATATTTAAAAAATCAAAAAGAAAACCCCAGTTACTTCAAAAATTCTTATGGGTGGGGAGAATAGCGTAATGGTTATGCAAAAAGATTCTCATGCCTAAGGCTCCAAAGTCCCAAATTCAATCCTCCATATCACCATAAACCAGAGCTGAGCAATGTCCTGGAACAACAAACAACAAAGAAGCCTTCAAAAATTCTTTTTTTTATCCCAGGGTTTGCTGGGGCTTAGTGCTTGCACTATGAATCCACTGCTCTTGCAGGTCATTTTTTTCCATTTTGTTGTCATTATTGTTATTACTGTTGTTGGATAGGACAAAGAGAAATTGAGAGGGGAGGGGAAGACAGAGAGAGGGAGAGAAAGACACCTGCAGACCTGCTTCACTGCTTGTGAAGTGACCCCCTGCCCCCGCAGGTGGGGAGCCAGGGGCTCGAACCAGGATCCTTATGCTGGTCCTTTCTTTGTGCCATGTGTACTTAACTCGCTCTGCTACCATCCTGCCCCCCAAAATTCTTCTATTCTAAAATTGTACTCAATAAAAAATATTTTGTAATTTATATTTTTATTGTTTATTATCTTTATCTTTATTTATTTGATAGAGGCAGCCAGTAATGGTGAGGAAGGGATATATATATATATATATATATAGAGAGAGAGAGAGAGAGAGAGAGAGACATCTTTAACACTGCTCCACCACTAGCAAAGCCCCCTGCAGAGGGGAACTGGGGGCTTGAACCAAGTTTTTACACACTATAACATGTACACTCAACCAGATGCACCACCACCCAGCCCCCCCAAAAAATATTTTGTCAAAGAAAAAACATAATACACTAACTCTAACTCAGGGTCCTTGCACATGGTAGGTAACATGTGTGTTGGGTGTGCCACTAACCACCCACAGAGACTGAATTCTTTAAGAGGCAAAAGACAATAAATAATGGGCTGAAAGTGACCATGCTGTGGGAGTACCTCTAGAGAAGGAAAAGAATAGTTCTGACAAAAGCACAGTCAACTAAAAAATAATTTTGTCATTTTCTTTTTCTTTCTTTTTCTTTTTTTTTTTTTTGCCTATAGGTATCACTGGGGCTCAGTGCCAGCACTGGGGCTTGGTGCCAGCATTACGAATCCATAGCTCCTTGTGACCATTTTTTTCCTTTTTTTTTTATTGGATAGCACAGAAAGAAATTGAGAGAGGAGGGGAGATATAAAGGAAGAGAGAAAGATAGACACATGCAGATTTGCTTCACTACTTGTGAAGCAACCTCCCAATGCAAGTGGGGAGCTGGGGGCTTGAACTGGGATCCTTGCGTGGGTCCAGGGCTTCATACTATTTGCATTCAGCCCTGTGCGTCACTGCCCGACTCCCTCTATTTTTATTTTCCATTATTTTTCATGTGTATGTGTAGAGTTGGGACATTGCACATACATCATTTCACAGTTAGTCCATCTTCTTCTTTTCTTTTTTCTTTTCTTTTTTTGTTTTGTTTTAAATAGAGGCAGAGAGGCAGAACAGTGAAAGAGACCACAGCACTGAAGCTTCCTTCAGGCTGGGCTAGAACCTGGGTCATGGACACGGCAAAGCAGCACATTATCCAAGTGAGTTATTTTACTGGCTCCAAACCAGCTTTTTCATTCAGAGAGTGAGAGATATTATAGTACTAGGGCTTCTTCTGGCATGGTGGCACTTCCATATAGTACAACAGTGGCTTGAAGAATGAGCCTCATACATGGCAAAATGAGTGCCATATTGGGTAAGCATTCTTTTGGACCTGAGAATAGTTTTAAAGTGTCATTCTTGTAATCTAGATTATATACATAATATATATATATATATATACAAAAGTGGCAATATTGAAATATTTTTAAATCAACACTAACGAAATACAATGAGGCTCTTGTATTTTATGTTTCTTCTAATTTACATCTGATTCAAAGTCTGTTCAGTGAGGTCTCAAATCTCTGTTACACTTTTTCAGTTGATTTCATTACATAGTAACAGCCCTCTTGCCTTGAAATTCCTTTAGGAAAATTTGTAGTTAGAAATGCTTAGTGCATAGAGTTGACAATTGGCACTGCGTGACTGCCTATGTGGTAATTTCTAGACAGAATCTTACTCGCATTTAAGTTTCTTCTAAGTTGTTGAGATTTTCAAGTAACTTGTTAGGCCTTGCTCTCAGGGTCATGATGCTTGGGCATTGCTGGCATACATTTATCATGATTCCAGTCTGGGTGGCTTGTGAAGGTCATGTGAGATGATTCTCTGTTGTATGGGATTCTTCCCAACATCTAACAAACTCAAATGTCAGTGAGGGTTGTCAACCCAGAACCATGGCTATCAGTTTCCCTGGAGAGCACCAAGGCTCCTGCTGAGTTCCTCAAACTTCTATTCTTAGCTTATACAGCTCAAGATGACACCCCAAATGGGGTGCTGTCACACAACAGAGAAGTGGCAAGCACCCACTTAGGATCAATATACTCCTTTGTGCTTCTTGCTATCTGGTATTTGGGTTCCAGCTTAGGTGTTTCTATTTTGGTCACTATTACTGTCTTTATAATACTTACAGTGCAATTCTGATTAATCATGACTCACTTAACAAAACCCTCAGTGAGCTAATAACAAGGTAAATAGGTAACATTTGTTGAGAATTTCCTGGGCATTAGGTCTGTTATTTCATTTAAGCTTTCAATAACCCTCTGAAGTTTATAGTATTAGCAGCACTGTGTGGATGAGAAATCAGACATGGTGAGAAGAGTTTCGGTTGTTAAGTAAAATAAAGGACTTTGTGTGGCATGTAAGGACCTGGCTGTGGGGTAGTGGGAGCAGTTTTAAATAGTTCAAGGCTTCATTAGGGTGATACAAGGGTGTAGGACAAATATATAGTTATTGCAAAATAAGCAATTATTAGGTGGGGTTGAGAACACACTAGGCCCATAAAGTTCATGAGTTAGTTACCAGAAGTTCAGCCCTTGTTCAGTTGTTTCAGTCAGCAGCACGTCCTGGATAGCCTCAGCTGGGGTCCCCGTGTCCCACAGAAAGCGCTGAGGAAATCGGGTAAGAGTCAGCCAGATCATGAGAAAGGTAACTAGCAAGGTTCTAATTCACGTGTGTCCAAGTCCAGAGAAAGGTCCATGGTCGCCCATCTCCCTGTCTCCACAATCTCTCGCCAGCAGCACCCAGGCACCGCCCCCTGCCCCAGCATCTAGTCACTGAATGCACGTGGGCAAAGAAGGCCAAACTTCCAGCCACTTGGGACTTCAATTACATTACTCCAGTGCATCAGGCTGACACCAGCTCCAGCCAATCACATTTCAACATCATGCTTTATGATGCAACATTGGGTAGCCTGTCCAAATGACCCAAATAGTAAGTGACAGAATCAGGAATTTGTAACCCAGTTTTGAATTTACTTGCTATGTTTATTTCCCTGGAAGTGGCTTTTCTGTATTCAATTTAAACAAAAGAAGTAAATGACAGCAGTGCCACTGTTATAAAAATTGTAGGTATTGACATTCAAAACTTATCTAGACTTTAGTCTACAGTCTACTGCACCATCTACCCAGTAGTCCTGAGCTCTTAGAGTAATGGGGGGGGGGGCCCTTAGGGTGAGGTGTTTGAAATTTTGCCTTTGAAACCCTGAAATGCACCCAATTGTTATTCACATGCCAAAAAGGACCAATAGCTTTCATCTTAAGTGTTAAATGGTTGGTTGTGGCTGCCTTGGAGGGCGATTCTTAAAGCAAAGTGAGGGGTCAGTGTCACCATAAATTAGTAATGTCAGCTCTGATTAAAGAGAGAAAGAGCATAGTAGCTTCTACATATTAAGTTAGTGTCCCTGTTTCCCTTGGCAGGAAGCTGGAGCTATACATTGTAGAAAAGTTTTCCAAAAGGGGGCTGGATAGTAGCACACCAGGTTAAGAACACATAACTCAAAGCTCAAGGACCCACACAAGGATTCCAGTTTGAGCCTCTGGCTCCCCACTTGAAGGGGAGGGGGGAGTCCCTTCACAGTGGTGAAGCAGGTCTGCAGGTGTCTATCTTTCTCTCCCCCTCTCTGTCTTCCTCTCCTCTCTCCATTTCTCTCTGTCCTATCCAACAATAACAGCAACGGAAAAAAGATGGCTGCCTGGAGATGTGGATTCATAGTGCAGGCACTGGGCCCCAACAATAACCCTGGAGGCAAAAAGAAAAAGTTTTCAAAAATAAGAGTAAAAGTGAAAAGGAATTTTTGGTGGAATTCTAAATTTATCAGAAAAATCAGTTCCTCAGAATATCTTTCTCATGTAGTCATAGGAACATTAAAATAGGAAGGAACTTCAAGATTATATAAATTTATTCACTGTGGAAACATTTAAAAAATGAGAATAGAAAAAAAAAGGAATTTCTGGTGGTAAAGTGTAAGTTTACTAGAAAACTCAGTTCTTCAGAATATCCCATTCATGGACTCATAGAAACTTAAGGCTAAGAAGAACATTTAAGACAATTAGGTCTGTGAGTCTCCAAGTTGGCTTAGAGTAGAATCACGTAGGGAATGTTTAAATAAAAACTCCGGTGCCTGAGTTCTCATTTAATTGGTCTCAGAATAGGCTCAGAAACTGACATTTTCTTAAAACTCTCCTATTGGTTCCATTGCTCAGTTAGACTAGGAAGGTTAGAGTTTGGTAGTTGTCCCAGGGTCACACTGCCAGGGTCAGGGTAAGATCTCTTTTGCTTCCTTGAACTCTAGTCTGAGTTTGGGTGAAGCTCCCAGGTCCTTGATGTCTCAGAGCCATGGCCTTAAGAGTCTTAGTCAGCCTCATAGTCCATGTCCCTTACATCTGACTCTTAAGTTGAGCATAACCTCACACAAGACAGTCATTTTGTCACCGTGTCTCTCCATTCAGTATTTTCCAGCCCCCCAAAAAAACTCAATTTTTTTCTACTGGGTCTCTGTTACATCTCTAGCTTTTACATTTTTTTTTAAAAGATTTTATTTATTTATAATAAAGATAGGAGGAGAGAAAGAACCAGACATCACTCTGGTACATGTGCTACCGGGGATTGAACTCAGGACCTCATCATGCTTGAGAGGTCTAGTGCCTTAGCCACTGCACCAACCTTCTGGACCACTGGCTTTTATCTTTTAAGACTTATTTTGTTTGTTCCATCTGAGATGAAGAAAGAAAAAATCGGAGCACCACTCTAAATACCTGTAACAGTGGGATTGGACTTGGGAGTCTCATGCATGCAAATCCTGCGCTTTTATGAGGCAATCTATTTCCTGCTTTTTAGTGCCTCTTAGTTAGGTGTTGTTTTATCAACAAATGACTATTCTCAAAGTAATTTTTTAAAGATTTTATTTATTTACTAATGAGAAAGATAGAAGGAGAGAGAGAAAGATCCAGACATCACTCTGGTACATGTGCTGCCGTGGGTCTCTCATGCTTGAGAATCCAATGCTTTATCCACTGCGCCACCTCCTAGACCACTCTCAAAGTAACTTTTTAAAAATGGAAAATGAATATGAGAAGTAAATGGATATGTACTAAGGAGCATCTATATTTATCCTTTCAACATTGAAAAGGAAATATCATCCTATTTTACTTACTGGTGAGGAAAAGTGAATCTGAGAAGTTAAATAATTTTCTCAAAGCCACATAACTAGTGACAGAGTCAGGATTCAAGCCAATTCTCATCAACAACTCACTGTAGCCTCCATCTTTAATGTGCTATGTCTCAGTCCCTTAAAAAGCAAGATCTTGGGGAGCCAAGATGGCGACTGGAAAGCAGCTGCCGGCATGAGTTCTGACAACAACAGCTAGAAAGTCTTAGAGATCCTGGCCTTCAGCGGGACAAGCAAGAAGGCGTTCTAAATGTGAGACCAAGGAGCCACCAGGTTCCAGATGCCAGCACAATGCCGACCAGACTTCCCTGGACAGACGACCCCACCAATGTGTACTGGAGCTCCACTTCCTCAGAGACCCACCCTACTAGGGAAAGAGAGAGGCAGACTGGGAGTATGGATTGACCAGTCAACGCCCATGTTCAGTGTGGAAGCAATTACAGAAGCCAGACCTTCCACCTTCTGCAACCCACAACGACCCTGGATCCATACTCCCAGAGGGATAGAGAATAGGAAAGCTATCAGGGGATGGGATGGTGGGATAGGATATGGAGATCGGGTGGTGGGAATTGTGTGGAACTGTACCCCTCTTATTGTATGGTTTTGTTAATGCCTCCTTTCTTAAATAAAATAAAATAAAAAATAAAATAAAATAAAAAGCAAGGTCTTCAGGGGCCATGGAAATAACACCATCAGTAATGAAACAGACCTTCCTCTCTGAAGTTCCATATTCAATTCATGGCACTACCATAAGCCACAGCTGAGCAGTGCTCTGGTACAGAGGTACAGAGAAAGAGAAGAAGAAGAAGAAGAAGAAGAAGAAGAAGAAGAAGAAGAAGAAGGAGAAGGAGAAGGAGAAGGAGAAGGAGAAGGAGAAGGAGAAGGAGAAGGAGAAGGAGAAGGAGAAGGAGAAGGAGAAGGAGAAGGAGAAGGAGAAGGAGAAGGAGAAGGAGAAGAAAAGAAGAAGAAGAAGAAGAAGAAGAAGAAGAAGAAGAAGAAGAAGAAGAAGAAGAAGAAGAAGAAGAAGAAGAAGAAGAAGAAGAAGAAGAAGTAGAGTAGAAAAAAGCAGGTAAAAAAGTTATATAGTGTGACCAGACAAGAGGCTAGGACACATTCCTTGCATGTGTGAGGTCCTCCTACCTTGCCTCATTCTTTTTACAGTTTATTTATTTATTTTCCCTTTTGTGGCCCTTGTTGTTTAATTGTTGTTGTTATTGATGTCGTCATTGTTAGATGGGGACAAAGAGAAATGGAGAGAGGAGGGGAAGACAGAGAGGGGAAGAGAAAGATAGACACCTGCAGACCTGCTTCACCACCTGTGAAGTGACTCCCCTGCAGATGGGGAGCTGGGAGCTCGAACCGGGATCCTTACACCGGTCCTTGCACTTCGTGCCAAGTGCACTTAACCCACTGTACTACCACTCAACTGTCCCTCAGCTCATTCTTTAGCACTGCTCATGACAGAGAAATGCTGTGATAGCCCTCTTTCATAAAAATACAAGCAATTTTTTTAACTTAAAAATTTTTTTAAATTATTTATTAATGAGAAGCAGGAGGAGAGAGAAGGAGCCAGACATTAGTCTGGTACATGTACTGCCGGGGATTGAACTCAGGACCTCATGCTTGAGAGTCCAATGCTTTATCCACTGTGCCACCACCCGGACCACTAAATTTTTTTTTTGACTCCAGAGTTATCGCTGGAGTTTTGTGCCTACACTATGAAACCACTGCTCCTGGAGGTCATTTCCCCCCCCCATTTTTGTTGCCCTTGTTCTTATTATTATTGTCATTCCTGTTGTTGTTGGATAGGACAGAGAGAAATTGAGAGGAGGGGAAGACAGAGAGGGGGAGAGAAAGATGGACACCTGCAGACCTGCTTCACCACCTGTGAAGCGACTCTCCTGCAGGTGGGGAGCCGGGGGCTCGATCCCAGATCCTTGAGTCAGTTCTTGAGCTTCAAGCCATGAGCACTTAAGCCACTGCGCTACCACCCGGCCCCCCCATTTTTTTCTAAAGATGGGGCATTTCACCCCACAGAATGTTTATTAGTTGTGCATCTTTAAAAAAATTTTTTTTATTATCTTTATTTATTTATTGGATAGAGACAGCCAGAAATTGAAAGGGAAGGGGGAGATAAGGAGAAAGAGAGAGAGAGAACTACAGCATTGCTTCACTGCTTGCAAAGCTTTCCCCTTGCAGGTGAGGACTGGGGGCTCAAAGCCAGGTCCTTGTGCATTATAACACCTGAAATCTACCAGGTGTGCCACTACCCAGCCCCAGCCGTAAATCTTATAGTCAGGGTGACCACAGACTAACTTGGTGACGAAACCAACATTAGCCAATGGCCGCCATCTAACACCACTCCTTTATTTTCTGTTCAGGGTTGTGTAGTTTGAGTCTAATCCTACGAAAATAGGTAAAGAATTGGAAAATAGGAAAACTGAGGGGTTTTTAAAAGTTTTTTTAACTTTACTCATTCAAATTAATGGGATAGAAAGAAATTGAGAGGGAAGGGGGACAGAAGGGGGAAAGAGAAAGAGAGAGACTTACAACAGCACTGCTTCACCACTTGTGAAGCTTTCCTCCTGCAGGTGGGGACCAGGAACTTGAATTCAGGTCCTTGAGCATGGTTAACATGTACTTAACCAGGTGTGCCACCACCCAGCCCTGGAATTTTTTATAAAATAGCTGACTTTTTGGTCTTAAATTTTTTTCGATGCTAAAAAAGACAAAGAACCACTAGGGAAAGATAGAAACAGGCTGGGAGTATGGATTGATCTGCCAAGGCCTATGTCCTGCAGAGAAGCAATTACAGAAGCCAGACCTTCCACACTTTGCACCCCATAAAGAATTTTGGCCCATACACCCAGAAGAGTAAGTGTAGGGGAAAATGACCAGAGGGCTCTGAACTCTAATTCCATCAGGATCTAGAGAAAGAAGAGGGGGGGAAAGGAAACAATAATAACAATAATAAAATAAAAGACACTCAGAAGTAATAAATGTGACTTAGAAAGGAAGAGAAGGCAGTATCATAGGAAAAAGAAGAGAAAATAATATAAATATAGATAGATAGTTAACAGAAATAGTAGTCAACCCATATCTGTGATGTTGGGAGAATTAATGCAGTTTCCAGTGGAGGAAATGTGTTTGGAAAGCCCAGACTTGTGCTGATCCCCCATCTCCTGCCAGGAAAAACTTCCTCTGGGCTCTCAGGGTGCTTAGGGAAGCCGGCAAAGAGCTCTACTATTATAGACAGCAAATAAAAACACTTGTTTGGAGGATGGAACTGGAGCTCAGTGGTAGCACATGCTTCTCATGTATGAGATCCTGAGTTCTATTTATGGCATCAGTTGTTGTTTTTTTTTTCCCCCCAATTAAGTCTGTGTCTTTATTTGATTAAATAAACTCACAGTGTCCTCACATCAAGGAAAATACTTTCCAAAGTGGCCTTCTGGTTTCAACACTCTTGCTTGATTTCAGAAGACAGTATAAACAGAATTCTGACCTTTTGCCAACCCACTCCTCACGTTGCAACCCTCCTCTTTTAAGAATAGGGGGAGGGGAAATCTAGTCATGCTTCATTAGTCTCTACAAATTCTTCCATTTCTTGAAAATTGAGTTGGGATTTTATTACCCTTACCAAATTTCTAGGGTTAAAAAAAAAAAATCAGAGGAGTCGGGTGGTAGCGCAGCAGGTTAAGCGCAGGTGGCACAAAGCACAAGGACAGGCGTAAGGATCCTGGTTCGAGCCCCTAGCTTCCCACCTGCAGGGGAGTCACAGGTGTCTGTCTTTCCCTCTCTTTGTCTTCCCTTCTTCTCTCCATTTCTCTCTGTCCTATCCAACAAAGACAACAACAATAATGACTACAACAATAAAACAACAAGGGCAACACAAGAGAATAAATAAATAAATATAAAAAAAGTTTAAAGAAATCAGCAGGCAATGAGTAAATCCTGTGCTTTCCTGACCTTCTCCTGTATAGATTTTTTTTTCAATTGAGTTACATTGGCTTACAGTATTATAAGACTTTTGGAGTGTAATGTAATGTCATACCTTCCTTAAAAAAAAAATAATAGCCTCAAGTCAGATTCCCATTCTACCAGATGGAGGGGAGTGAGTGGGACTTCTTGCTTGAAACAGAAAGTTGTCTTTAATTTGGCAGGTACTGAGCCAGCTTCTGGCATGTGGTATAAGGAACTCTTGAAAAAATGAACTTTGAGAAAATGAAAAAAAAAAACAAAAAACCTCCATGTCACTGAACTAAAAAAATGTTGTGGAACTGCCTCCAGTTTGCCTCACTGCTAAGCACCAACTTCATTAAGACAGAAAGGTTCAGGGCTGGCAACTAGCACAGCAGTTAAGAAAACAGACTTTATGCCTGGGACTTAGAGGTCCCAGGTTCAACCTCTGGCACCAGCATAAATCAGAGTTCATCAGTGCTCTGATAAAAAAAGATAGATAGATGATAGGTAGATAGATTATAGATAGATAGACAGGCACACAGAATGGTTCCCTAGCCAATTTTGGCACACATACCAATATTAGTCAGAAATTCAGCTGCAAATAATATAACCTGCCCTGGATAATTTAAGCAGAAAAGAAATTACTGAAGTAGGGTCTGGAGATAATTCAAGCAGTAGAATACACACTTGCCATTAAAGAGGACCTGGTTCAAGTGCCCAGAACCATGTGGAAGCAATATCAGATAAAGCTTCATGGTCTGTTTCTCTCCTTTCCCTCCTGTTGCTATCTAAAATTAAGAAAGGGAAGGGGAAAAAGAGTTCTTTTGGAATGGTGGGGTGGCATAGGCCTGTAGGCCTGGCAAGAAAGAGAAAGAGAGAGTGAAAGAAGGAGAGAGAGAGAGAGAGAGAGAAATGAGAAGGAAGAGCAAGAGAGGGGGAGCTGGGTGGTAGCACAGTGGGTTAAGCACACATGGTGCAAAGCTCAAGGACTGGCATAAGGAAGAGCAAGAGAAGGAAGAAGAGGAGGAGAGAAAGAAAGGAGAGGAAAAGAGAGAAAGGAGGGAGGGAAAGGAAAGAACGAGAAAGAAAGAAAGAAAAAAAAGAAAGAAGAAAGAAAGAAAAAAAAGAAAGAAAGAAAGGAAAGAAAGAAAGAAGGAAAGAAAGAAAGAAGGAAAGAAAGAAGGAAAGAACTGAGGAAATATTTGGGAGCTAACAGAACACCTAGGAGGACCAGAGTCCAGTTGGAAACCAGTCATGCAATCATTCAAGAACAAAGCCTTCATGGACACTCCTGCCACCTCCCCTGCAAGGCAGCTTCTGCTGGGCCTCTGAGCTGGGACACTAACATAAAATCATTTAAAATATATATATATATATATATACAACGTAGAAGATGAGTGTAAGAAGAGCCCAAAAGATGGCCACAAGTCATGACTGATGTCCACCCATCTAGGACCAGTGTGGGAGCTGGGGGGAAACCCAGTTTCTAGATTTTCTCTGCATTCATTAATTTCTTATATTTGTTGATCCAGTTGCTATATTCTCTCTCCTCTTATCTGCTATCATCTGGTATGCTAAGGCTTATTCTGGATATATTTTTAAAGTGCTTAAAATTCTCAAATCTTCCTTCTAAAATAACTTTTTCAGAAGAGACTGGAAGTAACAACTGCTCTGACACCTTCGAATCCATTGTTTCCAGGTGAGGAAAGAGGGGTGGGTGTCTAGAAATGTGGGGTTTAGCCACAGCTAATGTCTAAGCTGCTCGTTAGTATGGGAATGAAGAATATGCTTTTCCCTGAAGTAGTAAGTGGTAGCCATAGACCGAAGAAAGGAGGAAAGAAGGGACTGCTTGGGAGGGAGAGAGAGAATCTGTATAGCATTAAGTCACTAGGTTTTTCTTCCTGTAGGACTTTTCATAGAAGAGCTTGGACTTCCCCTCTCCAATGCAGAGGAAAACAGCATTTCCCTGTCTTGTGGCCCTACAGAGTACACTGGGGTCCTAAGGGAACATAGATTTCACAGGCCACACAGGGTAGGGCCTTAACCCACACTGTTTCTTACTCAAGTCAGAACCCCCTACAACAATTCACTTCTTCTCATTTAAAACTCATGCAAATACAAGTGATTTGAAATGTTATTAGTTTCAGCTACTTCATAAAAGAAAAGCCTCCTCCCCCAGGGGAGTCAGTGGTAGATTTACTGCCTGGCACGCTTAAGGCCAAAGTAAGATCTCCTAGCATCACATGAGAACAAAGACAGAGTGAACAGAGCTACTTAGATGGTAAAAGTGCTTTGTGTGCTCTCCATCTCACTCTCTACTAAAAAAAAAAAAGATCTCTTAAATTGGGCCAGGCGGTAGCACAGCAGGTTGAGCGCACATGGCACGAAGCCCAAGAACTCCCGGTTCGAGCCTCTGGCTCCCCACCTGCAGGGGGTGGGGAGGTGTCATCTCACAAGGGGGGTGTCGTTTCACAAGCAGTGAAGCAGGTCTGCAGGTGTCTGTCTTTCTCTCCCCTTCTTTATCTTCCCATCCTCTTTCGAGTTCTCTCTGTCCTATCGAAGAATGACAGCAACAACAATAATAACAATGATAAACAACAAGGGCAGCAAAAGGGGAAAAAAATTAGCCTCCAGGAGCAGTAGATCTGTAGTGCAGGCACCGAGCCCCAGTGATAACGTGAAGGCAAAAAAAAAAAAAAAAAAAATCTCTTAAATTGTGGGAATGGAGACAGCTCACCCAGGGGAGTGCATAACTTACCATGCCTATGCCCCAGGTTTGAGCTTCAATACCCTAACACTAGGGAAAGCTCCAGGAATGGTGGAGTGTTACTATGGCCTCTCTCTCTCTCTCTCTCTCTAATAAAAAGATGGGAAAAGTCAGCCTGGGAACCATTGCAAAGGCCCAGTATCACAAAAAGTAAATAAGTAACGAAAACATTTAAAACGTGGGCTGGGCTACCCCACTAAGGAAAGATAGGGACAGGCTGTGGGTATGGATTGACTTATCAATGCCCATGTCCAGTGGAGAAGCAGTTACAGAAACCAGACCTCCCACCTTCTGCATGCCATAAAGAATTTTCATCCATATCCCCAGAGGGATAAATAGGGAACCTTCCAATGGGGGGAATGGGATGTGGAACTCTGGTGGTAGGAATTGTATCCTTCTTATCCCACAATCTTGTCAACCATTATTAAATCACTAATAAAAAAAAAAATGGGCTGGGGAGGTGACTCTGCTTGCTCTCCTGCACCATATTAAAAAATAATTTTAAAAAAGGTTCTGGATTGGGAAGATAGCATAATAGTTATGCAAAAGACTTTCATGCCTGAGGCTCTGAGTTTCCAAGTTCAATCTCCTGTACTACTATAAACCACAGCTAAGGGGCTTGGGGGCAGGTAGCATAATGGTTATGCAAAGAGACTCATGCCTGAGGCTTTGAAATCCCAGGTTCAATCCCCCTATAAACTGGAGCTGAGCAGTGTTCTAGTAAAAAGTAAAAATAAAATAAACAAATAAAACAAGAGTTCAAAAAATTCTTTGATTTCTTTTTTTAATAATTTTTAAAAATATTTTTATTTTATTTTCCCTTTTGTTGCCCTTGTTTTTCATTGTTGTCATAGTTATTAGTAGTTATTATTATTGTTATTGATATCATCTTTGTTAGATAGGACGGAGAGAAAAGGAGAGAGGAGGGGAAGACAGAGAGGGGGAGAGAAAGACAGACATCTGCAGACCTGCTTCACCACCTGTGAAGTGACTCCCCTGCAGGTGGGAATGCGGGGGCTCAAACCAGCATCCATATGCCGGTCTTTGTGCACTGCGCCTCGTGTGCTTAACCCACTGTGCTACCGCCCGACTCCCAAAAATTCTGATTTCTTTCTGTGTGTACTTCTTTCTTACAATGAAACAATAATGTATATGTATATATATATATATATATATATATATATATATATATATATATGTGTGTGTGTGTGTGTGTGTGTGTATATATATGTATTTTTTACAAAAAGGTTTAGGGGATGATGGGGTCAATCTACTTCAGGTTTTCAGTTCCTTTCAAATTCTCTTGAATGTCTTAGAATGTTGCTTTGCCTATAACCATTTGACCTATGAAGCTCTACCTTTACATCAAAAGTTTAAGATCAGACAATTGTAGTAACACAGGGTAAAATAATATTATCTAATGAGACAAAACACTATTTGTTCCCTGCAAAGTCATCTTAACACATCCAGAATTTCATATGTACCTATTTTGGACAAACCGAAACTAATGTCATCGTGAGTTGATTTTTATTTTATTACTTTTTTATTTTGTTGTGTGGGTTACTGTCAAGTTCAGCTTGACAGACCATCTTCAAGTTAACTTAACACACATACATGTACAAAACTTGCAAAGAATTTGGCTCTCACATAAACTAGCTCTCAAGCCCCTCAGCAGAACAACTGCATAAGCCTGGCACTTGAAGCCGCAGCATACCATTTGGCTTTGGTGCACTTTACAATAAAATAGTATAGGAATCTATTCAAATGCCCACAACTCCTATTTCTACTGAGTTTGTTTGGGCCTATCCAAAGGGCCATTAAGATGTTGGAAAAACCAATCTCTGATGAGTAACACATAGCACTGATCCTGTGGAATTTCTGCTCTGATATTGTAAAAGCCCTGAATTGTGAAGGTCAGCCAGCTAGCCAGCCTGGTTACTCTAAAATAGCATCTTCCTGAGACCCTTTCACTTGGAATGGGTTTTGATTAGCATTCAGGAAAGCATTAAAAAAAAAAAAGGAAAACATTTTATACTTTTTATCAGAATATTCACTTCCTTTTTAATTTTTTTTTTTAATTGCCACCAGGATTATTGCTGGGGCTTGGTGCCTGCATGACAAACCCACTGCTGTGGGAGTCAGGCAGTAGCACAGAGGGTTAAGCGCACGTGGCACAAAGCACAAGGACCAACATAAAGATCCCGGTTCGAGACCCCAGCTCCCCATGGGAGCTGCATGGGAGTCACTTCACAGGTGGTGAAGCAGATTTGCAGGTGTCTCTTTCTCTCACTCTCTCTGTCTTCCCCTCCTCTTTCCATTTCTCTCTGTCCTATCCAACAATTACAACATCAATAACAACAACAATAATAACTACAACAACAATAAAAAGACAACAAGGGCAACAAAAGGGAAAATAAATAAATAAAACACTTCTCCTAGTGGCCATATTTTTTCCTTTTATTTTTTTGGATAGAGCCAGAGAAATTGAGTTGTGGTGGTGCTGGTGGTGGTGGTGTTTGTGTGTGTGTATCGGGGGTGGTGGTAGATGCTGAGGGAAAACAAAAGACACCTGAAGCACTGCTTCATGCTGCAGGTAGGGACTGGGATCTTGAACTCATGTGCATGTTAATTTGTGTGTACTCTATCAGGTGCACCACGATCTAGACCCTAAACTATGGTTATTAAAAAATGATGGCCTCAGCAGTTGGGAGTTAGTTCACCTTATCATGTACAAGGACCTAGGTTTGAACCCTTGACCAGCACGTGAGAGTGCATACAAATGTGTGGAAGTTTTGTGACTGGTGAAATAGTGCTGTGACATTTCCCTGTCTCTGTGTCTCTTACTCTATCTATAAAAAAGAATAGTCTTCTGGGAATAGTGAAATCTTGCAGGTATGAAGTCCCAGCAACAGAAATAAAAAGAAGAAGAAGGAGAATGAGGAGGAGGAGGAGGAGGAGGAGGAGAAGGAAAAGAAGGAGGAGGAGGAGGAGGAGGAGGAGGAGGAGGAGGAGGAGAAGAAGAAGGAGAAGGAGAAGGAGAAGGAGAAGGAGAAGGAGAAGGAGAAGGAGAAGGAGAAGGAGAAGGAGAAGAAGAAGAAGAAGAAGAAGAAGAAGAACTATTTTCAAACAGATCATAAAGCCTATTTAATTCTGTAATGGAAATAGAAAGCAAATTGGGAAAGTGACTGGTCTTAGGGTAGAACCAGCTATATACATTTTTAGGCTTTGGTGTCTTTAAACAGGCAGAAACATAAAAGGAATGTGTTCCAGGACCTCTTAAGGCCAACTCAGGCCCTCCCCCAAATCAGTTGCTTCTTCTTGATGTTCACATTTCATGTAAAAGCATGGAATCCAAGTCCTAACCCTCAACCATCCCATGATTATGTGAATTACAGATTCATGTACATCTGAAGTACTTTCTTGTCGTTTTTCCTTCCTTCCCTCCTTCCTTCCTTCCTTCCTTCTTTCCTTCTTCCTTCCTTCCTTCCTCTCTTCCCTTTGCTGCCCACTGAGAAATACGCTAACCACTAATCAGGTCCTCTTGCAGCAGAGGTGCACACAGGAGGCAGAGAACAGGAGTGTGGGATACAGACCTGAACTACTTCCTCTGCTCCTGGCCCAGGAAGGGGGGGAGAGGGGAAGAATCATGGCCATCTTCAACAACGTGGTGACCCAGGCCACCATGGTCTGGGACTGGGATCCTTCCTTGGGATCCACACATGGCTGCTGTGTATAGGGGCCAGAAGGCACTGCACCCTTTGCATGGTTCAGCCTCTGAGGATGGCACTGCACTTGGGTGTCCCCTCCATCCTGCCACCCTGAAAGCTTGCTCACACTCTCGCCACTCACTGAGCATTCCACACAGGACAAGTTCTTAGCAGATTGAAGTGATTCAAATGCTCCCCCTCTCCAAGTGCTCTTTTCAAGAGCCTTTGGATTCCTGGGGCCAAGGCTAACCTTAATAACAGACATTCTTTCCACCTCTTGCCTTCCTGTTGTGAATGGAGATTTTGAAAACCCCACTGATGGATTTGTCAAGTTGTGCTTTGAATACAGGGCACCAAAACAGAAACAAATAACCTGCTAGATGAAAAAAAAAAAAAAGTCTAAAAAGGAAAGTTCAGGGGGTCGGGCGGTGGCGCAGTGGGTTAAGCGCATGTGGCGCAAAGCGCAGGGACCGGCCTAAGGATCCTGGTTCAAGCCCCCGGCTCCCCACCTGCAGGGGAGTCGCTTCACAGGCGGTGAAGCAGGTCTGCTGGTGTCTATCTTTCTCTCCCCTTCTCTGTCTTCCCCTCCTCTCTCCATTTCTCTCTGTGCTATCCAACAACGAATTGCGTCAACAAGGGCAATGATAATAACCACAACGAAGCTACAACAAGGGCAATAAAAAGGGGGAAAAAAAAAATGTCCTCCAGGAACGGTGGATTCATGGTGCAGGCACCGAGCCCAGCAATAACCCTGGAGGAGGGGAAAAAAAAAAAAAAAAAAAGGAAAGTTCAACCTTGATCAATTCTCAAGTGTGACAAGCTCCTCTGGACCTAAATGTGTGTGACCAACAGGAGATTCACTTACTTGTTCACTCCCAGGGCTTCCCCTTGCTTTTCTTCATGGGAACAATACATTATAAACAGAAGAGCGAGCACTTACGGGGTACTTCATATCAAAGCACTTTTCTAATGCCACTTGGGAAGTCTCCAGGCTGAGGGTACTCTACTCATCTGCCTGAGTTAAATTAAGACTCACAAAAGACAAGTGCTTTCCCCGAGGTCCCTGAGTGTGGGGCACAGTCAAAATAGGGTCCTTGGGAGTCGGGCTGTAGCACAGCGAGTTAAGCGCAGGTGGCGCAAAGCACAAGGACCGGCATAAGGATCCTGGTTCGAACCCCGGCTCCCCACCTGCAGGGGAGTCGCTTCACAGGCGTTGAAGCAGGTCTGCAGGTGTCTATCTTTCTCTCCTCCTCTCTGTCTTCGCCTCCTCTCTCCATTTCTCTCTGTCCTATCCAACAACGACAACAACAATAATAACTACAACAATAAAACACAAGGGCAACAAAAAAGGGAATAAATAAATAAATAAAATAAATATTAAAAAAAAATTTAAAAAAAAACAGGGTCCTAAGCTGATCAAGGCTCTGAGCTGGGGAAGAGGGTGGGTAGATTAGATGACCACCACCATGCAGAAACATAGGGGAGGGCAGTGAAGAAACAAAGGCCACACAGCCAGCCAGAGGCTTGGGCTCAGTGCCACAGCTTCAGAGCCCTGAGCTCATCATATTCCTGTCTCCTAGCTTCTGCAATCTGCTTTCTCCTCTATAAAGTGAAGAGAACTACTTCTACTTGAATTACACAAGACAGTCATTTTACACAAGAAAGCTGGGTATAAAGCCTGGTGCTTACTGGGTACTCAACAAACGGTGCCCCTTACAACTTACTATCATGTTGTCATCATAGGTGTGATTGCTTCCTCTGTGGCTCTTTTAATTAATGTAGAGCCTGCTGGCTTCTTTTGGCTCAGCTCACAGAGGCCAGTAACTTCTACTTTAGAAGCTCAACAAATACTTGCTTAAGATGTGTTCTTATTCTCTGAAAGAATGCATGCCAAGGCTGGAAAGTGCACTGCTTTTCCAAAGAGGGTTTGACATAAAGATCCTTTGAAACAGATGAGACAGGTGACATTTTCCTTTGAGTAAAATTAAAGTACAATAATAAGGGAAGCGGAAGTCACACCAGACTTGCCCTTGAGAGTTAAACCGGGAGTCCAGGAGTGCTTGATGCTTATGTGTTAGGTGGGAAAATCTTCATCTTTTAGTCTCTCAGAAAATTCTCAACTAAATGAAACTTTTGTGATGACTTAACCAGATTTTTATCATTTAGCAGTCGTTTACTTCCATACAAAGTTCCCAAAGTCTGACTCATTTTCCCAAATGCAAAGTTTATTTTTTTTGAGAGAATGTAGGCCCGATTTCTGCAAAAGACTCAGGTATCTGCAATGTGTTTGTTTTTAACCAGCTCACTGCTCAGCTCTGGCTTATGGTGGTGCAGGGGATTGAACCTGGGACTTGGAGCTTCAGTCATGACATTCTCTTTGCATAATCATTATCCTATCTACCCCCTCCCTATGGGTTTCATTGCATTAAAAAAATTCCCTATTGGGAGTCTGGCAGTAGCACAGTGGGTTAAGTGCATGTGATGTGAAGCGCAAGGACCAGCATAAGGATCCCGGTTGGAGCCTCCAGATCTCTACCTGCAGGGGAGTCGCTTCACAGGCGGTGAAGCAGGTCTGCAGGTGTCTATCTTTCTCTCCCCCTCTCTGTCTTCCCCTCCTCTCTCCATTTCTCTCTGTCCTATCTAACGACGACATCAATAACAACAATAACTACAACAACAATAAAACAACAAGGGCAACAAAAGAGGAAAAAAAATTTCCTATTTGGGGCCTCATGGTGGTGCACCCAGTTGAGCATACAGGTATAGTGCACAAGGACCCAGGTTCAAGTCCCCAGCATCCACATACAGAAGGGAAGTAGTGCTGCAGGTGTCTCTCTTCCTCTATTCCCCTTCCCTCTCTGTCTCTATCAAAAAATAAAATTAAAAGATTTTTATTTTAAAAATGTCTCTGTTTAATAGGCCCACAAATGCAACAAAACAAAAGAATCTCTCATTTAAAATATCTGAGGGGAGCAGGGGAAAAGCTCAGTATTAAAGTATAGGGCTTCCCCACCTGAGGCCCCTGTTTGACTCACTTGGAAATGCTTATGGTAGAGCTGAATCATGGTCTGATCTTTCATCAAGATAAATGACTTTTTTTTTCTTTCTCCCCAGAGCACTGCTCACCTCTGGTTTATGATCATGCTGGGGATTGAACTAGGGACCTTTGGTGCCTCAGGCATTAAAGTCTTTTTGCATAATTACTATGCTATCTCCCTAGCCCAGATAAATGAATCTCTTTAAAACATGTTTGGAGTAGGGCACCAAAGTAAAAATCTCTGGGTGGAGGGTGAGGGTAGATGTTCAGCTTCACTGGGAAAAAGAGACCCAGACCTTTAGTGGTAGAAATGGTGTTATTACACACTCTTATTAACTTATAGTTTCACAAATCATTATTTAATAAGTATGAGAGGGGAAAATGGATCAAATGTCTCAAACTTTTTGATGCATAGACCACAGCTCTGAGTAATATGTTCCTTCAGTCTAAGCACTTAAGACTTCAAATTGGTTGGAGCCAGGTGTTGACGCACCTGGTTGAGAGCACATGTTGCAATGCTCAAAGATCCAGGTTTGAGCTCTGGTCCCCACCCTCAGGGGGAAAACTTTCCAAGTGGTGAAGCAGTGCTGCAGGTGTCTCTCTGTATCTTTCCCTCTCTGTCTCCCCCTTCCTCTTGACCTCAGGCTATCTCTACCAAATAAAAATAAATAAATAAATAAAATAAAATAAAGACTTCAAATTGGTAATCAGATAGAATTTTTTTTTGGCCTCCAGGGCTATTGCTGGGGCTTGGTGCCTGCACTACGAATCCACTGCTCCTGGAGGCTATTTTTTCCTCTTTTGTTGCCCTTATTGTTTTATCATTGTTGTTATTATTATTGTTGTTATTATTGCTGTTATTGTTGTTGGATAGGACAGAGAGAAATCGAGAGAGGAGGGGAACACAGAGAGGGGAGAGAAAGATAGACACCTGAAGACCTGCTTCACCTCTTGTGAAGCAACCCCCTGCAGGTGGGGAGCTAGGGGCTCGAACTGGGATCCGTATGTAGCTTCTTGCGCTTTGTGCCATGTGCACTTAACCCGATGCGCTATTGCCTGACCCCCATCAGATTGAATTTTAACAGTGGACTCAAATTGTTAATACATTTCAAACAATGACTTGTTCTTTGAAATATTAAATCTCCTAAAAGCTTAGACCAGGGAGAATAGAAGCAACTGGTGGTGTTACTTTTGTTTTATTATTTTTTTAATTCTTAAAATTTTTTTTATTATCTTTATTTATTTATTGAATAAAGACTGTCAGAAATTGAGCAGAAGGGAGAGGTAGAGAGGGAAAGAGACAGAAAAACACCTGCAACCCTGCTTTACCACTCGCAAAGCTTTCCCCCTGCAAATGGGGACTGGGAGCTCGAACCTGGGTCCTTGCACATTGCAACATGTGTGCTCAACCAGGTATGCCACCACCCGGCCCCAATTTTATTTTATTTTTAAATATTTTATTTTTTTATTAATAAGACAGGAGGAGAGAAAAAAACCAGACAGCACTCTGGTACATGCACTGCTGGGAACTGAACTCAGGACATGCTTCTTGAGAGTCCAGTGCTTTATCTACTGCACTATCTCTCAGACCATTGATAATACTACTTTACAAGAAACAGGTATATGTAAATAGCGTAAAAGAACATAAATTATGGTGAGGTCTTGTATAATACAGCAAATCCTCACAATGGGATTTTTCAAAATTAACCTAATTGCCAAATAATTTATTTATAGCAGTAACTATTTATTGTCTTTTTAAACACAAAGACAGCAGGGACCTTCCCCTTTCTCTATAAAGCCCATATTTCTCCCAGGCCTGGAACCTCTAGGGTGGGGCTCACTTTCCTGCATGCTTCTCTCAAGTCATACCAACTCACACTGCATCTGCTGATCCCAGTCCATTCAATGCAACCAGTACCACCTCGGCATGTTTCACTTCAGACAGTGTCCAGAGACTTCAGGTGTGGAATGTCAACCCTTCAGCTTTATTACTCTGGTGAGACCTTTCCTAGCTCATAGGACTCCTTATTTCATTTCAGGTGGTGCACTTTTTTTTTTTTTGCCTCCAGGTTTATCGCTGGGGCTCAGTGTCAGCACTACGAATCCACTGCTCCTGAAGGCTATTTTTTCCCATTTTTGTTGCCCTTGTTCTAGTTGTTATTACTATTAGCTGTAGCTGTTGTTGTTGTTGGATAGGACAAAGAGAAATCGAGAGAGGAAGGGAAGACAGAGAGGAGGAGAGAAAGATAAGCAGTTGCAGACCTGCTTCACCGCTTGCAAATCGACCTCCTGCAGGTGGGGAGCTGGGGGGCTCCAACCAGGATCCTTATGCTGGTCCTTGCGCTTAACCCACTGTGCTACCGCCCAGCCCCCCAAGTGGTGCACTTTTTAACAAACCTCAAAAACTAGATATAGACCAGGTCCCATGAGCTAGGGCATATGTACATGTATCCATAACACCTTAAAGCAAAAGTGCACAGTAGTTTGCAGTGAGTCAATAAATGCAGCAAGCAAGTAGAAAGAACTAAAAAGACACCATAAAGTACTTAATGAAATAGTTTCTACTTAGACCTGCGTACCCTCCTCACTTACCTCCTATTACACATCCCTCAACCACTCCAAAGCTAATCTTGTCAAAGTAAGGACTACAAAAGCTGAATAAGGAAAAGACACTGGTATACTTTAATGATGACTCTTTAGTCATGACTAGGACATCCTATCACCTGGGGCCCTTGCCAGGGAGTTCTGGGATTCCCATACAGACATGATGGGCCTAGACTGCTTAACAGATCCCTCTTACCACTGTCACTGGCCATCTCCATCAGGAACAACATAATGGACTCCTTTGTGGACCCCAATAGGACCTTACCCTGAATGTGGATCAACAATTGTAGGGAATGTTCTATTCTCCAAAGGGAGGTTGGATAACATACTCTACCTACCACCCAAGGAAGATAGGTCCTGAAATTAGTGCAGCCTGGAATGGTCCTAGCTGTGACCACAGAATGGGAGCTCAGACCCACAGGGATGCAGAGGTTACACAGGCTCCTGTGCTGAATATAGTTCCCAGATCAAATAGATAGGGCTTACAGTTAACAACATTTATATACTTCTATATTCGGGAGCTGCTCTCTTCCCTGATCCAGCTTTCTAGTCCTTTTTCCAACTATGACACCATATCCCCAGACAACTTGGGTTCACCTGCATATCAGATTTCAGGCTCAGGCAAAAACTAGTTAAGTCATGGGCCCCATGGAATATATCTAAAATAGATTTACTAGCTTTTTCCAAAATGGAGACCCCAAATTTTCATCTGCAATGTTCTTGGTTTTAGGTTCATGATTAGTCAACAATTTGTTCTGCTTTAGATCTTAATGCTTTTTCAGCCACCCAGTTCCAGATGCTACCATGATGCCAACCTGACTTTCTTGGGCAGACAACCCCACCTGTGTCCTGGAGCCCCACCTTCCCAGACCCCTGGCCCACTAGGCAAAAAGATGGGTTAGAAGTATGGATCGAGCTGCCAATGCCCATGTTCAGTGGAAAAGCATTTACAGAAGCCAGATTTTCTACCTTTTGCACCCCATAATGATCGTGGGTCCATACTCCCAGAGAGATAAAGAATAGGAAAGCTTTTAAGGGAGGGGACTGAATACTGAGCCCTGGTGGAAGGAATTGAACCCCCCTTTAAAATTTTTTTTAAAATATTTTTTATTTTCCCTTTTGTTGCCTGTGTTGTTTTTATTATTGTAGTTATTATTGTTGTTATTTATGTCATTGTTGTTCAATAGGGCAGAGAGAAATGGAGAGAGGAGGGGAAGACAGAGAAGAGGAGAGAAAGACAGACACCTGCAGACCTGTTTCACTGCCTGTGAAGCGACTTCCCTGCAGGTGGGAAGCCAGGGCCTCAAACCAGGATCCTTATGCTGGTCCTTGCACTTTGTGCCACATGCGCTTAACCCGCTGCCCTACTGCCCGACTACCCTCCCTTTATTTTTAACCAGCGCACTCATCAGGTTCGGTTTATGGTTGTGCAAGGGATTAAACCTGGGACTTTAGAGCCTCAGGCTTGACAGTCTGTTTGCATAACCATTATGCTATCTACCCTTGCCCAATATTTCCATTTTATAAATAAAAAATTTTTTAAAAGTGTTTGAGTTGGGGAGGTGTCAGGGAGCAAATCTAGCACATTGAACATTCAATACATACTTTACCACTGACCCACATACCTGGTCCTCCATATGCAATATTCAAGGAAGCCTCTTTTATTGTTTTTAAAGCACTTGAGAGGACTTTTGTGGATCACACCACAAAATCTTATCTTTTTTAAAAAATATTTTTATTTATTTATTAATGAGAGGGATAGGAGGAGAGAGAGAAAGAGCCAGACATCACTCTGGTACATGTGCTGCTAGGGATTGAACTCAGGACCTCATCGTTGAGAATCCAACATTTAATCCACTGCACCACATCCTGGACCACCAAAATCTTGTCATAATAGAAAAAATGTTTGAAGGCATAAAAAGTGCTATGTGAGGGGCTAGGAGATGGCGCACCTGGTTAGGCACACACATCACAGTGTTCAAGGACTCAGGTTCAAGCCCCTGGTCCCCACCTGCAGGAGGAAAGCTTCAGGAGTGGTGCAGCAGGTGTCACTCTATCTCTTTGTCTCCTCCTCTCTCAATATCTGTCTCTATCCAATAATATATTTTTTAAAAAGTGCTATGTGTATGGAAAGATAATTTCATTCAAATCCTCAGAATCTGATAATTATCCAAAGTTATAGAAATAAACATGAAATTGTCACACCATTTTCTTTTTTGCCTCCAGGGTCATTGCTGGGGCTCAGTGTGTATTCTACTGCATTGCTTCCAGTGGTCTTTTATTTTTTTCCCTTTTGTTGACCTTTTTTATTGTTGTTGCAGTTGTTGTTGTTATTGATGTCGTCGTTGTTGGATAGGACAGAGAGAAATGGAGGAGGGGAAGACAAAAAGGAGGAGCGAGACACCTGTAGACCTGCTTAACCGCCTGTGAAGCGACTCCCTGTAGGTGGGGAGCCGGGGGCTCGAACCAGGATCCTTATGCCAGTCCTTGCACTTTGCACCACGTGCGCTTAACCCGCTGCACTACTGCCCAACTCCCTTTAATTTTCTTTTTGTAAGAAGATGAGACACGCACAGAGAGAGACACCTGCAGCACTGTCCTACTTCTTGTGAAGCTACCCCTTGCAAAAGTTCCCATGGGGGGGAGGGCTGGGAGGCTCAAACCTGAGTTGTCTTATGTGACATGTGCTTTCTAAGTGAGCTACTACCTAGCTTCCCGCCACACTGTTTTAAAACAGCAGTGTAAAATCAGAAAATGACTTTCCTAGTTACCTCTCATACTTGTGTTTCAGAAGAGGCAAATAGTAAATGCACACTGATGTCCCCAAAATCCACTTAAAATTTTTTTATTATCTTTATTTATTGGATAGTCAGAAATCGAGAGAGAAGGGGGAGACAGAGACACCCGCAGCCCTGCTTCACCATTTGCAAAGCTTTCCCCCCTGCAGGTGGTGACCAGGGGCTCAAACCTGGGTCCTTGCACACTGTAATATATGTGCACTCAACCAGGTGCGCCACCCCCTGGCCCCAGAAAAAATACTTTTATTTACTTATTATTGGATAGAGACAAAGAAACTGAGAGAGGAAGGAGGGAGGGAAAGAGACAAAGAGACATCTGCAGTCCTACTTCACCACCCATGAAGCTTTCCCCTACAGGTGGGGATCAGGGGCTCAAACCTGGGTCCTTCTTCATTGTAACATGTGCACTCAACCAGGTGTGCCACCACCTGGCCCCGCAAAATCCATACTTTAAAGACCTGGCCCCTCAAGGAACACTAAAAACCTTGTTCATTTAAATCACAAAGCGTTGCTATTATTATTATTATTTTTTTTACCAAGTGTCTAGTTTGAGTCACTATACTTTCTTTTAGGTGTGGACATGGGGAGAGGTTCATACTGCACAGCCTGGCTGTCCTCTGTTAGCATCTTACACTGGTGGTGAGAACTTTTTGGGACTGTCACCACAGCTTGAAATCAGGTAAGCTCAGAGGGCTCACGGAGTCAAATTCAGTAGGTGCAGAGTCAGGCTTATATTAAGACACTGAGAGGCAAATTAGATGACTCTTGAAATTTAAGTAACTACTCTAGCTATATCATTTCCTATAGTATATTTAACATGTTGCAAACCACTATAAAAATTAAACCAAACAAGCAAAATGGCTTTCTCTGTGGGTCATGGTCTTGAATTGTAGTCATCAGAGTTTTTAGTTTCTAAAACTACATTCTTTTCACAACAGTTCTTAGTGTTAATGCCAGCAGTTTCAAATGTAGATCAAAAAAGAAAACACACTATGGATATCTCAAGTGGTAGAGACCAGGATTTGCATGCCTGAGGTCACTGGTTAGATAGCTGGCAGCAGAATGTTAGAAATGATAGGTGCTCTGGGTTGTGTGACCGCCCCCATATACATCCCCCAGCCCTCAATAAACCTTTAACACACAGTGTGGAAGTTTCAAGTCAAGGGGTCAAATGTTTTCTTTTGGCCTTTTTTTAAAAAAAAAAAAAAAAAAAGAATATATTTATTCATGAGAAAGATAGGAGAGAAATAATCAGCCATCACTCTGGTACATGGTACATGTGCTGGCAGGGATCTAACTCAGGACTTCATGCTTGAGAATATAGTGCCTTAGCCATGCGGCTACGCTACCTCCCGGCCCACTCTTTTAGCCTTTTTGAGTCTCAGGTAAGGCCTCAAGTTTTCACTCTTCAAGTACTAAATTGGCACAGTGAATGTAAGTATTCAGAGCTACCACTAAGAAATCTTTAGATTTGGTTTCCTAAATTATTTTATGTATAGCATTCTTAAGAACTGGGGTCTTCCTTTTTAAACACTCATTCAAGAAAGAGCAAAGTAGTTCACTAAAGTTTTTTTCATTTTCTTTTAATTACTCTAAACACCTCCCATTCATCAGCAAAATCTCAATTTCTGACAATGGCAAAGGGCAGTCTTCTCAGGTAGAGCACCGAGTACGGAAAACCACAGCACATCCTGTTGTGTGCCCCAAATTCAAACTGTTCAACCAGCCTGGAAAAACTGTTAAGATAAACTCCATTTTTTTCTATTTCACGGAAAATACTGCAAAGCTCTTTCCAAATGTTTCCCCCCCTATACTGGATGAGAGAAACAGGGCATGTAGACAGATGACAGGAACAGAACTTTTTTCTACCAAAGGAAAAGGAGAAAGCATTTGGACTTCCCCCTACCTAGTTAAATATTTTACATTTCCACGTAACACAAATTGAAATACTTAAAGACTACTTTTTTGGGGGGAGGAGTCCTTGCCATTGTATATATGTTTTAAACATAAATATAATTTAAGTTTCTTAAAACTTAAATTATATTTATGGGGCAGAGGGAGAGATAACATAATGGTTATGCAAAGAGACTCTCATGCCTAAAGCTCCAAAGTCCCAGGTTCAATCCCCTGCACTACCATAAGCTAGAGCTGAGCAGTGCTCTGGTAAAGAAAGTTTCAGGGGCAGGGTAGACAACATAATGGTTATGCAAAGAGCCTCTCATGTCTGAGGCTCCAAAGTCCCAGGTTCAATCCCCTGTATCACCATAAGCCAGAGCTGAGCAGTGCTCTAGTAAAAAAATAAAGTTTCTTTCTCCATAATATCAGATGCTATTAAGCAATACAGATCAAAATATTTAAAATGTTTTTAATGTAGAAAGTTCTGGAATTTATATAGTGGCTGCTTTATCTATGTTTCCCTTCAACACAAGTCTTTGTCTATGTTAAGATTCAGGTTACTTGCAATATAGTGGCTAATGGCAGTAATTTGGCTGTCAAGTACTCAAAGTTGCAAATATGCTTCCCCAATTTCTTCTCTCAATCACCTCTTCCTTTTACCTGTGCTATAGCATATTCAATTTGAATTTTTATTTGAATTTGAGCTAGAAAGAAAGTCACCCTACAAATAAATATTCCAGGTACTAAACCTGATCTAGCAAGTAGCATGAAGTTGTTCATCCACTTTGCTACTAAAACTGAAATATTAAAATTAGAGCAAAGCTAAAAGGAAAAAGACAAAATACAGTTTACTTTGAAAAATCTGATTTTATTTTCTGAATCAAAAAGAAGTATATTCTTGTTAAATTTAGAATGTTTACTTTTCCATTGATCTCTCAAAATACTTTCCAGATATTAACAGTGCTCAGAACTGCATAAAAGTTTAGCATCCAATACCACATCTTAAAGAATAAAGTTTAAATGTACGACGTATTTCTAAGAAACCCTTCTCAAAAGTCACTGCATGGCAATTCTAATTTGAAAAGAAACTTAGTCATTATTAGGAATTTAAGTGACACTGGTTTTCAAAAGCTAAAAATCAGATCTCTTTTAAACAGAAAAAAAAATTAATTTCTGAGGGACTGATAGTTGACAACTCCAATTAAACAATACTTCTCCTACTCCCTGAAATCATGAAATGCATTATTTCACCTTGGAATAGGAATATTACAAAATGGAATTTTAAAATTATACTATATACATATATTAATACACCAGTTTAACTGTCATGTTTGCTAGCAGAATTATAAAATTAAAACCAAATTCTATACTCAAGAAACAAATGACAAATGTTCTCTCATTGTTTTATTAGAGTCTACCTTATCCTTTGTTTTCTATTTCTGTATCTTAGAATCATGACCAAAGATCAGGAGTCAGTCCATTTACCTCATTTACCTGAAATGAACAGATAATTATGTACTGGTCCTTTATTTGTTTCCTTTAACAAGCCAGCACTCACAAGATGGAGGAATTTATAAGAACATGATTTAGAGCACTTCAGAATTCCAGTGTGACTCTGACATCCACATGCCTAAAACCTAGGAGACATTATTCATAGGCTATTCGTTGTGTACTGAAGCATGTCCAGCATGCAGGCAAACTTTGTTCAAATCGAGGTAAAACAGACAAAAATACTTAATATTAACAGAAGCTGCATAATTAAAACTAACCTCTTGCTATTTATTTCACATAAATTGATTTTTTTAAGGTTTTCTCACAAAACACTGTCAATAATTAATTTCTCTACTTTTAGATTCCCCCTCCAAAACAGACTTCTTTTAAAATGATCAGTAAAAAATGTTTTGAAATGAAGAAAAGTAATTTTTCCAAGAATCTGCATTTTGTACTTGGTGTGATGCAATTTCATGTTACTTTATTTTTCAAATTTAGATAGAACTCAAGGATGAGTACTATTTGCTATTTTCTCAGGTACCAAGCAATACCTTTATTATGGTATTGATCTTTTCTGACATAGGCATTCACAAAATACCAACAACTCTTCTTTCAAGTGTTAAGATTTCGTTATTACTTTTTCAATTTAAATCTTGATTTTTTTTGCATTATTTTAAATAGTCAAATTTTACTCTACTTTCAGGTTTCAAATCATAACAAACAAAAAACTAATGAAAATTACTCAACTGGCAACAAGTCCCATATTTCAATGTTGCTTTTAAACCAACAATTAGAACATACTGCCAGCAATTATATCTACTTCTTTATTAAATAAGCACTGGCTAGTTATATAAAGTAATAATTTTCATGGATGGTACTTGGCACTGGGTTACCTTACTGCTTCTGAAGTAACAGAAGCACTTAGAAAATATCAGTCCGTAAAGCACTTCTTAGATCTGTAGTTTGAAAGGCAAAAGCATTTAAAAAATGTCATTTTCCACTGATAGATTCTAGGGAGTCCTGTACCAGCTAACATAGTTGATTTTAAAAAACGAATCCCTAAGTCACATGGCGATGGAACATTATACTTGCTTTTTGTACTATATGGAAAAAGCTCCAGGCACAACCTAAGTAGAATAAAATTTCCCAAATCAAAGTAATGTAAATAAGTTCATCTTATGTACCCCAGAGCAAAAAAGTTCAAAAATAAAAATAATAAAAAAAAAAGACACTCTTCCCCTTCATGCAAAATCCCACCAAGACACTTTAGTTCAGAGCCTAACATTTCTCTATAATGTTAATATGAGACATTTTAAGGTACAGAAAAAGCTGTAGCAGTTAACTGTTGAAAAATGCTAAAGGGTTCAGCTGCCCACCCTTACCACCCCCATCCCCAGTAATATATAAAAGCTGCTGTTAAAGTTTTTCTTTTCTTAGGCTAACAAAGGCATACCACCTAGTGTGCTAAATACTAAACTAGCAGCATTAGAGCAGTAAAGTGAAAATATGAAACCTACAGGAGAGACCTAAATGCCTACTTAAGAAGAAACAAAGCAGCAGACAGGACCCTTTGCCCTTTCATTTGTGTTTGTAGGGAAGTGGCTGAATTTAAGTCAGATTTACCCACATTAACAAAAATTTAACAAAGCTTCCCCAAGACATCAGAGAAAAATAAAAGAGAGAGAGAGAAAGAGAGAAAGAAATACCTGACCTTTCCAGTCAAAGGGCACAGAAAGACCCCCTCCATGTCATGGAGTTGAATGAGTTCAAAGATTGGTAATAAAGGAAAAAAGAGAAAGCGCTAGGGGTGTGATGGGAACAAGCTCTGAAGTTTATCGAACAGTCACACCAAGTTTCTCCAGCACACGGACACCCTTTTCTTGGTATTCTTGTCGGGTCATCCAAAAGTTGTCTTTGTCCTTCATGATATCTGCTAGCACTGCACCGCCCAGGAAGACCATGTGCTTTCTACGGGGTGGGTCTTCAATACGGATCTTAAATTTCTATTAAAAAAAAAAAGAGACGATAAAATGTTATACATTTTATGAAAATGATTCATTCATATATCCTCTTGCTAAGATCCTACATAATTTCTGTGGTTCAGGTAGGATGGCAGAATTTGGTTTCTGAAGTACAGTTTGCTCAAAATTCATGGTGAAGAAAGACATATCTATTCCATATGTGTTCAGAACAGTCCTGATTTATAAAGCTGTTGCCCCACCATTATTTACACATTCATCATTTAGACACTGATGATGTATGCGCCTAACCAGGTGCGCCACCACCTGATCCCTTAAAGTGTCTTGCTTTGAATGATAGATTCCATGATTCCTCTGCTGAGAAAGTCAAAGCACCAGTCCTGATTGTAGCAGTTTTCCCTTATCAAGTGAATGAATACACAGGCAAATCATTCTAGTTCTGAGTAAGCCTTTCTTTTTCAGAATTGTCTCAAATTCAAATGAAGTATTCTCAAAATAAATAAGGTCAAATATAGACAAAATAAATCAAAAGAATGTTGGAAAAAATGAACACACTAAAATTAAAGACAACTGGGAAAAGTTTTTTTCCCCTTTTGTTGCCCTTGTTTTATCATTGTTGTGGTTATTATAACTGCTGTTATGGGAAAAGTTTTATAGCCATTATTAACTTTCTAACAAGAATCCACTTCAATCTGTATAGTCAGTCAAATTCTGAAAGGGAAACCTTAGAATGACACAGCAGTTCTGAGTGTGTGCTATCACAATTGTGCAAAGACTATAATAATAACAATACTCAAAACAACATCATTCTAAATTGCCTTTACATCACTTAAGCAAACTGTAGGGATCCGACAACAGAAAAACATTAATTTCTTAAATCAATTTTGAGGTTTGCCTTACTGTTTTGTACCACTTTTTTTAAGTGGCACTAGCATACTTTTTCTGTAAAAGGCAGATAGAAATTACTAGATGCTATTCAGTCAGAATGCAGTCACAGATAAGATGTGACAAAAGGTAACACTATGTAGAGAGCAGACATGTTCCAAAGAAACATTAGAGGCCTGGCAGTGGCTCACCCAGTAAAGCATGTATGTTACAGTGTGCAAGGACTTAGGGTCGAGTCTGTAGAGTCTGTAGCCCCACCTGGACAGTAGGGGAACTTCTCCAGCTACCAAGCAGTGCCCTATCTATCTACCTACCTACCTATCTGTTCTTTCTCAACTTCTGTCTCTGTCTTAAATTATTATTTTTTTAAAGAAACATAATTTATAAAACCAGTCAGTTTTGGCACAGGGATGCAGTGTGCCATTTTCTGTCTAAGGGAAACTTAGTGAGTTCCTGAAGATGTGGCTGTCCTTCAGCTTTCTTTTTAAAATATTTATTTTATTACGAGAGAGAGAGAGAGAGAGAGAGAGCCAGAGAGAGCCAGAGAGCGCCAGAGCATCACTCTGGTACATGAAGAACTGGAGATCTAACCAGAAGACTCAGGTATGTGAATCTTCTGAGTTCTATCAGTTGAGCTACTCCTAGGCCACTCCCAGTTGATTTCTGTCTCTTTCACATCATCTTCCTCACTTAAAGGTTTGAAACAAAACTCTTGTTCTTCATTGCTGCTTCTCCCCCCCTTCTCCCTACAACTCCAGTCCTTCTGAAACTCATTTATTCAACTAGCTCATCTACCACTCTTCCTTGTCCAAGATACTTACAAATAGAAACTCAACATTTTGCTTTAAATGTTTCACTTATCTCAATCCAGACCTTTATTTTTAAGTTAATTGGAGTGTATGTGAGAGAACAGAGTATCACTTGGGCAAGTGCAGCACCAGGGGTCAAACTCAAGACCTCACACATACAAGGCATGGAGCCGTTTTCCTGGCTTTACTCAACAAGTTCTTTAATGCTGCTCAGCAATACAGACATCCCCACGCCCCCACCACCCAATTCTCCATTTCATGTCCCTTCGCTAGTTTAAATTTCTATCACCTCCCCCCTCTTCTATGAGACTTCTAAATTCTTTCTTTTAAAAAATGATTTATTTATTTTGGGTAGAGACAGAGAGAAAGTGAGAGGGAAAAGGAGAGACAGCAACAGCACTGCTTCACTTCTGAAACTTCCCCACTGCAGGTGAGGACAGGAGGCTTGAACCCAGGTGCTTGTGTACTGTAACATGTGTGCTCTACAAGGTGCACCACTGCCCCACCCCCTGTTCTTTCTATATCCACCTTCCTTCCTGATTCCCAGTACTTCCCTCTCTCAGCAGTCTATACTCTACACCTGACTTGATGATCCTTAAAAAAAAAAAAAAATCAGACACTATCATTTCTCTGCTCAAAATCCTTCCAAGACTTTAGATTTCATTAGGAACAAAGTTAAATTCTACAGTGGTTGAGCACGACGCCTCTCTACCACCTTTCTGGTCTGACCTCCCAGCTCTCCCTTACTCACTGTGCTCCAGCCCACCTAACCCACCCCTCCAGCCCTACCTACCCCACCCCCACTCCGGGACTTCTGCACTTGTTTCTGCCTTTCACCAGTTCCCCTAGATATTCACATGGCTGGCTCACTTCCTCATCCATGCAGGACAAAAGTTCTCTCACCAGAGAGGTTTCACCTGCTCACACTATAACAAGGAGCAAATTAGTGGCCCCATTACTACCATTCTCTAGACCCTAACTTTATTTTTCATCACAGTGCTTATTATTAATATTTACAGATAAACAGAAGCAGATATTTTGTTTTACTTAGCACTATTTTGCCCCCATTCCTAGGCACCCAGGAGTCAAGAAATAGTTGTTAAATAAATGGTCCCCTGACTGATTTTAAATTATATGTATAACTTAATAAAACCAGAAAATGAGTGAAATACTTGGACAATATGGCTCCTTTCCAATCTTTTAATTTGTTTACCCCACTGAATTCATTCTTAATTTAATTTTAATAATTTAAGTCACCTATGAAAGATGTAACAGTGTCTATTACAATGTAGAGTCCTTTATAATTTCATTACCTAAAACAGTTAAAATCAGTGATACAAAGTTGAGACCAAATGTGTCTAGGTTGAGTACACAGTATATAGTGAACTTGGCACAGATAAATTTGTAGGGAAAATGCCAAAGACCCATCAACTATTTACATACTAGTTTTTTTAAAAAAAAAAACTTCCTATTCTAAATAGCAGCAATTACCAATTAAAGTTGATTTTAAGAGCTACAACAGTTAATGGGAATGCAAAAGAACTGGATTCATAATTCTTACAATCTGATTGGGGAATTAAAATACATGTAAAAATGTGGTCTGGCAGGTTGCACAGTGGATAAAAGCACTGGATTCTCAAGCATCGTCAGTTAGACCTGTGGCATCAGATGTACCACATGGTTCTCTCTCTCTATCTCTCTCACTAAATAGCTCATTTATAGTAATGCTGCTGCTTTGCCATGTGCACAACCTAGTTTTCAAGCTTGGCTTCCCCACTATACTGGGAGAAGCTTTGATGCTGTGCTCTCTTTCATTCACCCTCTGACCCTCTCTACACCTGAAGAAGTCATCCAGAAATAGTTTTGGTGACAAGAAAAAAAGAATAAAAAAAGATATAGCCAAAAAATAATCTAGAATCAGAAATATAAGAAATATTGGGGCCCATCTAAGACTTTGCGCTGTAGGCTAATTACACATTCAAAGTTAGCAAAATCCTTCAATTGGGGTTCTTCCTATGTATTTAGAGGTACCCCAGATTTCAGAAGTCTGTTACAAGGTAAGCTAGAACTTTTGGCTCTGAAACCAGTCGCTCTCCACTTGCTGTCTACAGAGGTGACCAAGCATTACAACCATTTATCTGACTACACTATACATTTGTTTGGGAAGACTTCTTGCTCCCTCTGGTGGTTGTCTAGATTCACACATGTACTCCACAGGGATTAAGAAGTATGTCAACAATGGTAATAGTGATTAATACTTACAGAAAGTTTCTCCACATCTCCCTTTAAAACTCGTTCTAGGTAAAGCTGTTTAAGTTCTCGTTCCAACCTTGATGGCAGCCCAGGATACATAGTAGACCCTCCAGAAAGTACAATGTGCTTATAGAATTCAGATCTAGAAGGACACAATAGAGTAGGGTTGCAGATTAGCAAAACAGTGCTCTCAGAGTTACTATTCATGCCAGTCTCAGGGGGGTTGTTGGGAGAAGTTAAGTTACAGGGCTAAATGTTTACTATTACCAATGTTACTAGATAGTATATTTTATATAAAATATAGTTTTGATGAAAATACTTCTAAAGCACAGGACACACTTCTCCTGCCTACCCTCCCAAATGTTAACTGATGACCATGGTTTATACTACAAGGTCCTAGTGTTTGGACTGTGTTATCAGAGGGCTTCCTGGAGTTACTGAGACAGGGTTATTTAGTGAAATGAACTATAGTCTACTTTAATTCAAGATTCCATTTTTTTCCATTTGCTTTATATAGTTTTTCCCTTTGCTGCTTTATCTTGAGCTGTCCACTGTCCTCTGTGGTTTTGGTATATTTACTTCCTTTTGCAGTCCTTTCTTCCTTGGATATGTTGTTAGCTATTATAATCAAATTAATGTAATAGCCTAAGAGGGTCTGGGAACTCATAGTAAAGAAAGTTCAGGAGATGAATCACATTCATTTTGGCCTAACTGGCTTCCAGGTTTGGTTAATTTATTAGTGATTTAATACTGATTTATAAAATTACATGTCAACAGAAGTTCAATTCCATATTGTTTCCACCACAAGAGTTTTGAATTCCTGATCCTTCTAACTGTAAGCTACAGCAGCTTTCCTAATGTTGCAGATATGGGTTAACTATTATTTCTACAACTATCTGTCTATATTTATATGTAATTGCCTTTTTTCAAAAAAAGTTCCCATCTTCTTTTCCTTTCCAAGACACACATACATAACCCTATTACTACATCCAAATATCCTCTTTTTCCTCTTTTCTCTCTGGGTCCTGATGGAGTTGGGAGTTCAGAGCCCTCTTATCCTCTTCCTCCTATCACTTCTCCCCCACTGGGAGTATTTTTTTTTCCTTGCCTATTTCCGGGTTCTCAATAGTTCAAGGTACTGTAATTCTAGCTTCTAGATGAGTTGTGTTCAAGTGTAGAAATATGGCCAATATTGGGGGGGGGGATCAAACATGTGACAGAGCAAGAACATTTATATGTATGCTTTCAATATGCAAAACACAGAACAGATTTGAGTTGTTTATTTCCCATGCTTGTTCCGTAGTGAGGGTACAGAAACTGACCTCACTAATTTAGTAATGACATCAATAGGCATGTGCTTTTAAATGCAATAGCTCTGTTAATGGTCATTAAATCAAATGACAAAAACACATACATAGTCCCTACTATGAGAATGTGTCATGACTACAAAGTCTAGATAAGATCAGATTTTTTTTTTTTTTAACCAAAGCACTTCTCGGCTTTGGCTTATGGTGGTGAGGGGAACTGAACCTGGGACTTTGGAGACTCAAGCTCATATGAGTCTCTTTACATAACCATTATAATACCTATCCCAACCCAAGATCATTTTTTTTTATCATCTTCCACTACATTTACAGGTTATGAGCCATTCACTATTAATTTCTATTATTGTCCTGTTTTCTAGCTACTCCAGTAAAATCAATTAGGTGGTTATTCATGTAGAGATAAACAAGTAAGCAAACACCTGCTTTATAAAAAGCTGCTGAGAGGCCAGGCAGTGGAGCACCTGGTTAACCCGGGGTTCAAGCCCCTGGTCCCCACCTGCAGAGGGAAAACTTCACAAGTGGTGAAGCAAGGCTGCAGGTGTCTCTATCTCTCCCTCTCCCCTCAATTTCTTTGTCTCTATCCAATAATAAATGAATAATTAAAAAAAAACCTACTATAACAAAAAGCTATGGAGTGACTTCCTTAGTAAGTTGGGTGTATGACTCAAATTCTGTATGCAAGTAAAGTTCATACAACTTTTCATATATTAACATCACTAATGAGACATCACCACTGCATGCACTATCTGGAAAAGGCCATTATCACTCATATAGTATTTTAGCCAAAAATGCATAATCTGAATCTAATCATAAAAAACAAACGACAGGAACAAAAAAATCCATTCAAACCCAAATTGAGAAAAGTTCTCTAAAGCAGTTTGCCTGTCTCCTGCAAAGATATCAAGATGAATCAAGTTTGATGAACAAGAACTGGAGTTGGTGTGTTGCACCAAAGTAAGACTCAGGGGTGAGGGGAGGGTCCAGGTCCTGGAACATGATGGCAGAGGGGGACCTAGAGCGGACTGAACTGTTATGTAGAAAACTGGGAAATGTTATGTATGTACAAACTATTGTATTTTACTGTCAACTGTAAACTATTAATCCCCCAGTAATTTAAAAAATAAAATACATAAATAAATAAAATGACAAAAGACATGACTACTAAGTACAGCCTACATCTGATTGCTTAGGAAGAAAATAAAAAAACTGCCAAAAGAACATAATCAGTATACGGGGTCAGGTAGAGTATGCAGGCTCTGGATACCTTTCCTCCAAAGGTATTTAATTTGGGGATTCCCAAATTAAGTATAGTGGCAACCAATCTCCAAGATTCAATAGTTAACAATATGAGTATAAAAATTATCTTTGATCCTAGGAAATGCAAACTCAACACTAGGGCATAAAGAGGATCTCCATTTTACATGTCAAGGAGCTCAAGAAAGCACAACATGCAGAACATCTCTGTATGACTCTTGCAACCTTAAGTTTTAATTTATTTCAGAAGAGGCTGAAAGGCTTCTGAGTCATGACAATATTTTTCTTTTTCTTATGACAATATTTTTCAACATCAAGTGCCACCCATTAAAAAATTATTTTGCCTCATCAACTAAGAACATGAGATAATATACAACTTGGTTATTCTAACTGTAGTCCATCCAATTATAATAAGTAAACATTTCTACTATACCTGGTATCAATGTCAGCTGCCTGAATTGTGTTAAAAAGCAATTCAGCGACACCTACGCCCTCCACATTGATCAAGTGAGGCTGAAATAAAGCTTCTGGTGCTTCAAATCTCTCTCCTCCAACTTTGATAATGCGACCATCTGGGAGCTGGAAACCAGGAATAACAGGCGTTAGACAGCAGGGGACTGGAAAAAAAATTCCCAATGTTCCCTGTAGGTCTAGTACTTTTAAACACATCTATTTTTTTTTTTTTTTTTTGTCTCCAGGATTATCACTGGGGCTAAATGCCTGCACTATAAATCCACCGCTCCTGGAGACTTTTTTTTTTACTGGATAGGACAGAGAGAAATGGAGAGAGGAAAGACGGGGGGGGGGGGGGAAGAAAGATAGACACCTGCAGACCTACTTCACCACTTGTGAAGCGACTCCCCTTCAGGTGGGGAGCCGGGGGTTCAAACCTGGATCCTTGTGCTCCGTAATATGTGTGTTTAACCCAGTAAGCTACTAACCAAAATCAGGATCAGTAACGCATTTAACCTAAAATATATTTTGATAATCATGTTCTCTCCCATTTTGTTTTTGAGATAGAGACAAGATTATTACAGAATGAAAGAGACCACAGTAGCAAAGCTTCCTTCAATGTGGTGGGGGACTGGCTTGAACCAAGGTTGCCTGCATGGCAAAGCAGTGCACTAAGTGAGTTTTTTGTTTGTCTGTTTGTTTCTTTTCTCTTTTTTTTGCTGGTATTTTTCTTTCTTCTTCTTTTTTTAATAAAAATTAAAAATGGAACTGTGGGGAGTCGGGCGGTAGGGCAGCGGGCTAAGCGCATGTGGCGCAAAGCGTAAGGACCCGCATAAGAATCTGGGTTTGAGCCCCCAGCTCCCCACTTGCAGGGGAGTTGCTTCACAGGTGGTGAAACAGGTCTGGAGGTGTCTATGTTTCTCTCCCCCTCTGTCTTCCCCTCCTCTCTCTGTCCTATCCAACAAAGACGACATCAATAACAATAATAACTACAACAATAAAAAACAAGGGCAAAAAGGGGGAAAATAAATATTTATTAAAAAAATGGATTTGCATGTATCAGATTTCTTTGGAGAAAACACCTATGCACGAGTGCATGATTTTCCACTGGTGAATGCAGCAAAGCAAGAAAGTAGAACTAACCTATCATTGCATCTGGATTACTGCTGGTGTCAGTGTATTCCATTTTAATAAACTTATCATTTTATGAACATTTGACCATACAGCACAGATACATTAAATTATTTCCCCAACTAATCTGTCAAGATTTCTTTAACTTTGCACTTCTAGTTTCTATGATGTGCTGCTCTTGATTCTGGGCAGTAGAAGGGTCAAATTTTCCACCTACTTATCAGAACTGTAAGACTATATGGTTTTTATTTCTTTTGGGTTCCCACTTCTTTGCAATAAATCTTACCCAACATTGTATTTTTCTGCTCTTGTACTTCCTAATTTACTCATTTAAAAAAATTACATATATTTCTTAGAAAAGGTTGAGAAACAGGTATACAGACATACATTATTCTTACGGTCAGGCATATTAGCATATCAAAAACTGGAAAGTTCTGTAATTAAAAACAAAACTCGAAATCAGGGATTAAAATTCTATTGAAACAACTATTGACTTCCACCACTGTGAACCCTTTAATTACCTTAGACACAAGTCAATCCAGGTAAGAGTGATCAGTAATTTGAAAAGTACTGAGAGAAGGAACTCATAACATAATATATAAAATGGCTAAACCAACAAGAAGACATATTGGAGGAAAGAACCAGGACAAGAGTCTAGCTAAAAGCACCCCCAAAGGGTGAAGCAGAAAATGAGGTCAACATCCAAACAATAGCTAAGGAAATACTCACAGGAGTGAGTAAAGATTTTGAAAGAATCATAATCAGAAATAAAGGAACAACAAATGAGAATCTGGAAGAAAACACTGATTATCTCAAGGTTATTAGAGAGCTGAAAGCTTAAATAGTTGAGCTAAGGAGACAACTAGCTGAACAAGCTAAAACAGTATCAGAACAGGGTAACAAAATAAATGAACTCCAGAAAAAAGTAGAGGGGAGAGAAAATAGAATCAATGAGGCTGAAGACAGAATCAGCAAGATCAGAATTAGATGAATTAGATGAATTAGAGACAACTAAAAAAGAAGTAAGAGATCTCAAAAAGAGATTAAGATATACTGAAAACAACAGAAACCTATGGGATGACTTCCAAAGAAACAACATACGCATTATTGGCTTATCAGAGGAAGAAAGAGAGGGAGTGGGAGAAAGCATTCTTCAGGCCATAATAGCTGAAAACTTCTCTAATCTAGACAACATCAAAGACATAAAGGTTCAAGAAGCCCAGAGTGTCCCAAATAGAATTAACCCAGATTTAAAGACTCTAAGACACATCATATTTAGAATGGAAAGGAATAAGGATAGAGGACCCTGAAGGCTGCAAGAGAAAAACAAAGAGTCACCTACAGAGGAAAACCCATAAGATTGGCAGCAGAATTCTCCACACAAACACTACAGGCCAGAAGAGAATGGCAAGATATCTATCGAGTGCTCAATGAGAAAAGCTTTCAACCAAGAATACTGTATTCTGCTAGACTATCATTCAGACTAGATGGAGGCATCAAAACCTTCTCAGACAAGCAACAGTTGAAAGAATCAACAATCACCAAGCCTACCCTGAAAGAAGTTCTAAAAGGTCTCCTATAAAAAGTCAGACCACCATAAATAGGCCATATATCAGAACACTCTAAAAATCTACAATAGGGAGTCGGGCGGTAACACAGCGGTTAAGCGCAGGTGGCGCAAAGCACAATGACCGGCGAGAGGATCCCGGTTCAAGCCCCCGGCTCCCCACCTGCAGGGGAGTTGTTTCACAAGCAGTGAAGCAGGTCTGCAGGTCTCTATCTTTCTCTTCCCTCTCTATCTCCCCCTCCTCTCTCCATTTCTCTCTGTCCTATCCTACAATGAAGACATCAATAACAACAACAACAATAACTACAACAATAAAACAACAAGGGCAAAAACAAAGGGAAAATGAATAAATATAAAAAAAAGGTTACAAAAAAAGTCTACAAGAATGGCTGAAGTTAAAATAACTTCAGTCTTTGATATCAATAAATGTCAATGGCCTGAATTCACCTATTAAAAGACACAGAGTAGGAAGATGGATCAGAAAACACAACCCAACAATATGTTGTCTACAGGAACTCATCTAACTCAACAAGACAAACACAGACTCAAAGTGAAAGGATGGAAAACTATCATACAAGCCAATGGCCCACAGAAAAGGGCAGGAACAGCTATTCTTGTATCTGACACAATAGACTTCAAAATAGATAAGATTAAAAAAGATAGGAATGGACACTACTTAATGCTAAGTGGATCAGTCAGTCAGTCAAGAGGACTTAACAATTACTAACATCTATGCACCCAATGAGAAGCCATCTAAATACATCAAATGTCTACTGAAAGAGCTACAGCAATATATGAACAGCAACACAGTCATAGTAGGGGACCTTCAACTCACCACTCTCTCAACTTGACAGACCATCCAGACAGAAAATCAATAGAGACATATGGAGCTAAATGAAGAGATAGATAAACTAGAACTATTGGACATTTTCAGAGTCATTCATCCCAAGAAACTGGAATACACATTTTACTCAACTCTATATGGGTCATTCTCAAGGATAGACCGTGTATCAGGCCACAAAGACAGCATCAGCAAATTGAAGAGCATTGAAATCATCCCAAGCATCTTCTCAGACCACAGTGGACTTAAACCCTTAACAATCAACAAAAGATCAGTAATAGTCCCAAAATGTGGAAGCTCAACAGTATACTTAACAACTTCTGGGTCAAAGAGGAAATCAAGGAAGAAATCAAAATGTTTCAAGAGATCAATGAAAATGATCTCACAAGCTATCAAAATATTTGGGACACAGCTAAGGCAGTACTGAGAGGGAAGTTCATAGCCATACAAGCACACATTAGGAAAAAAGAAAAAGCACAAACAGTCTGACTGCACATCTTTAAAGACCTAGAAGAAGAACAAATGAACCCTAAAGCAACCAGAAGGACAGAAACCACTAAAGTTAGAGCAGAAATCAATAACACTGAATATAAGAAAACCATACAAAAGATCAACGAAAGTAAATGTTGATTCTTCAAAAGAGTAAACAAAATCAACAAACTTTCAGCCAGACTCACAAAAAAAAAAAAAAAAAAAAAAGGGACAAGACCCAAAGAAATCAGCTAGTAAATGAAAGAAGAAATATCACAACAGACACCACAGAAATTCAACATATCATGCGAGACTTCTATGAGCAACTCTATGCCACCAAGCTAGAGAACCTGGAAGAAATGGAAGATTTCCTAGATACCTACCAACTTCCAAAACTAAGTAAAGAGGAAGTGGATAACATGAACAGGCCCACCACAGTTAATTAAATTGAAACAGTTATCAAAAATCTCCCCAAAAATAAAAGTCCTGGACCAGATGGTTTTACAAATGAATTCTACAAAACCTTCAAAGAAGAACTAATACCTCTCTCTACTTTTAAAAGTCTTCAAGAAGATTGAAGACACTGGAATACTCCCTGCCAGCTTCAATGAAGCCAACAACACTCTGATACCAAAAGCAGACAGGGACACAACCAAAAAAGAAAACTACAGACCAGTATCTCTGATGAATATAGATGCAAAGAAAATATTGAACAAAATTCTAGCCAACCGGATACAGCAGTATATTAAAAAGATTGTTCATCATGACCAAGTGGGGTCTATCCCAGGCATGCAAGGTTGGTTTAATATACATAAATCAATCAATGTGATCCACCACATCAACAAAAGCAAGACCAAAAACCACATGGTCATATCAATAGATGCAGAGAAAGCCTTTGACAAAATACAACATCGCTTTATGATCAAAACACTACAAAAAATGGGAATAGATGGAAAATTCCTGAAGACAGTGGAGTCTGTATAGAGCAAACCTACAGCCAACATCCTACTCAATGGTGAAAAACAGGAAGCATTCCCACTCAGATCAGGTACTAGACAGGGCTGCCCACTATCACCATTACTATTCAAAATAGTGCTGGAAGTTCTTGCCATAGCAATCAGGCAGGAGCAAGGAATTAAAGGGATACAGATTGGAAGAAGAAGTCAAACTCTCCCTATTTGCAGATGGCATGATAGTATAAACAGAAAAACCTAAGGAATCCAGCAAGAAGCTTTTGGAAATCATCAGGAAATATAGTAAGGTGTCAGGCTACAAAATTAACATTCAAAAGTCAGTGGCATTCCTCTATGCAAACACTAAGTTAGAAGAAACTGAAATCCAGAAATCAATTCCTTTTACTATAGCAACAAAAAAAACAAAATATCTAAGAGTAAACCTAACCAAAGAAGTGAGAGACTTGTATACTGAAAATTTTGTGTCACTACTCAAGGAAATTGAAAAAGACACAAAGAAGTAGAAAGACATTCCATGCTCCTGGGTTGGAAGGATTAACATCATCAAAATGAATATACTACCCAGAGCCATCTACAAATTTAATGTTATCCCCATCAACATCCCAAGCACATTTTTTAGGAGAATAGAACAAGTGCTACAAATGTTTATCTGGAACCAGAAAAGACCTAGAATTGCCAAAACAATCTGGAGAAAAAAGAACAGAACCAGAGGCATCACACTCCCAGATCTCAAACTGTATTATAGGGCCATTGTCATCAAAACTGCTTCGTACTGCAACATGAATAGACATACTGATCAGTGGAATAGAACTGAGAGCCCAGAAGTGAGCCCCCACACCTCTGGACATCTAACCTTTGCCAAAGGTGCCCAGACTATTAAATGGGGGAAAGCAGAGTCTCTTCAACAAATGGTGTTAGAAAAAATGGGTTGAAACATGCAGAAGAATGAAACTGAACCACTATATTTCACCAAACACTAAAGTAAATTCTAAGTGAATCAATGACTTGGATGTTAGACCAGAAACTATCAAATACTTAGAGGAAAATATTGGCAGAACTCTTTTCTGCATAAATTTTAAAGACATCTTCAATGAAACGAATCCAATTACAAAGAAGACTAAGGCAAGCATAAACCTATGGGACTACATCAAATTAAAAAGCTTCTGCACAGCTAAAGAAACTACTACCCAAACCAAGAGACCCCTCACAAAATGGGAGAAGATCTTTACATGCCATACATCAGACAAGAGGCTAATAACCAGAATATATAAAGAATTTGCAAATCTCAACAACAAGACAACAAATAACCCCATCCAAAAATGGGGGGAGGACATGGACAGAATATTCACCACAGAAGAGATCCAAAAGGCTGAGAAACACATGAAAAAATGCTCCAAGTCTCTGATTGTCAGAGAAATGCAAATAAAGACAACAATGAGATACCACTGCACTCCTGTGAGAATGTCATACATCAGAAAAGGTAACAGCAGCAAATGCAGGAGAGGTTGTGGGGTCAAAGGAACCTTCCTACACTGCTGGTCGGAATGTAAATTGGTCCAACCTCTGTGGAGAACAGTATGGAGAATTCTCAAAAGGCTAGAAATGGACCTACCCTATGACCCTGCAATTCCTCTCCTGGGGATACATCCTAAGGAACCCAACACACCCATCCAAACAGATCTGTGTACACATATGTTCTTGGCAGCACAATTTGTAATAGCCAAAACCTAGAAGCAGCCCAGGTGTCCAACAACAGATGAGTGGCTGAGCAAGCTGTGGTATATATACACAATGGAATATTACTCAGCTATCAAAAATAGTGACTTCACCATTTTCAGCCGATCTTGGATGGACCTTGAAAAATTCATGTTAAATGAAATGAGTCAGAAACAGAAGGATGAGTATGGGATGATCTCACTCTCAGGCAGAAGTTGAAAAACAAGATCAGAAGAGAAAGCACAGTAAAACCTGAACTGGAATTGGTGTATTGCACCAAAGTAAAAGACTCTGGGGTGGGTGGGTGGATGGGGAGAATACAGATCCAAGAAGGATGACAGAGGACCTAGTGGGGATTATATTGTTATATGGAAAACTGTCTATGCATGTACAAACTATTGTATTTACTGCTGAATGTAAAACATTAATTCCCCAATAAAGAAAAAAAAAAAAACCTCATGAACACACACTATCCCCCCAAACTTAAGAGTCCCTATTGTGATTTTTGTGAAATACTCTTAAGTAACATGTCAGAATAATATTCTATAAAATTAAGGCTGAAAAGTGCTACCCCAGATATTAAGTCTCAAAATAACATTTCATATCTAATTATGACATATGGTAGAGAGACAGTTATGACTGTCTTATCTCAATTTATGTTGTCCTAAAATGATTATAACACAGAATTTTAATGGACATAGAGACTAGAAGTCATACATATACATACTATAATTAAAATAATGTACTCCACAAGATAGCCTATCTTTAAGGAGATAGCAATAATCATGATTGTCTACCTTAAACCTACACAATAATATTACATACTGAAAATACTTACTGTGTAAGATTCAACTAATACTGTGGTTTCTAAAGCCAATTTCTGCTCTTGCTCAATATTATATCCCACATAACACAGTTTTTCTTTAATCATGCGAACCGTTTCAAAATCAGCAGAATGGTTGAAGGCATACCCTCGCAACAGAAGCAGCTGACAGAAAGAAAAAAGTGGTAAGTTTACCATCAATCTGAATGGGTTCAATTCTTATCATCACTTGGGAAATCCTCAGCTCTTATTGAATATTTCACCAACAGAAATGCTATCATAAAGAAATTTATATTTCACCTCACAGAGAATTAATAAATAATGGGTAGAATGTGTTAGCTAGGCAAGGTAGATAGCATAATGGTTATGTAACGAGACTCTCATGTTTGAGGCACCAAAACACCCGGTTCAATCCTTTGCACCATCATTAGCCGGGGCTGATCAGTGCACTGGGGAAAAAAAAAAATCTTTGAAGGTGGGAAGATGGCACAGCAGTTACACAACAGACTTTCATGCTGTAGGCCCTAGAGGTCCCAGGTCAATCCCTGGCACTATGAGAAGCCAGAGCTGAGCAATGTTCTGGCCAATAACAAAACAACTTAAATGTTGTGTTTATATGCAAAAAGAAGACTCCTTAGAAACTCCTCTGACAGAATTTTGACTTAGAGTGAGAGTATTATAATTCTCATTAACTTCCTCTCATTAATACTCTAAATTCAACTAAAGAAACCCAATATCAAGATCAAGGCTCCATGTGACTTAATTTATTGCATAAACATCACTCTAGTACAGCTCCTCAAAAGCAATACCACTGACATTCATTCCCTTAAATCCTTTTATTTTTATTTATTATAGACAGAAAACTCCAGGGGAAAAGAGTAGATAGAGAGGGAGAGAGAAAGAGACATTTGCAACACTGCTCTACCACTTGTAAAGCTTGACCCCAGCAGGTGAGGAGTGGGGGCTTAAACCTGGGTTCTTGCACACTGTAGTACATAGGGACGTGTGTTCAGCCAGGTGCACCACCACCCAGTCCCGAGCTTAAATTGTTTTTATTGTGAGGCAGTGCCTATTCATGCCAGGATGTTAGCTGCACTATCACACAATTCTAACAAATGACTTCTGGCATTACACAATGTCCCCTAGGGGGCAGCATCTTCCCTGGTTGAGAACTACTGACTTAGAACATATTGCTACAGACTGTTTCATTTTTTTGTTGTTGTTTTGATATTACAAAACATATAGCCTCCAAGTAATGCCCTCATATATTTTATCCAACAAAGTTTTAAAGAAAGTAGCTCATTAAATTCATAAGTTAGCTTAAAAACTGTAAACACTGAAAATGAAAATAGTCTAAAAAATTTTTTAAATTAGTCTGGCCACAGCTGGGTCCTATTTTTACTCAAGTACCTCTAATGATCTACCACTGTATTTTGTGGGTAAGCATAAGAAAGGGTTCAAGGATTTTAGTTTTTAACATATATGCATCAAAAAAAGAGTTTTATGTCAGAAAAGGCCATAAAATGTTGAAGGAAGTTTGGGGATCTTCCATCCTTGAAATCCTTCTCTACTCATTCCTCAGGAATGATAAATAGAACTGTAATGAGATCATGTATTCTCTTTGTAAGGGGTCATATCAGCAAAAATTTACATTAAATTTTATATGAACAGCAAAGTAAGTGGGTCATTTCTGTATGTGGTACAGACGACAGGCTAGAATCCTAATAACACTAAATTTTGTGTCTGCAGTAAACCCCAACTAAACAAAAATCTAATTTTCACTTTTTTTTTTTTTGCTTACCTTTATTAGATACCTGGTAATATCTCTCCCAGCAATATCCAGTCTTCTAGTAAGGTGAGGGAGAGAAAAGCCTTCATACACTGGGCAAATGTGAGTCACACCATCTCCAGAGTCCACCACCACTCCAGTCAGCAAACCTATGTGAAAAGCCAAGTTAAATTCAGCAATGCTCAAAATATTAACAGAGAAGCCAAATTAGAAACTTCAGGGGCCAGGCCTTGGTATACCTGGTTAAGCTCATGCACTACAGTGTACAAGGGCCAGGGTTCAAAGTCCCCAATCCCCACTTACAGGGGGGAAGCTTCACAAGTGGTGAAGCAGGGCTACAAGTTATCTCTCTACCTCTCTCCCTCTATCTCCCCATCTCTTCTCTCAATTTCTCCATCCAGTAATAAGTAAATAAAAAATTCTTTATATAAAAAAAGAAACTTCAACCACTGAGATGGTTTCTTTACTATTTGCTCATTTTGTAGTTTACTCCTAATACAGACACAAAGTCAGTGCTCTTTCATTGTTTCCTGTGAGATTCTCAGTCGTGCTACCTATCCTGGGGGATGGAAAGAAACAGACCCTGAGTTCAAGCCCTCAGCTCCCCACCTGCAGGGGAGTCATTTCACAGGCCACAGTGAAGCAGGTCTGCAGGTGTCTCTCTTTCTCTCCTCCTCTCTGTCTTCCCCTCCTTCTTCCATTTCTCTGTCCTAACAATGATGACATCAAACAACAATAACTACAACAACAATAAAAAAAAAAAAAAGTGCAACAAAAGGGAAAATAAATAAAGAAAAAGAAACAGACCCTGAGACCTAGAACTAAAAAAACAGAATACGTTTTTAAAGCTCAATTCAGGACTGGCAAGACAACTCATCTGTATAGTATGCCTGCTTTGCCATGTGTACCACCTAGATTCAAGTCTGGCTCCCACCACACTGAGGAAGGGCTTCAGTACTGTAGTGTTTTTCACTCTTCTGTCTCTATTTCAAAAAGTCAACTTGGAGTAGTGAAGCCCCAATGATGACAAATAAATTAACTAAGGAAAAAAAAAAAAAAAGCTCAGGGGGCCAGGTGGTGGTGTACCTAGTTAAAAGCACATATTACAATGCACAAGGACCCAGGTTCAAGCCCCTGCAGGTGTCCATTTTTCCCTCCCCTTTCAATTTCTGTCTCTGTCCAATAACAAATAAAAATATTTCTTAAAAATCTCAGTAAGATACTTCATTTTAGTTATTTTTTAAAATAAGTAAAACACTTTAAAAATTTTTTTTGATAGATTAGAGAGGAAGAAAAAAAGAGACATGTAGCCCTGTTTCACGGCTCATGAAGCTTCCTCCCTGCAGGTGGGGACGAGTGATTTGAACCCAGGTCCTAGCACATGGTAATGTGTGCACTCAACTGGGTGTGCCACCATAGGGACCCCTATTATTTTTTAAACCAGATTATGGATCAGCTCTTGTTTCTGGTGGTGCCACGGACTGAGCCTAGACAAGTCAAGCCACAGGCATGAAAGCCTGCTATGTAAACTCTTGTGCCATTTCCCTGGCATCTTTTCATTTTTCTTTCCAACTAAATCTTGATTCTTGACATTCCTTAAATATTTCTAATCTCATTAGCAACTTAAGTAAATCATTGTGAAAAGATAGGTATCATACCAGTTGACAGTAAACTGTAGAAGTAATCTAGTTATTGTGTATAAAAATGTTGTTTTGGAAAAATGTCTGCTGGAACTAGATAGCTAGAAATCTGAGAACAATTAATCTTGGCTAGTGAAAAGGATCGTTTCAATTATTCACCTGAAGCCAGAAAGGCACTGTTGGTAAAACCTTGTAGTAAAAGTACAGCAGAGAAGGTGCTTTGTTTCCCATTTGTATTAGTAAAAGTAAAAATGGCTGCAAAATTCAAAGGAATCAGCTTTGGGCCAACTGGTCAGGCAACCATTGCAGCACCCAAGTTACCATGTGTAAGGACCCAGGTTTGAGTCCTGGGTCCCCACCTGCAGGGAGGAAACTTCATGAGTGTTGAAGCAGCCTATTGGTCTCTCTCTTTCTCTCTCCTTCCTCATATCTTTTGCTGTATCTATCATGTCATGAGCAGTGAAGCAGTGCTGCAGGTGTCTCTCTTCCTCTCTCTCTCCCTTTCCCCTTGATTTCTGTCTCTATCCAGTAAGTAAATAAATATGTTTTTTTTAAAAAAGATTTATTACATATGAGCTAGAATTTTGCATGAGAGAAGCCAGCACATTAAATTGGCACATTTGCTGTACAGGGCCAAGCCAGTCCTGTGGGCATATGTTCTGTGCTCTACCAATTGGGCTACTTCTCTGGCCTTGAGGTATATTTTTTCTCCTTTCTTTTTTTGACTGATTAGCTGTTTGACAAGCACTAGTTCTTGACAAGTACTCCTTATAAAGAATAAAACAATTTTTGATTCCTCTTTCATAGGCAAAATTACTCACAGCTGATCTCTAATCAGCTGAAAGTCAAGGGGATCAGGTCTACTTATTCACTGCCATATCCTCTACTTAATCGGTATTTATTTATTTGAGGTGGAATCTTGCAAATGTGTGATTTCATTGCTTTAGGCTGCTTTTTCAAACGTGGGGGAGACGGGGAGACACCCTAGTACTAGAGCTGCCTCTAGTGTAGAGCTTTTCCTTCATGCTGCTAGATTCCAATACAGATTACAGACAATGGTAAGGTATGTGCCCTACCTGTGAGCTACCTCTCCCACCTGGTACACAAATAATGTCACATTTGAACAGAGTCTTCAAAAGTTTGATTTCCCAAGGTACTTTATAAGCATTTTTACTTGGTGCTAAAGACAGAAAAAGACTCAATAGTCTTTGTTTAACTTATGTTCTTTTGCTTAAAAATGGAAATAAAATATGTAACACTTAAGGGATAGAGAATGGGAGGGCTATTGGGGAGAGGGTGGGATATGGAGATTGGGTGGCGGGAACTGTGTGGAGTTGTACCCCTCCTATCCTAAGGTTTTGTTAATGTTTCCTTTCTTAAATAAATAAATAAATAAAATCTAAGATTATGTAGTGAACACCCAAATTATTTTAACATAATACACACTTAAATTGTTCCCAAATTCTTCTAGAAGTTTCACCTACCTTGAGCATACAAAGTCAGGACTGCCTGGATGGCTACATACACTCCAGAAAACTGGTAAGTTTCAAACATTACCTGGATACATAGGAGGAAAGAAAAAAAGGAAGAAAAAAAAAAAAAGACTGGTTTATCAAAAGTTACATAATAAAGCATTTATATACTTTCCTTAAGGTCAGAACTGATCAGTTGCCTCAACTTTAATCAGAGATCTAAAAGAGTCCATCTCTTTAGAACTTCCTGCCTCTAGTTAAAGTCCTGCTGTCACAGAACTCCAATTTTGAGGACAGAACGGGTCCCCTAGCATTGTGTAAGTGCAACAACAAAGCAAACATTTTCAATAGCTAGTAAGAGTGAACAAACCAGGGAGTTGGGCGGTTGCGCAGCAGGTTAAATGCAGGTGGCGCAAAATGCAAGGACTGGCGTAATGATCCCAGTTCGAGCCCCTGGCTCCCCACCTGCAGGGGAGTCACTTCACAAACAGTGAAGCAGGTTTGCAGGTATCTATCTTTCTCTCCCCCTCTTTGTCTTCCCCTCCTCTCTCCATTTCTCTCTGTCCTATCTTACAACGACAATATCACCAACTACAACAACAATAAAAAACAAGGGCAACAAAAGGGAACATAAATAAATAAATAATCTGTTTAAAAAAAAATGAATGAACAAAGCATAGATTTCTGCAGTTGGACAAGTTTCTCAACTGGTACCCCCTAAGGCAGTTATCTTTTAATTGAAAGAAAAAATACAGAAATGGCTTAACTACTGGCCTCCCATTTCTCTCCTATAACTTCGACCAAGACTATGCTCTGTCAACAGCAGGGGGAAAAGAAAGATAGTAAAAGGAAAGGCAGAAAGACAATAAAACAAACGCAGTAATCCTTGACTGTGGAAAATGTGGAAATTGCTGAGGTGCAGAGCTGGCCTTCCCTGCCCAAGCCTCAGAGGGGTGCTCCAGTCTCAGGTGAACTGCACGTACTGGAGGAAGGAGGAGGTTTCCCTGTGTCCTCTCTATAGTTCACACTTGCTGATAATATTGTACAAGATCTTTTTTAATTCTGTTATCTGCACTGAGTGTTACTCTTTGACTGGAAGAATCAAATGCCATTACAGTATCTACACATATGGAAATTTCACAACAGTAAATATTATAGAAAATTTTAAATGGACAATTCTGAAACACAAAACTCATCTTTTAAGAAACTATGTATTCTTTGTTAAATGGGAATCTGGGGGATGTTATGCATGTACAAACTATTGTATTTACTGTTGAATGTAAAACATTAATTCCCCAATAAAGAAATTAAAAAAAAAAAAGAAACTACATATTCTAATATCTTTTATTACCTCTCCACAGGGATAAAATTTATATTTGTATATATAACATTTGATTATATCTTCATTTTATTAACTTGAATTTGTTTTTATTAACAACACCATTAAAAAGTATTTGCATGGTGGTCCAGGAGGTGGCACAGTGGTAAAGCTTTGGACTCTCAAGCATGAGGTCCTGAGTTCAGTTGCTGGCAGCACATATACCAGAGTGATGTCTGGTTCTTTCTCTCTCCTTTCTAATAAATAAAAATCTTAAAAAAAAAATTTGCAGAAGCCAAGTGGTGGTGCACCTGGTTGAGCCCACATGTTACAATGTGCAAGGACCTAGGTTCAAGGCCCCAGTCCCCACCTGCAGAGGGAAAGCTTTGCAAGTGGTGAAGCAGGGCTGCAGGTGTCTCTGTCTCTCTCCTTCTCTATCACCCCCTCCCTCCTCTCGATTTCTGGCTGTCTCTATCCAATAAAGGCATGACAGCAGTACTTTGTTTCTGACAAATATTACTTAGAAATAACTAGTGGTATCAGGTTGTGGCACACCCTGTGGAGGAAAAACAGGACCTGGGTTTACGGCCCAGGTCTCCACCACTGGAGGTGGTGTAGGGAGTCTCATGAGTTCTGAAGCAAGTCTGCAGGTATCTTTCTCTATATATCACTCCCCCCATTTCTGCCTGTCCTATCAAATAAAAGAAAAAGGAAGGAAAAAAGAGAGATAGAAAAAAAAGAAAGAAAGGAAGGGAGGAAAGAGTGGTTTGGGAGGTGGTGCAGTAGCTAAAGCACTAGACTAGTCAAGCATGAGGTCCTGAGTTCAATCCCTGGCAGCACATGTACCAGAGTGATGTCTGGTTCTTTCTCTCTCTCATCTTTCTCATTAATAAAAAAAAAATCTTCAAAAAAAAAAAAAAGAAGAAGAAGAAGACAGAAAGGAAAAGAAGAGAAGAGAAAAGAGTACCTAGCATATAGTTATGGATCATAGACAGGGACTGTGGAAAAGCAACAATTATTTTCCATCCCTTTATCATTAATAATGTAAGACAGAAAGCTTACCTCTACAATCTTCTCTCTGTTTTTGGTTGGGTTCATAGGAGGTTCTGTAAGTAAGATCTTACAATTTCTGGTATCTATGTTAAGTTTTTCTGGTCCAAATGTGTAGTCCCATAGATGTTTCATATCATCCCAATTGCGTACAATGCCATTTTCCATAGGGTAGTTGACTTCCAACATTGAGCGTAATTCACTTGCCTCATCACCAACCATAAGATCCTAGAAAATGATAATATCAAAACTTTATGCCAGCCTAATTTTTGCATGAAATACTTCCAGAAAATGATACTCCCATGACAGTTTAGAAACTTGGAGATTATTTTAATCTTTCTTATACTTTTAGATAATATTCTTCACTCAGTAAGTTTAAAAAAAAATCCTTTCAAGAGTAATGTCTTGTAAAGTTGTAGCATAAATAATAAAATTTTATGTAAAACTGGTTTAAATAAATTGACCTTACCTTCAATATATAGGTTTCCAAAAGGAGAGCACTAGCACAAATAAACCTCATAATTCTCTATTTTGGGAGTGTTTTGTATGAGGTTTTACCTGTTTCTTTTGCTCAAAAAATAAGGCCAGTGATATGTGAAATAGCACATCAGGGAGGGGGAAACTTACAGAAAAATGCTCAAAGCATGCAGCATATTTCTTTCTACTTAAATATCAAAATGATATGGCTAAGTAGTATAAAGCATAATGGAAGAAGCAAAGGATGAAATGATTCCTTATTCTACTATAATAATGTACCTATACACCTATACACATGTAACTTTTATAAACTTTTATCTGTACATGTCTGAGTTAGAACAGTCTCGCCATTAGTTTTAACAGATATAAAAAGACACAAGGAAATAATTATTTAAAATCACCTCATGAGCAACCTTTTCAGTCATAAACTGTCAAACTAGAAAACTCTGCTCTGACATGAAAGAGAATACTCACAAGTCTGGTTTCCAATGGGAGCATATTTAACAATTACCCACATTTGAGAAACCCAATTTTACATGTGTAGTAAGTCTAGTGACCCTAGAATTTAAGCTTATTTTAGAAATCAGCTAGTGAACACATCAAATATTACATATATTGATGAATTCAATTGAAAAAATTATCAGTATTAGAAGTAGTTACTCTTCACTATGACAGTTTATAATGTGGGAAGGATTAGAGGACAAAATTAGTATGTGCTAAAGTAGAGGCTCAAGTATATGTACAAGTATAACTCATATAAATGAACTTTTAAAAGAACAATTAAAAAACAATCAGAGGTAAAGCCAGGGTGAAGACTTAAAAAAAAAATTCCTGAAAAATCCAGTGAAAGCAGGAACAAAAAGGGAAAAGTTAAAAGATTCTAGGAATGTTTACTAAAGCCTCTCTGCTACAGCGACTTCCTTATAAAGACTACTTTGCAATAACTTATTACTCAAATTGATCAAATACTGATTAGCTAGAAACATCTGATAGGAAAAAATCTATCTCTGTGTACTGTGATTAATGGCATGCACACTGGAATATGTAGGGACAGTATAATGATCCTGTGAAATACATTTAAAAGATAGATGGGTAGGTGGATATTTGATAAATAAATACAATTAATAATGAAACAAAACTGTATTTCTTGTGGGAAAAATCTGTTATAGTAAATGCTAATGTCAAGAGTCTGAGTGATGGGCTTCCCTGTAAAATTCTCTCAACTGTGCTTCTTAATGAAGTAGAAAAGAAATCTATACCTCCAACTTCATATATTACTTTTGACTACTAACAAAATAAGTAATATATAATCCTACTTATTTTTAGAAAAGTATCTTTATGTGTGTTTGTACAAATAGATTAAATAATTAGCTGCTTATGTAACCAATATACATTCACAATTATATTTTAATTAATTTAGAGTAAGTATGATCTGATTAGCAAATATTTACTTTTTGTTTCATGCAAGAACAGGGTATACAAACATCTGATACAATGCCAACTCAAAATAAAAGCCACATGTATCTACATCTAAGGCACACATATTATAAAGAATAAACTGAAAGAAAGGTCTGGCATTGCATATGATAGCAACCATCTAAACAAAGAGAACATTTGAAATGAAACAAGAATTAAATTATTAGTGCAAATTTTCTCAAGAAGTTCAAGTTATCCAATTCAAAAATGTGTCCATTTAAGAAAATTATTTTTTAAAAAAAATCTTAAAACACATCATCTGCCCCATCCCAAAGCATTTCAACTTCCCAAATTAAAAATGCTAAGTATATTATATAACTTGCCCTCATATCTCAGAACCAAATTATAAGTGATAGATTAAGTTTATGGTCTTAGATCTGTTAACACCTGCCTCATCGTTGGGCCTGACTACTAACCCATTGGCAATTATTCTAAGAATGAAAAGTTACAATACTATCTAGAAGCACTTTTAGAGGCATTTTAGTTAATGAAAAGTAGACGGGGAGGGGTTTATTTGTCAAGAATCATTTTAAATAAAATCATCTTAAGCTGAAAAGTAGAGCAGACACAACTTCAAAATTTCCTAGAAGGAAATGCCCCAGCCCCCCCAAACTGCAAATTAGACCTGTACTGTTCTCTGCAGGTCTATCCTTAATCTCTTCAGAACTTTAAGACAAATGCAAATATTCTTTCATTTAGGATAACTATAGGGATTTCCACTTTCAGATGTTTTTGCTTATTCAGAAGACAACTTGACAAAATTACTGTCATGAATTAAAATATATTCCTAGAAATGCCTACTATTCATTCCTGCCAAAGATGTTTATAAACAATATTAAAAGCAAACAAGGCTGAAAAAATACCTGTTATAGTCACGCTTAAAACTTACAGAAAAGTGTGAGAGTCATCTGAGATGTACTCAGCAAGCATCCAGGTCAAAATAAAAAAGGTACAATTCAATATTTATTTAGGGAGAAAAATCTGTTGTTTATAGAAAAGCTTTATAATACTCTCACTTTTTTTCTATATTCCCTCAGGTAGTCTGGGTTATCAGAAAAGCTATGGTATATTTTTGCAAAGAAAAACATGTCATAACTTCTCTAACAATGCAATATAAAATATGCCTATCAATAAGAATAGTATAAGCAACTAGTTATTCACTTGCCCTATAATCTTAGCACCTATAAATCATCCCTCTTAAAATTTGTAACTCAGTTTACTTAACACACACAGACTTACTAGATGCACATATATAGGTTGTGAGAGGCAATGTTCAGCTTAATGTCGGTTAGTGAAGTGGATTTATCCAAATTAACTTCACCCCAGTTTCCTGGGTCAGTAATTGGTTTCTATTATTATGCATGTCACACTCCATTTTTAAAAATAACAACATAAGAAACATAAGGAAAACAATTTTAAAACTGTTTTAGTAATTAGTTCTGATTTGGTTTATTGTATGCAGTCAGGAACTTTTAGGACTTAATTAGTTGCTACCAAATTAAAGCAATGAAAAGGGTTAAAAAATCAAAGCACTTAAAAATTAAAACATGGAAACTACCCCCCTCCCCAATACTAAAGGGACACAAACAACAACTACTGTCCCACCAAGCAAAAGTGGAAAACAAACAGAGAGCATGTGTGTAACCTCACTTACCATCTTTTTGTTATTCTACTTCAACAGGTCAAGAAAGGAGAAGAGAGAGAAGGTAGAAGTAAGAGTCAGAAAAGGCCTACATCAAATCCTCACTGAAATTTTTAAACATACAAGCAATAGAGACAAATTAAGTTGAGGTCAGATGCAGCACTACTATATTTTAAGGAATTAGTAATTAGGGCCAAATTAACATGGACAGTTATTATTCCTGAATGAAAATTCAGTCATTAAACAATTTAAATTTCTAGCTTTTTAAAATCTACGACCACATTTTAGCTAACAATATACAACAAGTATAAGTCAATCTGCTAGGCATAGAAATTCCAAAAGTCAAATTTCTTTATCTTATTACTGAATTTAAAGACTTTAGTTATGGAAAATAAATAGCAGACAAGGTCTAATTGAGTAGTCAGACTTAAGCATAGGGTTTGTTTTCCCCAGCTCCACTAATCAAATTAAATTTGACACATCTTTCTTATTCTTTTCTGCTAGAAGAATTAATTTGAGAGGCTTAAAAGACTGAACAGAATGAACAGAACTAATCCAACAGAACACAGAGTAACAAACCATACAAGCAAATGCTATTAATTACAATATTGACTATTTCCTTTCTATTACTTGGCTTTAAAAAGTGATTATAAATAAAAAAGATATGTAATTATGTACATCTATATTGGAGATTTAAAATGACAATATTTGATATACCTTAACAGCTCAATCATGCTATCTAAAGTATATGAGAAAAAATAAACTATTTTTTATAAGAATGACACTAGTAGTGAATAAAATATATGACTTCCAGTTTTATTTCAAGTTTCTTATTACTATTAACTAGATTTTCAGCTGAAGTTCATTTAAGAGTGAATTCAACCAGTATGAGAGTTCACCAAAAGAGAATAAAAGAAACTCCATAATTTCCCCAAAAGAAAAGACCCTTAAAAAAAAAAACACATTTTCATGAGCACTCCATCTGATTACTAATAAGAGGCCAGATAAGTCAATATTTCAAGTATTAAGAAATTAATAGACAAATTAAGTTTCAGTTTGTATTTTTCTTCATTCTAAAACTTGATTCTCTAGTTCCAACAGCATAGAGCTACCGACCAGTAAAATCTCTACCACCTGCTGCCACCTTCCTAGATATCTCCAGCAAATGTCCCAAAGCTATACACTTCACCTCCTATTTCAAATGACTCATAATCTAACAGTTCACTTAAATCTTAACAGAGACTGTCTAGATGGGACCAACAATGCTCGCTGGCTTATTCACAACTAATTCAGTATAAGAGCCCCCAAACCTGACTGTGTATTTTATAACCTGATCCTTAGGCCACCTGAAGACTAAGTCAACTGGTAACTATTGTGTTTTCAAATAGTTTTTTTTTTCTTCTAAAATATTATAATCCCTATTTTATTTGTAACCCCTTTAATAGGGAGAAAAATCTGTCATCTTTTAATATTGGTCTTTTGTGTTAAGTATAGTGAATAGCAATGTCAACCTTGAACCTTCTCTTGTGGTAAGATGCAAGATCAAATAAAGACTTGCACAGCTTCCTCCTGCATGTTATAGAAATCAGTTTTTATATCAGTGAAAAGAGGAGGCGAGGTGGTAGAGCACCTGATTGAGTGCACATACTACAATGCATAAGGACCCAGGTTCAAGCCCCTAGTCCCATCTCCAGGGAGAAAGCTTCAGAAGTGGTGAAGCAGGGTTGCAGGTGTCTCTCTGTATTTCCACTCCCTTCTCAATTTCTATTTTTTTAAATATTTTTTTAATATATATATATTTTTTAATTTATGAGAAAGATAGGAGAGAGAAAGAACCAGACATCACTCTGGCACATGTGCTGCCAGGGATCAAACTTGGGACCTCATATTTGAGAGTCCAAAGTTTTACCACTGTGCCACCTCCCGGACCACCTCTCTCAATTTCTGTCTCTACCCAAATAAATAAATTAAAATATATTAGTGAAAAGAGGAACCAATTAAATTTGCATGTCTGTTTTCCTGACTAACTAAATAAATAAGTAAAAGGGTCAAGCCATGAGAACATGAAAAGCAAAACAATCAAAGGTCCCAACTAACATATAACAACAAAGATATGGAATAAAAAGACATAAAAGTATCACGTTTTCTTTTTTAAAAAAAAAAAAACTACATTATGTAATAGGACTTTAAGTCACTAGCACAGTATTTCACATCAGTGTAAAAATCTTTAGTTCACTCTATTGATAGAATAACATTATAAACCCATACTTAAAACCAAAGTTAGATGAAATTAACTTCAGCTTCTGTGCCTTTCTTCAGGTGTTGATACAAAAAATGTAAGAAATTCTGCCCTCTCCTTTTGTCTTGTCACAATATTTTAACACTACTACTTAATTCAAAAAACATCTCACTTGTTATCTTCATTCATGAATAACTAAAATATTACCTTAATTTCAATATTTCCCACTTTGGTGGTTGATCTGATAATAGGTCTTCCAACCAAAGCTGGGAAGATGTGTTCTGGAAAGTTAGAGCCTGCATATCCACACTTCACGAACTGGAAAAGAGCAAAAGCTAGTTAGTATAAAAATATTTAACAGATTCAATAAAAATAGTAGCTGAAAAAAACAGTACTTTGCATTTATACAATATTTTGAACTTTTGGTATTTTCAAATTATCCAAAGTAATCACCCAATCTACTATATAGTAGCCTTTTACTTTCCCTTGACACTGTATATTACCAAAGTCTATTATTTGTTTACTGGTTAATTGGTTATTAACTGATTATTGAAGTACTCCCACTACAGAGAAAGTTTCTGAACATGGAGCCAACCTGAAAGGTTTCTGCTGGACCAGGACACCTAAAACAAGTCTTGGTACACAGTGGTTGCATACCAAGAATTTGGGGAATGGGCAGATTCATTTAACTAATGCTCAGTATTTGTCAAAGAGAAATATAAGAAAAGAAACAAAACTAAAATTGTAATTCTTTTTTTAAATGTTTATTCTTTTTTGTTGCCCTTGTTTTTTTATTGTTGTAGTTATTATTGTTGTTGTTACTGATGTCGTAGTTAGATAGGATAGAGAAATAGAGGAGGGGAAGACAGACAGGGGGAAAGAAAGATAGACACCTGCAGATCAGCTTCACTGCCTGTGAAGTGACGCCCCTGTAAGTGAGGGGCCAAAGGCTGGAACCAGATCCTTATGCTGGTCCTTGCACTTTGTGCCACCTGCACTAAACCATTGTGCTACCGCCCGACTCCCTAAAATCGTAATTCTAAAGCAGGCTTTCATTATCTCAGGCAATTCACTTAAGCAAACTAATCTTTCAAAATGAGAAAGTCAAACTGTATGTATTAGCTAGCAGAATTTAAAAAAAAAAAAAAAAAAAAGCTAGGGAGGGTGGAAAGGAGGGTGGAAAAAAACACCATAGCACTAAGGCTTTTCTCAGTGTGGTGGAGTATGGACTCAAACCTGTGTAATACATATGGCAAAGCAGCACACTATCCAAGTGAGCCATTTCACCAGCCCTAAAATAAATATTTAACAGGAATATTTGGTTATTTATATTTTATAATAGATAAATGTATTTAGCTATAATAGGTAAGAAGGACCTTCATAAGAGTACTTTCATTTTTTTTTGCTTTTTTAAAATATTTATTTACTTCCTTTTTGTTGCCCTTGTTGTTTTTATTGTTGTTGTAGTTATTATCATTGTTGTTGATGTCGTCGTTGTTGGATAGAACAGAGAGAAATGGAGAGAGGAGGGGAAGACAGTAAGGGGGAGAGAAAGATAGACACCTGCAGACTTGCTTCACCGCCTGTGAAGCAACTTCCCTGCAGGTGGGGAGCCGGGAGCTCGAACCGGGATCTTTACACTGGTCCTTGAACTTTGCGCCATGTGCGATAGAGTACTACTTAGATGAGCACATATCAATACTGATAAAACTGGAGGGCCAACGGTGGCACACAAAATTGATTGCACATATTACAATGCAAAGTCCTGGGTTCAACCCCCACGCCCCCAGTTCCCACCTGTAGGGGGGAAGCGTCACAAGAAGTGAAACAGTGCTGCAGGTCTCTTTTTAGAAAAAAAATTTTTTTAAGTATTTATTTCCCCTTTTGTTGCCCTTGTTTTTTTAATTATTGTTGTTATTGACATCATCGTTGTTGGATAGGACAGAGAGAAGTGGAGAGAGGAGGGGAAGACAAAGAGGGGGAGAGAAAGATAAGACACCTACAGACCTGCTTCACCACCTGTGAAGCGACCCCCGTAGGTGGGGAGCTGGGGGCTCGAACCGAGATCCTTGTGCCGGCCCTTTGCTTTGCGCCACATGCGCTTAACCCACTGACTACCGCCCCTTTCTCTCTCTTTCTCCCCCTCCCTCCCTCTCAATTCTTCTGCCACTATCCAAAATGGATAAATTAAAAAAATTAAAAAGTTAAAAAATACTGATAAAATTTCCATTTTATATGTAAGAAACAAACACTAGATCAATAAGTACAATACAATTAAAAATAAACTCTTTTTAATTACTTCTAATTTTTTAAATTTGCTAATGAGAAAGAAAGAAGAAGTAAGAACTAGAACATTGTTCTGGCATGTATGTTGCCAAATACTGAACTGAGGACCTCAGGATTGAGGGTCCAGCATTTTATCCATTGTGCCACCATCCAGGTCTCTGGTTTTAAATTCTTATGTCAATAATACATAGTCTGTTTAGCCTGAATTTTAAGAGCTACCAATATAAGGGAAAGGCAATTTAAAACTTCAGGGTCAGAAGAGGAATATAACGTCTTCCATTATATGGAAATGTAACCATGGTTCTTACCCTTTCCCGTATCAAGAAATGACTAAATGGAAGCTACATACTTGTGCAAGGGTTTCTATCTACTGATGAATCCCAGTGGCAAAACAATGCCTGGCTCAGAGTAAGTGCATATTTAACTACTGATCAATAAATACTTACTGGAAGTGTTTTTGTATACACCTATCATGGGGAGATGAGAGACTGTACCTGTGTGTCAACAACTGTACTGTAAACCATTAACATACCTACCCATTAAGTGGTAGAAAGGAAAATAAAATATAATAAATATTTAATTTATTGCTGTTGATTTGAGACTGTGATACTAGGTCTATTTAGTTTAAGATGTTTAATATGGAGAAAAATATCTTGTTCTATGGCTCTAGGTGCCATACATAGGGCTAAAGAAAACAAGTGTCTGTCTATATGTGTCTATAAGTGTCTGTCTATATGTGATCCCTGATTATAGTAACACAAAGGTAAACTATTAATCCACCCCTTGACATAAAGCTACTATGTATAACTGTTTTGTTTGATGGTGATAAAATTTAACAACCATTTTAAACAATGACTTTTGAATAACCCAACAAAACACAAATTTTTTATATTTCAAAGCTCTCTACAAGCTTGTTGGAAATTATGCTAATGAACCACAATTATAGACTTGAACACTCTGCTATCCTGAATTCACGTTTTTATAGATTTTAAAATGTTAAAGTCTCTCCTTGATATGAACTAAAAACAATACGGTGAGGAATGCAAACCACATACAAACTATGTACATAAAATATCTCACAATCACTAGTCTAATATCACCACTAGTCACAATATACACATATGTTCCAAACAGAGAAAAGCAAATACTACATGGGAAGTAAAGTCTTATAAACAGATATGACACTGGGTAGGTGGAAAGTGTCCACTTGCCAGGGTGACAATGCTCATTCATATGGCTATTAATTATGTTCTCAAAGAAAACTACAGAATGGATGATAGAAAAAATAACTTACAAATCTGCAAGTGCCATGTATATAGCACATTACATGTAATTAGTTAATTAATTAGGAAGTCATAACAAAAGCTGCAGGTCAGAGGAAGAATCTGGGAGAGAGCATAATCCAGCCCTGATGCTGGGAGGAGGCTGTCCCACTTGGCGTGCCTTCTCTCTTGTTCTTCATCACAGTCACAGAAGCATGCAATAAGGCAAGTCGATAAATATTCATACCAATCAATGTTTTCTCATTACAAATGCTGAGATGGGTAGTTTGTATCTTAAAATTCCTGTTGAAGGGAGCTGGGAGGTAGCACAGCGGGTTAAGTGCACGTGGCTCAAAGCACAAGGACCAGTATAAGGATCCAGGTTCCAGCCCCCAGCTCCACATCTGCAGGGGAGTCGCTTCACAGGCAGTGAAGCAGGTCTGCAGGTGTCTATCTTTCTCTCCCCCTCTCTGTCTTCCCCTCCTCTCTCCATTTCTCTCTCCTGTCCAACAATGATGACATCAATAACAACAACTACAACAATAAAAGAAGGGCAACAAGAGGGAATAAATAAATAAAAATAATTTTAAAAAAAGGAAAAAAAAGACTAAAAAAAATTCCTGTTGGAATATGTTTTAAAAGACAACATATTTGCAAAATGCCCAAGAAGATACAAATGGGAAAAAAAAGAAATTCTACTTTATATAGTAGAAATTAAAGGTATCACTTATTAATAAAATTATTTAATCTGCTTATGTGTTTATGCAGTATCTTATTGGAAGCAGATCCTGCCACAGTAATTTAGAATCAACATTCCTACAATCCGTTTGATATATTCAGTCAAAATAGCAATGATCTCACTATTTCGCATTATTTCAAATGTGAAAGCATTAAGAGCTATAATGACAAAGATATACTTAAATTAAAAATAATTTATTTCTTGGACCAGAGATAGCTCACTGGGTAGGACATGTTCCTTGCCATATGTCTGGCCTGAGTTCAAGCCACAGCACTGCAAGAAGCTTTAGTGCCATGTGGTGTCTTTCCCTCTATCTGAATGAAAAAAAAAAAAAAGCAGTTCTATAGACAAAAAAATTTATTTCCCAAGAATATAGACAATTTGGTGTTTCTTTATTTGAAGAGTCAGCATTAAAACACACACACACACACACACACACACACCCTTACACGTACAAAAAATAAAAATGCAACTATTCTTTTCTAAACTATGCATTTGGTATGATTTTATCCTTGAAATTCCTCCTCACATCAATCATTTTAAAACTTGCTAACTGGTTCTCTCAATAAGGCTATGCTTAAGAAGTAGGTTTTACCCCGATCCAACAACGACGGCATCGGCATCAACAACAATAACTAGAACAACAATAAAAACAACAAGGAAATAAATAAATATATAAAAAAAGAAGAAATAGATTTTACCATATATAGTTTCCTCTTCATAGCACTGTGGTTTAAACTAGCTCCCTTACTTCCCACTGAGTCATCAAACACAAACAGTATAAAGTTCTTTCAGTTTGCAGAAAAAAGTCCAACTACATTTGCTATATAAAAGCACCTTTTGTCGCCTTAAAAACTAAACTGAGATCTAGAGAGCTTCATTTAGGTTTCTTCCTTTCTGATGTTCTTCTTCTTCTTCTTTTTAATGAGTGAGAAAGAGCACAAAGCATTGCTCCACCAGTTTCTTCCTTTCTGTTGTTCTTAACTTTTTTTTTTTTTTTAAATGAGTGAGAAAGAGGACAAAGTATTGCTCCACCATCCACGGAGCTGAGCTCCACTCCTTTTGTCATAGCTGCTGTTACATACTGATGGAGATGGAATCCATGGAAGGCATGTACTCTACTGCTGAGCCACCTCCCCATCTAAAAAATGGTAACTTATTTTCTCTTATTTACTCCCCCGCAACCGCCCCACCCGAGTCTTTTACTTTGGTGCAATACACCAAGTAATTTTTTTTTTTAATGGAGAAAGAGAACATGTGAATATCAGCACAAAGCACTGCTTAACCATCTAAGGAGGTCTACTCGTTTAGTCTCAAATTCTTGTAAGGTGCAGTTTGAATACCAGACCTTATGCATGGCAGGTGCTCCACTGCTGAGCCACCTGCAAGTCTCCTGGGCTTAATCAATTATCTTCTTTTTTAAAATCTCACCCAAAGGAACTGAAATATTAATTGCATGGAGATTATCCTGATCTTAGGCCACCAAAATATTTATTGTGAAGGATTTTGCAGGGTGAAACCAAGTTTGGGTTTGGTTTACTCCTACTTCAAATAGGTTTAAGTTCAGCACATAAACTAACGTAAGCTTGATAAGGCAGGCCATAACCAACTACAAAAGTGAATTTACAATGAAACTATAAAAATAACTATCCTATGACTATAGCTATTTTCAGCACTGAACTGTAAAAAATATTTATCAGTCACACAGTAGACATCTGTCTTCATTGTTAGTGAACTCAAGCCTGATGAAATCACTTGAGGTTGTAACCGAATATACATCACCTATGACGAACTCTGACAGTTACCTAAAAAGAGTTCTGCAGATTTCCGCCATTCTGACCACTTTCAGTGGCTTTTTTTTTTTTTTTGGAGGGGGGAAGTGGGGGTGGTGCTTCAGGGCTTTTGTGCCAGTTCAACTCCAGCACTACTCCACCACTTGTGAGGCCCTCCCTGTGCATGGCACTCCTATGTGGCACTCTACCTGGTGAGCTCTCTCCCAGGCCCAGAGGCTTTATTTTATGACAAGGAAACACAAATTATTAGAATAAAATGGTTTTCCTCTTCTGAGCCTTCTTAATGAGATACTGGACCAGCTAGGGGTCCATGAGAAAGAGTAGCAGAGACCACAACATCCAGCATATGACCTAGGCTAGAGTGAGAATATTTTGCAGAAAACTGAGAAATTTCACACATGTACCAACAACTGTATTTACTGTAAACCATTAATCCCCCCAATTAAAAATTATAAAGCACTCAAGGCACCAGGCAGTGGCACACCTGGTGAAGAGCACACATTACAGTGCACAAGGACCTGGGTTCAAGCCCCTGGTCCCCACCAGGGGGGAAAGCTTCACATGTGGTGAAGCAGGGCTACAGGTATCTCTCTGTCTCTCTCCCTCTATATCTCCCTCTCCCCTCTCAATTTCTCTTTGTCTCTATCTAATAAGAGAAAAATAGAGCAGTCACTTGGTTAAGGACACACATTGCAGTGCACAACAACCCAGGTCCAAGTCCCTGGCCCCTACCTGCAGGTGGTGAGCTTCATGAATGCTTAAGTAGGGCTGCAGGTGTCTCTCTGTATCTTTCCCTCCCTACCTCTGCCTCAGTTTCTCTGTCTCATCCAACAATAAATAAATAATAAAATTTAAAATTGTTAAAAAAATAAAATAAGAACAGTATAATATTCTGAAGTCTGAATCTCCATCTCCCCCCCAAAAAAAATCAGTTTCTCAAATAGCCTATACTACAGTTTTAAAACCTACAATGTATAAGAGGCAAGCTTTTATTTTTTAAAAGGTAACAACCAATCCCGCAAGTTTCAGAAATAAAAATTCAATTGTTCTCTTTAACATTTAGCCATAAAAGAATTACTATGTCTTTAAGTAGCTAGATAAAATAAATATTACTATGAAGTATAAAACAGCAAGGAATGTAAACTCTTAAGTAGTTACTAATCCTCCAATTCTCAGAAATATCACAGCATTTTTTATTACATATATATATATATATACACACACACATACATACATGCTTGGTGTCAATTCAACCTATAGACAAATCTATATAACCTTCAAATGTTCAAATGCCTACTGCTTGTTTCACTTAACTACACTATTCCTATTTATGATAGAGTAACAGATCTTCTATCTTAAAAAGCAAAATTCTTTTTTTTTTTTCCTCCAGGGTTATTGCTGGGGCTCGGTGCCTGCAGCTTGAATCCACTGCTCCTGGAGGCTCCCCCCCCCCTTCGTTGCCCTTGTTGTTGCAGCCTTGTTGAGGTTATTACTGTTATTGTTGATGTCGCTCGTTGTTGGATAGGACAGAGAGAAATGGAGAGAAGAGGGGAAGACAGAGAGGGGGAGAGAAAGACAGAAACCTGCAGACCTGCTTCACTGCCTGTGAAGCGACTCCCCTGCAGGTGGGGAGCTGGGGGCTTGAACAGAGATCCTTACGATGGTCCTTGCGCTTTGCACCACGTGCGCAGAAAGAACTTTCAAATAACTTCCAAATCAGTGTTTAGTTGACACTTATTTGCATTCCAGAATTTTCAAGACTACCATCTGTATTCTGCGTCTAAGGAAGAAAAGGGCACGGGGTTGAGGTGGCATGGGGTGACCCAAAACTGAAGAACTTCCCCTAAGATCGGTGGAATAAACCCTGCGGCCCTGAGGGGTCCCAGTCCTCCCAGGATTATTCAATGGAAAATGCTGCTCCCCACCGGGTTGCACCTGAGCCAGTTCCCAGCTTGCAGAACAAAAGTGATGCACGCACTGCAGAGCTGGCCTCTCCTTCTCTAAAGGCAAGGGGGAGGAGGATTCTCAAACACCCAGAGAGGGGTGAGGCTCACGGCATGCCAGCACTTCCTTTTTTTTTTTCTTCCTTCTTTAAACCCGTTTCCTGCCTCCCGTCAGTATCTTCACAGGAAGAAGAAGGCCTCTCAGGTCTTTCTCCTTTTTACACACCCGCGCCCCTGGGAATAGAGTCCTTGTGGAACACAGACCCTGCCCTTAACCCCTCCATGTACTCGGGTCAACTTGCCCCGCGTCCCGGCGGAGCCTGCTCAGAACCCTCAGCAGGTGGGCTCCCCATCCGGAGCCGGCCTAGCCCGCAGCCCCGAGCTCGCGAGCTACGGAGGGGCAGGCTCAGGAAGACCCAGGCCCGGCGACCCAGCCCCCGCCAGCCGCCCCCGGGCCCGCACAGCCCCGCAGCGCTGTCCCTTAGCCCGGGCGCCCGAAGGCCCAGAGGTGCAACCCCGGCACCGAGGCCCCGTGCGCCCGCGAACATCCTCCCCCGGCCCGCTGGTCAGCTCAGCCCCCTCGGCCGGACTCACCCCGGTGCCGTTGTCGCACACCACCACCTTCCTGCCCTGGCTGTCCATCGTCCGCCCGGAAGAGAGCCGCCGCTGCCGCCACCGAACTACCTACGGCCGCCGCCCGGCTCTTTCCTCTTCCTCCTCCGCCTTCTGTGCGGCCCCTCCCTCCACCCAACTTTCTTCCCCCAGCCGGAAGTCCCTGCCCTGCCCCGCCGCTCCTGCAGAACCAGCGCGGAAAAGGTGGGGCGTGCGTGACTGGCAGTGGTGCGCTCCAATGAGAAGCGAAGATCCGAGGCACCGCCCCTAGACCCCCCGGGGCTCAGTCTCCCAGGTCTCGGTCTCCACCTCCGCAGGTTCTTCCTTTCCATCTGGTTCTGTTCTTTTTGTGGCTGCTTAATGACAGCCGCTTTTTTTTTTTTTTTTTTTTCTGTTTCTTTTTCTAAGATGTGGAAGGAGTTGAAAGGCACCACTTTCCTGGCTGCAAAAAACTCAGGCAGGTGAGGGACACCGGATCTGACGCGAGATAGCAGAAGAATGTGGCCGCGAAGCTAGCCTTTGGGGGATGGGGAGTATCTCTTGAGCATCCTTAATGACCCTATCATTGAACAAAGCTATTTGTATGCTTGCTTCTAGACTTTTTCAGCGGGCAGGGCTGGAATGAGTATACACAATGCACACACGTCCTTGAGATCAGGCTTTTGTACTGATCTCTCCAGTTCCAACTCAACATGTCTTTGCCCAAATTGCTCTTGGTCAAGTGAGTTCCAAGTGTGGGCGCCTACATTTCCAGCCTCAGTAGGTCACTTCCCTCTTTCAGCAACTCCATGTTATTTCACACCTCTTAAATATCTGACCATATTTGAACCCAGAGCCTCGGCTTTGAAGTCAGACAGCCCCAGCTTCAAATCTGGCCCAGGCACTGAAGGATCTTGTGATCTGGGCATACCCTCGTTTATGCGTGGGGGTAACAACTTGTACGTTTATGGGTTGTAGGGATAAAAATTCCGTGCATTAAATAAGCAGCCATTCAGTAGTAGTAATTTATTATCCCATACTTTTAAATTTGCAGTTCTACGTGTAATGCTCTTGCAAGTTGTATTTTTAATCTATTAGGCTTTTACGAAGTCCCCGAGACCCACCTTTTCACATCTATAAAGCTTCTCTGAGAACCCTCTAAATCCTCTTTACTCTCTTTATTATTATATTAGCATAGATATACACACATTGTTGTAATTATTATACTTGATAAATATTGAATGAGTGATGTTAAAACTTAGCTAAAGAAAAAAAAAATTTCTCAGAGATGAGAATTAGAATTTCTTCCACAAACTTGGATCATGAATTCCATCCCAGCAGCTAGAGAGATAGCTCACCTGGTAGAGTGAGTACCTTACTATGCAGCTGTGGCCCAGGTTCCAGTATGGTACCATGTAGGAGGTGCCATGATATCAGGGAATCTTCCTGCTGTGTGATTTCTTATTCTCTTTGTCTTTATTTGAATGAAAGACTGGGAACTAAGATCTCATGTCTAAGATGCTGGATCTGCAAAAACCAGTGTAGTATTATAACACTAGACTGTCTCTTTATTCTACTAGACCAGTACTTTCCAAACCTTTATGAAGGCATACTGTGATATTCAAAGTTGATCTTTTATAGAACCCCACTATATAAAGCAGATCAAAGTAGCGCTCTCATAAGTATAATTGGAAGTGTGAGGGGTTAAGCCTCAGGGGGCATGTCTTCCTTGCATCTCCTTCAGTAGTCTTTGAGGCTACTTCTCAGTCTACTTACTGTACAGTGTATTAGTTCATAAATTATACACTTTATTTTTGTAGTACAGTGCTTAGCACTGCAGTTTTCCTGGAAGTACATTTAATTAGTCTAAGCAAAATAAAGTTAAGTATTTCTTCTATACTACTCTTTTTTATGAAGTTGAATACTAATACACAAACACACAGCACACACACAAACACACACACACACCAGAGCATTCTCAGCTCTGGTTTTTTTAGTGCCAGGGGTTGAACCTATAGCCTCATTTTTGTTGTTGTTGTTGTTTTTCCTGTTTTTTTTCTTTGCATAATCATGCTATCTCGCCAGCCTCTAATCTTTACTTTTTTTTTTTTTTTTTTTTAAAGAAATAACACTTGCGTGGTTCAGGAGGTGGCACAGTGGATAAAACATTGGACTCTCAAGAATGAGGTTCTGAGTTCAGTCCCCAGGAGCACATATACCTGAGTGATGTCTAGCTCTTTCTCTCTCTCCTCCTATCTTGCTCATTAATAAATAAATAAAATCTTAAAAAAAAAAAAAAGAAAAAGAGTGGTAGCACAAGGTTGAGCAGACATGTTACCATGCACAAGGACCAGATTAAAGCCACTGGTCCCACCAGTATGTGTGTGTGTGTGTGTGTGTGTGTGTGTGTGTGTGTGTGTGTGTGGCGGGGGGGGGGGGGGATCTTCACAATGAGTGAAATAATGATGCAGGTGTCTCTTTCTATCTTCACTTACATCTCAGTTTCTCTTTTCCTCTATCCAACAAATAAATTTTTTTTTAAAACGAAGTAACATTTGCTTTCTTCCAATTATAATGCAATACATGAAGATGATAGAAAGTAACAAGTATCTATTCATTGCACTAATGAAAATACTATAAAGCCCCTTGATTATAAAAATTCACATAAGATACTTTTGGTGGCTGCCTTGAACTCCAAGCACACTCAGTCCTTTCACGTTTCTCAGAATTTTTTTTTCAGAGTGTCATAATAATTCAAAGGATTTTGAATTGAAATTGAGGGGCTTCACTTCTAGCCATCTGTTGAGATATGATGTATGTTATTTCACACAAAACCTTGCCAGGAGTATCTATTTCTTTTAAAACATGAGGTAAAAAGGAGCTTTAAATGTTTAAGTTTGGGGAGTCCGGCAGTAGCGCAGCAGGTTAATCGCACTTGGCACAAAGCGCAAGGACCAGCATAAGGATCCTGGTTCGAGCCCCCGGCTCCCCACCTGCAGGGGAGTCATTTCACATGCGGTGAAGCAGGTCTGCAGGTGTCTTTCTCTCATCCTTTGTCTTACCCTCCTCTTTCCATTTCTCTCCATTCTATCCAACAATGACATCAATAACTACAAGAATAAAACAAAAAGGGAATAAATAAATATAAAAAAAGTTTTAAGTCTAAGGGTTGAAAGATTGTATAAAAAATAAGTACAGTTTGCTTGACCTATTTCTTATTTCAAAAGCTTACAAATTTTGACCTAATTCATTATCATAATTGGTTTCAAATAGGATTATAGAGTTGAAACTAGGTTACTTAAATTCTTTTTAAATTAATAAAAACCTCATAGGCACTTAGTATGTGTAAGTTATAGTTTTAGCTGGCATTGTAGTTGTGCTATTCTTCATTCATAAGAACCATTTTTCCCTCCTCACAACCTCAGCATATACAAAAATTAATTGCAATGGATCAGTGGTGTAAATTTAAGAATTAAAACTTGGAAAAACATAGGAAGTAAATCTTTATAACCTTTGATTAGGTAATGATTTTTTTATGTGGTAAAAAAGTATAAATAACAAGAAGAGAAATCTAAAATTGGACTTAGTGAAAATTAAAAACATTCATGCTAAAAAAGACACCATCAAGTGAGCTGACACCTCACATAATGGGAGAAAAGAACTGCAATAGTTTATGGCATAAGAGCCTCGTGTTTATATATAAACAGCACTTAAAATTCAACAATAATATACAGGTCCATGAAAGATGATGAAATACAGGTCCATGAAAGATGATGAATGACATAGTGGGGGTTGTATTGTTAAATGGGAATCTGGGGAATGTTATGCATGTACAAACTATTGTATTTACTGTTGAATGTAAAACATTAATTCCCCAATAAAGAAATAAGTTATAAAAAAAATTCAACAATAAAAAGACAGCCAAGTGTATAAATAGAAAAAGAATTTGAGTAGACATTTTTTTCTTTTCTTAACCTTTAAAAAAAGTTTTAATTATCTTTATTTATTGGATAGAAGCCAGAAATTGAGAGGAATGGGGGGAAAGAGAGGGAGAGACAGATAGACACCTGCAGCCCTGCTTTACTACTCACAAAGCTTTCCCCCTGCAGATGAGCCCTGGGGGCTTGAACCCAGGTCCTTGCACACTGTAATGTGTGCTTAATCAGGTGTTCCACCACCTGCCCTCAACATTTTTTCTAAAGATATACAAAATATGACTGTCCTTTTGGCTTCAGTGATCTGATGAGTCACCAGAACAATAACTAGGTCATTCCCAGCAAAACTTCAATAGGAAAGCTTTCAGAATCTCTCTCATAAGGTTTGGTATTTCACTCTGGCCTTTTGCTCCCCATCTATCCATGACAGGTTCCTGGTTAAGCAACACACAACACACAACACACACACACAAATATATATATATATACATATATATATATATATATATATATTTATTTTATTTTATTTTGCCGCCAGGGTTATCACTGGGACTCAGTGACAACACTACAAATCCACTGCTCCTGGCGACCATTTCTTCCATTTTTAAAAAATATTTACTTATTCCCTTCTGTTGTCCTTGTTGTTTTATTGTTGTAGTTATTTTTGTTGTTATTGATGTTGTTATTGTTGGATAGGACAGAGAGAAATGGAGAGAGGAGGGGAAGACAGAGAGGGGGAGAGAAAGACACCTGCAGACCTGCTTCACTGCCTGTGAAACAACTCCCCTGCAGGTGGGGAGCCTGTGGCTTGAACCGGGATCCTCACACTGGCCTTTGTGCTTTGTGCCACGTGCACTTAACCCGCTGTGTTACCACCCGACTCCTATTTCTTCCATTTTTATTTGATAGGACAGAGAAATTGATAGAGGTGGTGGAAATATAGAGGGAAAGAGAAAGACACCTGCAGACCTGCTTCGTATCTTGTGAAGCATCCCCCCTGCAGATGGGGAGCAGGTGTTTGAACATGGATCCTTGTGCTTAATACTATATGTGCACTTAACCAGGTGTGACATCACCCAGACCCCTAACATTCTTTACTGTATCACGTAAGGTCAGGCTGAGAGGAAAAATGAAAGATTATGGGGAAATAAGATGGAACTAACTTGTAAAGGTCAGCTCATTTTCTTTCTTTTTAAAAATATTTTATTTATTCTACCTTAAGAGACACACATAGGAAGGGAGGAAGAGAGAGAGAGAAAGAGAGACACTAGACCATGCTCAGCTCTATCTGAAGGTGTAGCTAGGGAATGAACCTGGAATCTCAGGTGTGAAAATCACATAATCATTAAACTATCTGCCTGGACCTGTCTGCTCACTTTCTTTTATCTATTCTTTTTATTCAAATACATACATATATATGAATATTATATTAATTTATTTTTAATATTTATTTCCTTTTGTTGCCCTTGTTTTTTAATGTTGCACTTATTATTCTTTTTTTTAAATTAATTAATTAATTTTTTTTTGTAATTTTATTTATTTTCCCTTTTGTTGCCCTTGTTGTCTTTTTTATTGTCGTTGTAGTTATTATTGTTCTTGATGTTACTGATGTCATCATTTGTCAGATAGGACAGAGAGAAATGGAGAGAGGAGGGGGAGATAGAGAGGGAAGAGAAAGATAGGCACCTGCAGACCTGTTTCACCACCTGTGAAGCTACTTCCCTGCAGGTGGGGAGCCGGGGCTCAAACTAGGATCCTTATGCTGGTCGTTGTGTTTTGCGACATGTGCACTTAACCCACTGTGCTACCTCCCAACTCCCTGTAGTTATTATTCTTGTTGTTATTGATGTCATTGTTGTTAGATAGGACAGAGAGAAATGGAGAGAGGAGGGGAAGACAGAGAGGGGAAGAGAAAGATAGGCACCTGCAGACCTGCTTCACTGCCTTTGAAGCGACTCCCCTGCAGGTGGGGAGCCGGGGTATTTATTTTCTTTTAAAGATAGAGATACAGAGAGAGACCAGAGGTGCTCAGCTCTGGTTTATGGTGGTACTGAGGATCAAACCTAGAACCTCAGAGACTTCTGGGGTGAGGCTACAGAGCAGCAGCAGCTGTGTTTCTCTCCACTCTTGGGTCAACTAGGAATACCATAGGAGACCTCCTAGGACTGCAACAAGACAAGACTAGAATGACTTCAGGAACCCACCAAATCACCAGTGAGTGCAAACAAGTGTGGCTTGTGGACAGAGAGGAGCCAAGGGAGAGATTAAGTGGCTGATAACAGTCTGGCAGTTTACCAATTGAGACACCACCTACACTCTGTTTCACCAACAAAAAGACGGCTGAAGGGAGGAGACGACTCCCCTGAGACTCACCAAATGCAACTGTGAGTCTCCATTGCTACTGCCCTCAGAATCTGGAAAAGCGAAGGGTGGGGGGTGGGGTGGGGGGTAGCCCTGTGCTGACACCAGGGGACAGAGAACTAATGAGGAAACTCAGGAGAAGATCTATACCTCCGTGGTCTAGTGATAGGGCTGTGAGAGTCTCTTTGCATAACCACTGGATTATCTCTGCTCCACCCTGCTTTATCTCATAGTCAGGAGTCAGTGATTAAGCTAAGAAGCCTACTTACAGTTTAAAAGCTTTTAGGCTCCCAAAGCCTATAAAGAAGAAGAAGAACAAAACAGGCTTTTAAGCCAATGAACTCCAACTCAGGGATTAAAATACTATTGAAACAACTGTGAACCATTTAATTACCTAACTTAGACACAAGTCAATCCAGGCAAGAGTGATCAGTAATTTGAAAAGTGCTGAGAGAGGGACATCATAACATACTATATAAAATGGTTAAACCAACAAGAATACATATTGGAGAAATGAACCAGGACAAGATTCCAGCTAAAAGCCCCCCAAAGGTTGAAGCACAAAATAAAGAGATCAACATTCAAAGACAAGTTAAGGAAATAATCACAGGAGTGAGTAAAGAGTTTGAAAGAATTGTCATCAGAAATGCAGAAACAACAAATGAGACTCTGGAGGAAAACACTAATTATCTCAAGGTTATTAGAGAGCTGAAAGCTGAAAGTTTCACAACAGGGTAACAAAATAGATGAACTTCAGAAAACAGTAGAGGGGAGAGAGAATAGAATCAATGAGGCTAAAGACAGAATTAGCAAGATCAAGGACAAATTAGAGACAACTAAAAAAGAAGTAAGAGATCTCAAAAAGAGATTAAGAGATACTGAAAACAACAACAGAGATCTATGAGATGATGTCAAAAGAAATAGTATACACATATTGGCTTACCAAAGAAGAAAGAGAGGGAGAGGAAGAAAGCATTCTTCAGGACATAATAGCTGAAAACTTCTCTAGTCTAGACAACATCAAAGACATAAAGGTTCAAGAAGCTCAAAGGGTCCCAAACAGAATTAAACCAGAATTAAAGACTCCAAGACACATCATATTTAGAATGGAAAGGAATAAGGATAAAGAAAGGATCCTGAAGGCTGCAAGAGAAAAACAAGAGTACCAACAAAGGAAAAGCCATTAGATTAGCAGCAGACTTCTCCACACAAACACTATAGGCCAGAAGAGAATGGCAAGATATCTACTGAGTGCTCAATGAGAAAGGCTTTCAACCAAGACTACTGTTTCCTGCTAGACTGTCATTCAGACTAGATGGAGGCATAAAAACCTTTTCAGACAAGCAACAGCTGAAAGAATCAACAATCACCAAGGCTGCCCTGAAAGAAGTTCTGAAAGATCTCCTATAAATAATCAGATCACCATAAATAGGCCATATATCAGAACACTCTAAAAATCTACAAGAATGGCATTAAAATATCTTCAATCTTTGCTATCAATAAATATCAATGTCTGAATTCACCTATTAAAAGGCACAGAGTGGATCAACTAGGAATACCAAAGGAGACCACCCGGGAACGAAACAAGACAGGACAAGAATGAACACAGGAACCCACTAAATCACCGGTGAGTACAAACATGTGTGGCTGGTGACAGAGAAGAGAGAGGAGCATAAGGAGAGATTAAGTGACTGCTAACAGTCCAGCAGTTTATCAATTGAGATACCACCTCCAGTCTGCTCCACCAAAAAGGGGACAGCTGAAGGGAGGAGAGGACTCCCCAGAGACTCACCAAGTGCAACTCTGAGTCTCCATGGCTACTACCCTCAGAATCTGGAGCAGCGACAGGGAGGGACACCAGGGGACAGAGATCTAACCAGGAAACTCAGGAGAAGAACTATACCTCTGTGGCATAGCTGAGGGGCTGTGAAAGACTCTTTGCATAACCACTGGATTATCTGGATTATCTCAGCCACACCCTGATTTATCTCTTGGTTAGGAGTCAGTGATTAAGCTGAAGCCTATTGATAGTTTAAAAACCCTCAGGCTCCCATAGCCTACAGGGGAAAAAAAAAAAAGAGGCTCTTAAACCACTGAGTTCCAACTCAGGGATTAAAATACTATTGAAACAACTGTTAACTTCCACCACTGTGAACCCTTTAATTAACTTACTTAGATACAAGTCAATCCAGGCATTAGTGATCAGTAATTTGAAAAGGACTGATAAAGGGAACTCATAACATAATATATAAAATGGTTAAAAAAAAACAAGAAGAAATATTGGAGAATCGAACCAGGACAAGAGTCCAGCTAAAAGTCCTCCAGAGGGTGAAGCACAAAACAATGAGTTCAACATCCAAACATTAGCTAAGGAAACAATAACAGGAGTGAGTAAATAATTTGAAAAAATTGTAATCAGAAATGCAGGAACAACAAATGAGAATATGGAAGAAAATTCTAATTATCTCATGGTTATTAGAGAGCTGAAAGCTGAAATCGCTGAGCTAAGAAGGCAACTAGCTGAACAAGCTAAAACAGTATCAGAGCAGGGCAACAAAATAGATGAAGTTCAGAAAGCAGTAGAGGGCAGAGAGAATAGAATCTATGAGGCTGAAGACAGAATTAGCAAGATTGAGGATGAATTAGAGACAACTAAAAATGAAGTAAGAGATCTCAAAAAGAGATTAAGAGATGCTGAAAACAACAACAGAGTCCTATGGGATGACTTCAAAAGAAACAATATACGCATTATTGGCTTACCAGAGGAAGAAAGAGAAGGAGAGGAAGAAAGCATTCTCCAGGCCATAATAGCTGAAAACTTCTCTAGACAACATCAAAGACATAAAGGTTCAAAAAGCCCAGAGGGTCCCAAACAGAATTAACCCAGACCTAAGACAACAAGACATATCATACTTAGAATGGAAAGGAATAAGGATAAAGAAAGGATCCTGAAGGCTGCAAGAGAAAAACAAAGAGTCACCTACAAAGGAAAACCCATAAGATTAGCAGCAGACTTCTCCATACAAACACTACAGGCAGAAGAGAATGGCAAGATATCTATCGAGTGCTCAATGAGAAAGGCTTTCAACCAAGAATACTATATCCTGCTAGGCTGTCATTCAGACTAGATGGAGGCATCAAAACCTTCTCAGACAAGCAACAGTTGAAGGAAGCAACCATCACCAAGCCTGCCCTGAAAGAAGTTCTGAAATGTCCCTATAAACAATCAGACCACCACAGATAGGACATATATCAAAACACTCTAAAACTCTACAAGAATGGCATTAAAATATCTTCAATCTTTGATATCAATAAATGTCAATGGCCTGAATTCACCTATTAAAAGACACAGAGTAGAAGATGGATCAGAAAACACAACCCAACAATATGCTGTCTACAGGAAACCCACCTAACTCAACAAGACAAACACAGACTTAAAGTGAAAGGATGGAAAACTATCATACAAGCCAATGGCCCACAAAAAAGGGCAGGAACAGCTATTCTCATATCTGACACGATAGACTTTAAAATAGATAAGATTAAAAAAAATAGGAATGGACACTACTTAATGCTCAGAGGATCAGTCAATCAAGAGGACTTAACAATTATTAACATCTATGCACCCAGTGAAAAGCCATCTAAATACATCAAAATTCTACTGAAAGAGCTACAGCAATATATTAACAGCAACACAATCATAGTAGGGGACTTCAACACCCCACTCTCTCAACTTGACAGATCATCTAGGCAGAAAATCAATAAAGACATGAGGGAGCTAAATGAAGAGATAGATAAAGTAGAACTATTGGACATTTTCAGAGTGATTCATCCCAAGAAACTGGAATACACATTTTACTCAAATCCACATGGGTCATTCTCAAGGATAGAACATATATTAGGCCACAAAGACAGCATCAGCCAATTCAAGAGCACTGAAATCATCCCAAGCATCTTCTCAGACCACAATGGAATTAAACTAACACTTAACAATCAAAAAAAGATTAGTAACAGTCCCAAAATGTGGAAGATCAACAGTACACTTCTTAACAACTTCTGGGTCAAAGAGGAAATCAAGGAAGAAATCAAAATGTTTCAAGACTTCAATGAAAATGAAGACACGGGCAGGGGAGACAGCATAATATTTATGCAAACAGACTCTCATGCCTGAGGCTCCTAAGTCCCAGGTTCAATCCCCCACATCGCCATAAGCCAGAGCTGAGCAGTGCTCTGGTGTTTCTCTCTGTGTGTGTGTCTTTCTCTCTGCATCTCTCTCAAAAATAAAATTAGTAAAAAAATTTAAAAAAAAGAAAATGAAGACACAAGCTATCAAAATATTTGGGACACAGCTAAAGCAGTACTAAGAGGGAAGTTCATAGCTATACAAGCACACATTAGGAAACAAGAAAAAGCACAAATAAACAGCCTGATTGTACATCTTAAAGACCTAGAAGAAGAACAACAAAGGAACCCTAAAGCAACCAGAAGGTTAGAAATCACTAAAGTTAGGGCAGAAATAAATAACATTGAGGATAAGAAAACCATACAAAAGATCAACGAAAGTAAATGTTGGTTCTTCGAAAGAGTAAACAAAATCAACAAACCTTTAGCCAGACTCACAAAACAAAAAAGGAAGAAGACCCAAATAAATCGGATAGTAAATGAAAGAGGAGATATCACAACAGACACCACAGAAATTCAACATATCATGCGAGGTTTCTATGAACAACTATATGCCACCAAGCTAGAGATACTGCCTACAGCTCAACCATGAGTCCCTGGTCATCTGTTACCCGCCCGTGAAGCCAGCCCGGCGAAAACAACATAACCCGTCGAAAACAACAGCTAAAGGTGCCCAGACTATTAAATGGGGAAAGCAGAGTCTCTTCAACAAATGATGTTGGAAACAATGGGTTGAAACATGCAGAAGAATGAAACTGAATCACTGTATTTCACCAAATACAAAAGTCAATTCCAAGTGGATCAAGGACTTGGATGTTAGACCAGAAACTATCAAATACTTAGAGGAAAATATTGGCAGAACTCTTTTCTGCATAAATTTTAAAGACATCTTCAATGAAACGAATCCAATTACAAAGAAGACTAAGGCAAGCATAAACCTATGGGACTACATCAAATTAAAAAGCTTCTGCACAGCTAAAGAAACTACTACCCAAACCAAGAGACCCCTCACAAAATGGGAGAAGATCTTTACATGCCATACATCAGACAAGAGGCTAATAACCAGAATATATAAAGAATTTGCAAATCTCAACAACAAGACAACAAATAACCCCATCCAAAAATGGGGGGAGGACATGGACAGAATATTCACCACAGAAGAGATCCAAAAGGCTGAGAAACACATGAAAAAATGCTCCAAGTCTCTGATTGTCAGAGAAATGCAAATAAAGACAACAATGAGATACCACTGCACTCCTGTGAGAATGTCATACATCAGAAAAGGTAACAGCAGCAAATGCAGGAGAGGTTGTGGGGTCAAAAGAACCTTCCTACACTGCTGGTCGGAATGTAAATTGGTCCAACCTCTGTGGAGAACAGTCTGGAGAATTCTCACAAGGCTAGAAATGGACCTACCCTATGACCCTGCAATTCCTCTCCTGGGGATACATCCTAAGGAACCCAACACACCCATCCAAACAGATCTGTGTACACATACGTTCTTGGCAGCACAATTTGTAATAGCCAAAACCTGGAAGCAACCCACGTGTCCAACAACAGATGAGTGGCTGAGCAAGTTGTGGTGTATATACACAATGGAATGCTACTCAGCTGTAAAAATGGTGACTTCACCGTTTTCAGCCGATCTTGGATGGACCTTGAAAAATTCATGTTGAGTGAAATAAGTCAGAAACAGAAGGATGAGTATGGGATGATCTCACTCTCAGGCAGAAGTTGAAAAACAAGATCAGAAAGAAAACACAAGTAGAACCTGAACTGGAATTGGCGTATTGCACCAAAGTGAAAGACTCAGGTCTTTGTGGGTTGGGGGGGAGAGAATACAAGTCCAAGAAGGATGACAGAGGACCTAGTGGGGGTTGTATTGTTATATGGGAAACTGGGGAATGTTATGCATGTACAAACTATTGTATTTACTGTGGAATGTAAAACATTAATTCTCCAATAAAGAAATTTAAAAATAAATAAAATAAAATAAAAATTGGAGCCTCAGGCATGAAAGTATTTTGTATAGCCTTTATGCTATGTCTCTAGTCCTGTTTGCTCATTTTCTTTTTTTAAATATTTACTTATTTATTCCCTTTTTGTTGCCCTTGTTGTTTTATTGTTATAGTTATTATTATTATTGTTATTGATGTCCTCATTGTTAGATAGGACAGAGAGAAATGGAGAGAGGAGGGGAAGACAGAGTGGGGGAGAGAAAAATAGACACCTGCAGACCTGCTTCACCGATTGTGAAGCGGTGCCCCTGCAGGTGGGAGCTGGGGGCTCAAACCAGTATCCTTAGTCATGTCTTTGAGCTTTGTGCCACGTGTGCTTAACCTGCTGTGCTATTGCCCTACTCCCTGTTTGTTCATTTTCTAATGGCTATGTGCTTCCAACATTAGTATCTTTACTAAAGTACTTGAGGGAGAATTTAAACTATAAGACTGACAAGTATAGTCTCAGAGACAATTTTAGCAGTAGCACAGAGTAGAGGTTAAATGGTAAGAATCCAACACAGTACTAGATTTGGATTTTATGTCTCCTGCTTCCAGAATCTCTCCTTGAGCAAATCCCTTGATCTCTTTGTTGTAAAAAACTCACTTGGTTCTCATATCAGTCCTAAAATTTAAGGATTTGTTTTTGAGCTCAGTAAATGAAAGTAACTATTGCAATGCACACTTTTTTGGTAATGTGATAAAGCTACTATTCAAATTTTGTCTGTCACTTCCAAAGCTCTGACTCTTTTTTTTTTTTTCAAAGCGAGATCTTGATTTATTATAATTGATTAAGGGACATCTCTGAGGCTCTTAGGTGTGCAGGGCCTGCCATTTGTCCAGGTGACCTTGGCGGGGATGTACTTGACTCCACAGCCATATGGGATGAGGCACTTTTCAGCCATCATATCTTCAGATTCATCTGCATTAATCTTGGTGAATCACTGCTTCTTAGAGATGTGGATCTTCTGATGTCCAAGGAACTTCAAGCAGGGCCTCAATCACACACTCCTTATTCTGTAGCTTAGTGATGATGACCTTGCCAATGTGGACCCTGGCCATGGTGGCCTGGGGCTTCCCAAAGGCACCCTGCATCCCTGTCGGGAGTCAATATCAGAGATAGCAGGGTTCAGGCATGAAGTAGGGTCCCTTAGAGGAGCCTACACAAGCAATAGGCTGCATACCCTGCCCAGGAGGCTCTGTTCACAGCCATTGCACACTGGGCACCATGGGGACGTCAGCATCAAAACTCTAATTCTTAATTATAAACCATAATACCAGTTTATTACTTCCTAATAGGAAGCATACCTTTTTATTGGCCAAGTGGTTTGAGTCATCTCTTCAAAGGTCTCATTTTCTAGTTTCAACCACATGAAAAATTAAATTAGTAATTCAAAAAAATAAAATATGAGTGTGGGTTTAAACAGAGAAAAATGGAGAACTGTGTGGGGGATATTCTAGAGTCTTCTGCTTTTCTAACACTAGCAGGACTCTCACCCAGTGTCATTATTCATTCAGAACACCTACACTCTCCTAGTCCCATTCTAGGATATTTAATCTGAAGAGCAGATGGAGGAATGATTGTTACTAAGCAAACTTTTGACAGTTGAAAACTTAATGTCTGAGGTCAGGCTGGGAAACAAAAGCAACCCTACACACAAAGCAGAATCCTGAAAAGGAATTGATTGAAAATATATAAAGTTAGGGCTGGGCAGTGGTGCACCTGGTTGAACACACACATTACCATGCACAAAGACCTGGTTTCAAACCCCTGCTCCCCACCTGCAGGGGGGAAGCTTTACAAGTGGTGAAGCAGATCTGTAGGTGTCTTGTTTGTCTCCCTTTCTATGTCTATGTCATGTCTATGTCATGTTATGTCATGTCTATGTTCATGTCTATGTCTGTCTTTGTCTATATCTGTCTATGTCTCCCTTTTTTTCTCCTCCTAATTTTTCTATGTCTTATCTAAAAATAAAAAAAAAAAGAAGAAGAAGAAGAAGGAAGGGAAAGTGACCATCAGGAGTTCATCATGCAGGCATCGAGCCTCAGAGATAGCCCTGATGGCAATTAAAAATAAATAAACATTAAAAAAAATGGGGAGAAAGAGAGAAAGAAAAAGAAAATATATAAAATTAACTGGATTCCAGAATAATTCTTCTTTACCTCTTACAGCTAGATGATACTCTCCCTTCTCTGCTCCTCACTCCTGACCCTTGTCCTGCAACAGAATGGCTTCACTCTTGAGTAAGTTAAACTCAAACAGACAGGAACAGCTGAGGAAAGGGCCTTCATGAAAACAGGTAGTCTAATGAGGAAGTCCATCTCAAAGAAGTGACACTCTCTCCAACAGGCTGCCAACAGCTGGTAACCAGTTTTCCACCTTTATCCTACTCTCCTCACTCTCCCTGCTTTCTTGAGAAAAACAGACCCAAACCTGTTGAGAGATAAGACCTACAGATACTGATAAATGGGGGCGGGGCCTCCCCTAGCCAACTGGTCAAATCCCTGCTAGATCGCACTGCACTGAAGCCCAGTGGCCTAGAAGACTCAACACCTAACACAAAGATTCCAATAATGTTCTTACTACTTCACTCTTTCAAAAGATCTACTTACTTTATAAGGAAGAAAGAGAGAGCACAGAGAATTGTTCCCTCATATGCGAAAGTGACAGTGCTGGGGGCTGACAGTGCTGGTGGTGGAACCTGGGGCCTCAGGCATGTAAGGAATGTGCTCTGTCTACTGAGACACTTCCCTGTTGACTATTGGTTCACTCTAAAACAGCAGTGGGAAACCTAGAGACATCAGACATTTGAGGAAAATTCTAACATAAGACAAAGAGAATAGTAATGTAGGAGGCAAAAGACATTTCTTTCTTTTTTTTTTTAACCAGAGCACTGCTCAGCTTTGGCTTCTGGTGGTGTAGCGGACTGAACCTGGGACTTTGGAGCCTCAGACATGATGGTCTCTTTGCATAACCATTATGATATCTACCTCTTCCCCCAAAAGGCATTTTTAATATATATATTTTAATTATTTATTATTGTATAAAGACAGAAACTGAGAAGAGAGGGAGACAGCCCTGCTTTCCCCCTTATAGGTAGGGGCCAGGGGGAATGTGAGCACTTAACCACATGCACTACCACCTGACCTCAAGACATTTTAAAAAAATTATCTTTATTTATTTATTGGATAGAGACAGCCAGAAATTGAGAGGAAGGGGGGAGACAGAGAGGGAGAGAGACAGACAAACGCCTACAGCACTGCTTCACCACTTGAAAGCTTTCCCTCTGCAGGCCCCAAGACTTTTTTTTTTTTAAAATAGTTATTTTAACTAGTATCTTCAGGTCCTCCAAGGACCTGTAATTTTGAGTAAAATGTAAGTATGATTGAATAAGAAATTCAAACAAAGGTTAGAATATTTTGAGTTTTGAATAATTGAATTCAAGAAGTTTTATTTATTTATTTATTATGGATAAAGATATTGAGAAATTGAGAGGGGGAGAGGGAGATAGAGAAAGAGACAGAGAGACACCTGCAACCCTGCTTCACCGCTTGTGAAGCTTTCCCCTTGCAGGTGAAGACAAGGGGTTTGAACCTGGGTCCTTGTGCACTGTAATGTGAGCGCTTAACCAGGGTGCCACCGCTTGTCCCTGAGTTCAAGAAATTTTCCAGAAGGTAAGGTGAAACCACAACAAAGTAGAGAAAGAGAGGACAAATTTTAAAATTCAAGTATCAAACCAGGAAGTTCAACAGAAAAATAATCAAACCTGCAGAGGAAAAGGAAAGGAAATAGAAGGAAAGAAATTATTTGAGAAACAACACAAGCTTATTTCCATGAATTAAGAAATATTTTTTTTTGGGTAGGGAGGTAGTATAATGGTTATACAAAGATGCTCTCCTAATTAAGGCTCCAAAATCCCTGGTTTAATCCCCACACCACCGTAAACCAGAGTTGAACAGTGCTATGGTTTAAAAAAGGGGAGGGCGTAGTGGGCAGTAGCAGCGGGTTAAGCACACTGGGCGCAAAGCGCAAGGACTAACGTAAGGATCCCTGTTTGAGCTCCTAGCTCCCCACCTGTAGGGGTTTCGCTTCACAAGCAGTGAAGCAGGTCTGCAGGTGTCTATCTTTCTCTCCCCGTCTTCCCTTCCTCTCTCCATTTCTCTCTGTCCTAGCCAACAATGACGACATCAACAACAACAATAATAACTACAACAAAAGGGAAAATAAGTAAATAAACATTTTAAAAAATTTCTTGCCGTCTGCATGACCCTGTTTTGGGTTTAGCTTCCACTACACTGGGACATTATTACTGCGATGTCTTTCTTTCTTTCTTTCTTTCTTTCTTTCTTTCTTTCTTTCTTTCTTTCCTTCTTTCTTTCTTTCTCTCATAGCTCGTCTGGTAAGGCATCAACAAGTTCATTGGATAAGAGTGGTACAATTCCTTACAATTCCCACCACATCCCATCCCCTCTAATGGAAGCTTTCCTATTCTTTATCCCTCTGGGAGTATGTACTCATAATTATGAAGTGAAGAAAGTGGGAAGTCTGGCTTCTGTAATTGCTTCTTCGCTGGACATGGACATTAGCAGGCTAATCCATACTCCCAGCCTGTTTCTGTCTTTCCTTAGTGGGACAGGGCTCTAGGGATGTGGGGTTCCAGGACACATTGGTGAGGTTGTCTGCCCAGGGAAGTCACATTGGTGTCATGGTAGCACCTGCAATTTGATGGCTAAAAAGCTTTAATATATTAAGCAGAAAAAAAATGTTTAATAATCAGGTAAGAATCCAGCAGATGAGACTTGGGGTCTCCATTTTGGAAAAAGCTAGGGAGTCTATTTAAGGTATATTCCAAGGGAGCCATGACTTTACTAATTTTTGCCTGAGCCCGACAGCAAACATGCAGGTGGGCTAAAGGTATTGTCTGGGGATATGGTGTCAGAGTTGGAAATAAGAAATAAGACTAGAAAGCTGTATCAGAGCAGAGAGTAGCTCCCAAATATGGGAATAGTATATAAATATGGTTCACTGAAAAAATTCCGTTGATTTGATCTGGGGCCCACATTCAGCACAGGGGCCTGTGTAACCTCTGCATTTCTGTAGGTCTGAGCTCACATTCATTCTGTGGTCATAGCTAGGAACATTCTAGGCTGCACTCATTTCAGGACCAGTCTTCGATTGGCAGAGAATGTTGACCTAGTCTCCCTTTGGAGAGTGGGGCAGTCCTTGCCATTGTTGTTCCACATTGAGGGCAAGGTCTCAGAGAGGCCCACAAGTGGGTCCATGATGCTGTTCCTGCTGAAAATGACCAGCAATGGTGGAGAGAGGGATCTGCCAGAGGTCTAGGCCCCTCATATTTATGTGGGAATCCTGAGATTCCCTGACTTGGGCCCCAGATAATGGGGTGGCCTGGTAATGGCCAAAAGAGTCATCATTGAGGTATGCTGGACTCTTGCCCTTATCCAGCTTTTATAGTCCTTACTTTGTCTGACAAAAGTAGCCTTAGAATGATTGAGGGAAGTGACATAAGAAGTGGGTGAGGAGGGTATCTAGGTCTAAATAGAAACTATGCAATTAAGTACTTTATGATCTTTTTTAGGTCTTCTCTTTTTTTTGCTTCCAGGGTTATTGCTGGGGCTCAGTGCCTGCTCCTGGAGGATATTTTTGTTGCTCTTGTTGTTTATCATTTTTTTTGTTATTATTATTGTTGTTATTGCTGTCGTTGTTGTTGCATAGGAGTGCCTGGCTAGCTTTGCCAGAGAGAGAGAGAAGGAACTCATGGCAGCGTGGTAATACAATTCTTTATTGATGTGGACACTCCAGAGTCAGGTGTGAGCACAACCAGTTTAGGCCATGTGGAGCTAGCAAAATGGCCGCCTCCCTCTATGCATGCCAGCCCTTCTCCAGGTCTTCTCCAGGTCGGGATGTGAAAGAGAAAGAGAGAGAGAGAGAGAGAGAGAGAGGGAAAGGGAGAGGGAGAGGGAGAGGGAGAGGGAGAGAGAGAGAGAGAGAGAGAGAGAGAAAGAGAGGAAACAGGAGTGATTTTTTTTTAAAGATTTTATTTATTTATTTATTAATGAGAAAGATAGGAGAGAGAGAAAGAGAGAGAGAGAGAGAGAGAAAGAACCAGATATCACTCTGGTACATGTGCTGCCAGGGATTGAACTCAGGACCTCATGCTTGAGAGTCCAATGCTTTAGTCACTGCACTACCTCCTGGACCACAGGAGTAAATTTTTATAGGAGAATTCTGGAAGTGGCAAGTCAGGATGGAATTGGCTAGGAAAGGGGGTGGAGAAAACAAGGCACTCTGGGAAGGCAGAAAGCTTCTGTAGCAATGGCTGCTGTAGTTTTTTAGCTTGAGGGAATGGTCGATACCCTGAGGGGGTAATGTGGAAGAGGAGTCATTTTAAAACAAGACAGAAGATTGACATGTAAAAAATAATATTCACATGGAAATATGGTGGTTTGTGGGCCCTGCCAATGTTCAACCACATCTGCACAATTTCCCAACATAGGAGAGAGAGAAATTGAGATAGATGGGGAAGACAGAGAGGTGGAAAGAAAGACACTTGCAGACCTGCTTCACCATTTACGCAGGTCTTTTTGCATCACGCCATGTGCATTACTGCCCTGTCCCCCTTTTTAGGTCTTTCTATTCACTTGCTGCACTTATTGAGTCACTGCAAACTATTGTACACTTTTACTTTAAGGTATATATTTCCCCCTAACTTAATGGATACATGTACACAAGTGCACTATTTCATGGGCTCTTGTCTGTGTTAACTTTTTTTTTTCTTTTTTGCCTTCAGGGTTATCTCTGGGGCTCAATGCCGGCACTATGAATCACCACCCTTGGAGGCCATTTTTTCCTTATTTATTTACTTGATAGGACAGAAAGAAATTGAGAAAGGAAGTGGAGTTAGAGAGGGAGAGAGAAAGATACTTGCAGACCTGCTTTGCTGTTTATGAAGCTTCCTCTCTGCTGGTGGGGAGCCGGGGGCTTGAACCCAGATCCGTGGGTGAGCAGATAGTATCTAAAGTGAAAAAATGCTCAGGGCCAGGTGGTGTCACACCTGGTTGAGAGCACATATTACAATGCCCAAGGACCTGGGTTTTAGAACCCCCTGGTCCCCACCTACAGCAGGAAAGCTTTCCAAGTGGTGAAGCAGTGCTGTAGGTGTTTCTCTGTCTTTCTCACTCTCTATCACTCCTTTCCCTCATGATCTCTTGCTGTCTCTATCCAATTAATAAACAAAGATAATAAAAATAAATAATAAAATGAAAAAAGACCAGGAGTTGGGAGGTAGTGCAGTGGGTTAAGTGCAGGTGGCACAAAGCACAAGGACTGGCATAAGGATCCGGGTTCTAGCCCCTGGCTCCCCACCTGCAGGGGAATCACTTCACAGGTAGTGAAGCAGGTGTCTTTCTCCCTCTCTGTCTTCCCCTCCTCTCTCCATTTCTCTCTGTCCTATCCAACAACTATGACATCAGTAACAACAATAATAACTACAACAATAAAACAAGGGCAACAAAAGTGAATAAATAAATAAACATTTAAAAAACTTAAAAAAATGAAAAAAGACCAGTAAATAGCTGGATAAGCTTGTTTGATATGAAGTTAAATAGAGGAAGGAAGGGAAGAAGGAAGGAACGGAAGGAGAGAGCGAGGAAAGACAACTAAGAGTTGAAGGTAGTTGCCCCGGAGAAGTAGAAATTGAGGGTAAAGAAGATCAGACAAGTGTCTGATGTTCATCATTTTAAGTTTTATTCAAGTGTTTGGCTAAATATTTTTTCTTCTATTGAGGTATGCTGGTTTACAAGACTGGACTTGTTTTAAGTGCACAGTTTTATCTCTTCAAACTGTATGTTGCCACACAGTACCTACCACTAAGGTGTCAATCTCCCTCCCCTATAGTCCATCAACCTCCCTACCTCCTAACCTCTTCCTCCTCGCCCCATCTTTGATAACCTAAATTCTGCATCTGCCTCAGGGCTTGTTTTCCTTTGACCTTATCTGTTTTTCTGCTTTTTTTTTTTTTTTTTTTTTAACCAGAGCACTGTTCAGATGTGGCTTACAGTGTTGAGGGGGATTGAATTGAACCTGGGACTTTGGAGCCTCAGGCGTGAGAGTCTGTTATTATGTTATCTACTCTCTGCCCTTCTGTTTTTCTTTTCTTTTCTTTTCTTTTCTTTTCTTTTCTTTTCTTTTCTTTTCTTCTCTTTTTATTTATTTATTTTAATATACAACATATAAGTGAGATCAACTGGCTTTTAACCTTCTCCTCTGGCTTATTTCACTTATCATTACCCCCTCCTGCTGCATTCATGTTGTAGCATAATGGGAGGTCGAATTCTTTTTATAGCTGAGTAGTGTTCATTTCTGCAAACATACTTTTATAAAAATATTTTTTATTTATGGGAGTCAGGCAGTAGCACAGCGGGTTAAGCACACGTGGCTCAAAGCCAAGGACGGGTGTAAGGATCCCGGTTTGAGTCCCTGGCTCCCCACCTGCAGGGGAGTTGCTTCAAAGATGGTGAAGCAGGTCTGCAGGTCTCTATCTTTCTCTTCCCCTCTCTGTCTTCCCCTCCTCTCTCAATTTCTCTCTGTCCTATCTAACAATGATGACATCATTAACAATAACTATAATAACTACAACAATGAAAAACAAGGGCAACAAAAGGGGAAATAAATAAATAAGATAAAATAAAATAAAAAGAAAGAAATTCTGCTACACTGTTAGTGTGAATCAAACTGGTGCAGCTCTTTTGGAAGACTGTATGGAAAGTCCTTAACAAATAAAAATGTAATTACCAGGGGCCAGGAGGTAGCCCAGCAGATTAAGCACACATGGTGTGAAGAGCAAGGACCAGTGTGAGGATCCCGGTTTGAGCCCTTGGCTCCCTTGCAGGGGGGTTTGCTTCACAGCGGTGAAGTAGGTATGCTGGTGTCTTTCTCTTCCCCGTCTCTGTCTTCCCCTCCTCTCTCCACTTCTCTCTGTTCTATCCAACAACAACAGCAATGGCCACAATAACAAGGGCAACAACAAGGGCAACAAAATGGGGGAAATGACCTTCACGAGTGTTAGGCACCAAGCCCCAGCAATAACCCTGAAGGCAAAAAAAAGAAAGAAAGGAAAAAAGAAAGAAAGAGACGGAATTAGTTATGACCCAGCAATACCACTCTTAGGCATTTATCCAAAAGACACCCAATCACTAATTCAAAAGAACATGTGTACCCCTTTTGTTCATAGCTGTATTATTTACAATAGCCAAAGAGTGGAAGCAGCCTAAATGCCTATAAAGAGATGACTGTCTAAAGAAGTTATGAGATATATACTCCATGGAATACTACTCTGAAATCAAAATGGATGGAACTGGAGATAATTCTGCTTAGCATAATAAGTAAGTGAAAGACAACTACCAGATGGTTTCATTCATGTGAAATATGTAAAACTGAATACATGAACTTGCAAAAAAAAAAAAAGAGAAAAATCTGTTTCTAAGACTTTGTGAGAACTATGGTGGTTATCTGTTATCACTGGGAGGTGGAATGGAGATGTAAATAGGGCTGTGATGAACATTGATGTTCGCATTTCTTCAGATTTGGGGGTGAGAGAGAGAGGAAGAGAGGCCAGAGCAGCACTGTGGTACATGCATTGCTGGGGATCAAACTCAGGATCTCATTCTTACAAGTTCAACACTCTACCACTGTGCCACCTCTTGGACTGAGATAGATCTATTTCTAATATTTGGAAAAATGTCCATACTGTTTTTCACAGGGGCTGGGCCAACTTGCATTCCAATCACCTCTCTCTCTACATTATTGTTGGCACTTGTTATTTCTGTTCTTGTTGATAGATGCTGGTTTCATATGTGTGAGGTGGTGTCTCACTGTTGTCTTGATTTACATTTCTCTAATAATAAGTGTTGCTGAGTCTTTCCCACATGCTTGTGTTATGGGCCATCTCTGTCTTCTTTGGTGAAATATCTTCTCTCCATTTTCTGATGGAGTTGTTTATTTTGATATTGTTGGGTTTTGTGCATTGTTTATATGTCTTTCATATTAGCCCTTTTCCTAATGTATAACATTCAAAATTTTCTCCCATTTAGTGGGAAAGAGAGAACCCACACCCACCCCAGCACTGTTTTACCATTCACTACCAGCCCCCATGCCCCTAGGAAAACATTACCCAAGTTCCAATACCATAAATTAATTTTGTGTATTTTTATTACATAATGGAATCCTTACAATATATAACTTTTGGCTTCATTTTCTTTGCTGAAAATTATGTTTTGTGATTTATCCACAAATTCATGCCATTTCCTGAGACTATCATTGCTCTCAGACTTTGTCTATTAGTAAAAGATGTAAATAAGTGTCCATTGCCCTTAAATATGTAAATATAAATAAACATATTTTTAACTAAGTAGGGTTGAGTGTGCCGGATATAGTATCTGACCTCAATAAATTAGCTCCTGAACTCCAAGTAATCTGTCAGTACCACATGAAAATTACCAGAACAGCAAACATTTCAGCTAAAGACCATGAGTGTTATCTAGATAAAGCATATAACATTTGAGCAGATTCAGAATTGATGTATTTTTAACCTAAACAAGACATTCTACTTCAACTTTGTGATGAAAACTAGCAGTTAATCATTTGCTAATGAAAAGAGAACACAAGGCTTGTGGGGGGGGGGGCGGTGATAAATTTAAACCTCCAGTGAAAGATTAAAAAGAGATATGTTCCACAATCAAATCCACCAACAGTTGTCCGTGGAACAGCATGAGCTTTTGTCACAAGCTGTTTCATGCCTTGGAGCTTACCAAACAAGTCTGAAACAGCCTAAGTGTACTAACATGGACTAGTTTATATTGGAAACCTGTCATAAATTGTTGTGGTCCTTCACCATCATTTACCACAGAGTGCAGAGAGCTTGAGTTTCCTTTTGAATACCTGGATGAGATTTTATCTAGGAATGTAAAGTTACCACAGAGAGACTGACTTGTTCACACTAGTTTGTTCTCAAGTATAAATGATTACACTTCTACTTTTTGATTAACAGGGATACTTTCCATTCCTGATTTAGTTTCATAATCACATTGATATAGAAAAAGACTTTATTAAGTATCACAGATATTTTCATACATTTTGAAGACCTCAAGAGTTTACTGAGAACTTGATAGTATTGACTTTTTACATGAAAGTGCAATCCTTATTCATTTTGAAAACATGAAATGAGATCACTAAGCATGGTACGGCATGACATTATGCCTAAAAATGAACACTAGTCTACTTACTGGATGTTAACAACTGGAAGTAAATTAAGCAACAGTGCAAACAATAAAGTCTCAATCTTAGTGGTAACAGTATCTATGTTACTATATTATTATGATGATGATGATTATCATTATTATTTTGCCTCCAGAGTTATTGCTGAGGCTCGGTGCCAGCATTAGGAACCCACTCTCCTGGTGGCCACTGATTCCCTTTTGGGGGGGCCTTTTTTGTTGGATAGGACAGAGAAATTGAGAGAGGAGGGGAAGATAGGGAGAGAAAGAAATAGACCTGCAGGCCTACTTCACTGCTTGTGATGTGAACCCCCAGCAGGCAGGGAGCAGGGCTTGAACATTGATCTTTGCACACGTCCTTGAGCGTCATACTGTGTGCACTTAATGAGGTGTGCTACTGCCCAGCCCCCTCTATTTATTGAGCAACTAGTTTCTGACACACTATATTGAGCCCTTTTGATGAAATTTTGAAGTAAACCCTCATACTAGTCTCATGAGATAGGTACTATTATCATTATTTTACAGATAAGTGAGACTCAGAGGTTATAATCTCTTCAGTCAGGTCATCAAAATAGCTCAATTGGATAATGTGCCGCTTTGCCATGTGTCATTCCAGGTTTGAACCTCACACCCACCACACTGAATGAAGTTCCCCCCACCTCTTTCTCTTTACCCCGTTAAAAAAATAATAAAATACAAATCACCTACAGCCTCACACATCAGAGCATTCAAATTCAAACCCAAATCAACTAGATTCAAAGCCTGAATTATTTTCATGGTTAAATGTTTGTTTTTTAAATCTGTGTTTTAATTTAATTACATAAATTCTTTTAAAAATATTTATGTATTCATTGCCTTTTGCTGCCCTTATTGTTTTATTGTTGTAGCTACTATTTTTGGCTAGGACAGAGAGAAATGGAAAGAGGAGGGGAAAACAGAGAGGGAGAGAGAAAGATAGACACCTGCAGACCTGCTTCACCCACCGATTGTGAAGCGACTCCCCTGTAGGTGGGGAGCTGGGGGCTCGAATCTGGATCCTTACGCCAGTCTTTGAGCTTTGCACCATGTGTGCTTAACCCGCTGCGCTACCACCTGACTCCCTACGTAAATTCTATGTAATATTTCTAAATGTAGTGTATTGCAAATACACTTTTTCTTCTAATTTTCTTCTTCTTTTTTTTTTTAAATATTTATTTTATTTATTTATTCCCTTTTGTTGCCCTTGTTGTTTTATTGTTGTAGTTACTATTGTTGTTGTCGTTGCTGGATAGGACAGAGAGAAATGGAGAGAGGAGGGGAAGACAGAGAGGAGGAGAGAAAGATAGACACCTGCAGACCTGCTTCACCGCCTGTGAAGCGACTCCCCTGCAGGTGGGGAGCCGGGGTTCGAACCAGGATCCTTATGCCGGTCCTTGGTTTTGCGCCACCTGCGCTTAACCCGCTGCACTACAGCCCGACTCCCCGCTAATTTTCTTCTAATTTATTTTAATTTTGTTATTTATCTTGGCTGTCTCTCTCACCTTTCCCAGAAATAATATTGTTTTATATTTTGGTGGATACTTAGACATCATTTAAAAATATCCATTAGATAGCCAGATGGTTTCACTCATATGGTGGGATATAGAGAATTAAAATGCATAAATTTTCCAAAAGGAAAAACAAGGTAGCTAAACTCTAAGACTTTGTGAGAACTATGGTAGTTATTTTTAGCAGAGAGAAAAACAAAATTTTGGTGGTGGGTGTGGTATGGAGCTATAATCCCTAAACCATTATTCTATCACTAACAAAAGTTAAATAATATCCATTAGGAAAATCAGCATTATTAAGCATTTTGAGAATTCAATTGAAACCATAGTTAAATAACCCCTAAATAGCAACTGGAATATTAAATTGACTTAAAAAATATTAAATTGACAGCTTTATGTTCAACAACAAATGATTGAAAGGCTGTAGAAACTGAATTTCTTTCCTTTTTTTTTTTTTAAAGATTTTATTTATTTATTAATGAGAAAGATAGGAGGAGAGAGAGAGAAAGACTCAGGCATCACTCTGGTATATGTGTTGCCAGGGATTGAACTTGGGACCTCCTGCTTGAGAGTCCAGTGCTTTATCCATTGCACCACCTCTTCAACCACAAAACTGAATTTCTTATACAATGCTAGTCATAATGTAAAATGATACATTCTGTCATGGAAGGTCAAGCTATGGAAATAAATATACTTTTAGCATACAACCCAGAAGTTGTACACTTAAACATTTATGCCAGAGAAATAGAAATATACATCACACAGAGACCTAGATAGGAATGTTCTCAGCAGCTTTATGTTCAATAATCAAAAAATAGAAACAACACAAACATCCCCACACCTATGGACATCTAATCTTTGATAAGAGGGCCCAAAGGATTAAATGGAAAAAGGAGGCTCTCTTCAATAAATGGTGCTGGGAAAACTGGGTTGTAACATGAAATGAATGAAATTGAACCACTTTATCTCACCAGAAACAAAAATCAACTCCAAATGGACCAAAGACCTAGATGTCAGACCAGAAACAATCAAATACTTAGAGGAAAACATTGGTAAAACACTTTCCCACCTACACCTCAAGGACATCTTTGATGAATCAAACCCAATTGGAAGGAAGACTAAAGCAGAAACAAACCAATGGGACTACATCAAATTGAAAAGCTTCTGCACATCCAAAGAAACTATTAAACAAACAAAGAGACCCCTCAGAGAATGGGAGATCTTCACATGCCATACATCAGACAAGAAACTAATCATCAAAATATATAAAGAGCTCAGCAAACTTAGCACCAAAAAAGCAAATGACCCCATCCAAAAATGGGCAGAAGATATGAACAAAACATTCACCGCAGAGGAGATCCAAAAGGCTAACAAACATGAAAAACTGCTCTAGGTCACTGATTGTCAGAGAAATGCAAATTAAGACAACACTAAGATACCACCTCACTCCTGTAAGAATGGCATACATCAAAAGGACAGCAGCAACAAATGCTGGAGAGGTTGTGGGGACAGAGGAACCCTTTTACATTGCTGGTGGGAATGTAAATTGGTCCAGCCTCTGTGGAGAGCAGTCTGGAAAACTCTCACAAGGCTAGACATGGACCTTCCATATGATCCAGCAATTCCTCTCCTGGGGTTATACCCCAAGGACTCCATAACACCCAACCAAAAAGAGGTGTGTACTCCTATGTTCATAGCAGCACAATTCATAATAGCTAAAACCTGGAAGCAACCCAGGTGCCCAACACCAGATGAGTGGCTGAGAAAGCTGTGGTATATATACACAATGGAATACTATGCAGCTATCAAGAACAATGAACCCACCTTCTCTGACCCATCTTGGACAGAGCTAGAAGGAATTATGTTAAGTGAGCTAAGTCAGAAAGATAAAGATGAGTATGGGATGATCCCACTCATCAACAGAAGTTGAGGAAGAAGATCTGAAAGGGAAACTAAAAGCAGGACCTGACCAAATTGTAAGTAGGGCACCAAAGTAAAAACCCTGTGGTGAGGGGTAGATATGCAGCTTCCTGGGCCAGTAGGGGGGTGGGAGTGGGTGGGAGAGATGGGTCACAGTCTTTTGGTGGTGGGAATGGTGTTTATGTACACTCCTAGCAAAATGTAGACATATAAATCACTAGTTAATTAATATGAGAGGGGGAAAATCAATTGTATGTCTCAAAGTTTTTCAAAACACAAACTGAATCTTTTTAATATATAGGCTGTGTATTTGATATGCGGACTCTCTCAAAAGCCTAGACCAAGTAGATGAGAAGCAACCAATAGCACAGCTATATATAAGATACTGGGTACTGTACAGCAAACCCTAACAAAAGGACTTTTCAAAGTTAACCCAATTACCAAATAATGTGATGATAACATTAACTATCGATTGTCTTTTTGAACCCTAAGACAGCAGGAACCTCACATCTCCACTATAGAGCCCCTACTTCCCTCAGTCCTGGAAGCCCTGGATGGGGCCCACTTTCCCGTATGCCTCTCCCAATCCATATCAAATAATATTGCATCTGCCGATCACAACCTAACCAACGCAACGATTGCCACCTCAACATGCTTCACTTCAGACTGTGTCCAGAGACTTCACGTGTGGAATGACAACCCTTCAGCTTCATTACTCGGGTGAGACCTTTCCTTTCACAGTATACTCTAATTTCATCTCAGGTGGTTCACTTTCTAACAAAGTCCCAAAACCTAGATATACACCAGTTTCTCTGAGAGAGCATATGTTCACATGTATCCATAAACTACTGCAAAATATATACCTGAAAGCAGAAGTACACTAGAGTTTGCAGTGAGTACCTCCCTAACACTTCTTCTCCACTATTCCAAGCTTTGGGTCCATGATTGCTCAACAATTTGGCTTCTTATGTTAACTCTCTTTTCAGTCACCAGGTTCCAGATGCCATCAGGATGCTGGCCAGGCTTCCCTGGATTGAAGACCCCACCAATGTGTCCTGGAGCTCAGCTTCCCCAGAGACACACCCTACTAGGGAAAGAGGCAGACTGGGAGTATGGACCGACCAGTCAACGTCCATGTTCAGCGGGGAAGCAATTATAGAAGCCAGACCTTCTACCTTCTGCAACCCACAATGACCCTGGGTCCATGCTCCCAGAGGGATAGAGAATGGGAAAGCTATCAGGGGAGGGGGTGGGATATGGAGATTGGGTGGTGGGAATTGTGTGGAGTTGTACCCCTCCTACCCTATGGTTTTGTTAATTAATCCTTTCTTAAATAAAAAAAAAAAAACACTAACGTCCTTGATGAGCGAATGGCTAGAGCATGCTATATGCATGCCATATTGTACAGCAGTAAGAAGAAATAAGATTTTGTTACAACAGCTTGAATGGATCTCAAGGGAATTGTGAAAAGCAAAACAAAATATAGGCTGAGGAAACAATGTAATGATTATGCAACTGACTTTTTATGCCTGAACATCCCAAGCACCACCATATGGCAGACCTGAGCAGTGTTGGGGGGGGGGGAGCGACAAAAAACAAAGAAATAAAAACAAAGGGAAGAAAAAAAAAAGATTATGCCTCATCCTATTCAGTTGTTTTGTGGGAGTTGGCATAGAAAAGTAGAATGGTGCGGGAAGATACCGTAATGGTTATGCAAACAGACTCTCATGCCTGAGGCTCCTAGGTCCCAGGTTCAATCCCCTACACCACCATAAACCAGAGTTGAGTAGTGCTCTGCAAAGAAAACAAACAAACAAGGTGGTCTGGGAGTGGTGCAGTGGACAAGATACTGGACTTCAAGCAGGAGGTCCAGAGTTCAATCCACGGCAGCACGTGTACCACAGTGATGTCTGGTTCTTTCTCTCCTCCTATCTTTCTCATTAATAAAATCTGAAGGTGGAGGAGGAGGAGACAGAAAGGAAAGGGGGAAGAGAGGAAGGGAGGAAGAAAAGGGGAGTCTGCGGTAGCACAGCCAGTTAAAAGGCCCAAGGACCAGAGCAAGGACGGTTCAGTCCTGGCTCTCCACCTGCAGAGGAGTCGCTTCACAGGTGGTGAAGCAGGTCTGCAGGTGTCTATCTTTCTCTCCCCCTCTCTGTCTTCCTTTTCTCTCTCCATTTCTCTCTGTCCTATCTAACAATGACTACAACAGTAAAACAACAAGGGCAACAAAAGGGAATAAATGAATACTAAAAGAATAAAAGAAAGAGAGAAAGAAAGAAAGGAAGGAAGGAAGAGAAAGAAAGGAAGAAATGAAGGTAGGATGGTGAAAGAGCAGTTCTATATCTGAATTGTGATGATGGTCTCATAAGTCCATGTATGTGATAAAATTGCACACACTGTTAATGCATATAAAGCCGGTGACTTTCAAATAAGATTGTGAATTGTATCAGTGTCAATTTTCTGGCTTTGATAATGAGCTGTATTTATATACTTTGTTGTGGGAGAATATTAGGTACATTCATAGGACCTTGCTATATTATTTTCTGCAACTTCTTGCTAATCTATAGTTATTAAAATTTAGTCAAGTACAAAATATACCCATTATTTACATGTATTCTTATAAAAACTTCTTGTGCTGATTTTGTGTGTATAAATGGTGTCATTTCAAGTGTCACTCTAATTCTATTGCTTACTTCATTTTTAGTTTTTGAGAACCCTCCAAGTTACTACATAAGCTGTCACCCATCTGCATAGGTGCCTATTATGTGAATATCATGTTGTAGTTATAACTTCCCCATCTTATGCACATTTATATTTTTTCCTATTACATTTGTTTTGATGAATATTACTGTATATGACTTGTGAATCTGTGTAAGAGTTTTTCTAATAAAGGATTTTCCCATACTAGCAAGTTGTCCATACTTACTGAAAACTGGCTATCATCAGGAGTAGTAAGCAGATGTTGATTTAGAATGATGCACACCTGAAACTTATATGCTGCTATAATGCGGTGTCACCTCAATTAAGCATTATTTTTTTAAAAAAGATTTTATTTTGGTGCACCTGGTTGAGTGCACATGCTACAATACACAAGGACCTGAATTCGAGCCCCCAGCTTTTCCCACCTGTAGGGGGAAAGCTTCATGAGTGGTGAAGCAGGGCTGCAGGTATCTCTCTGTCTCTCTCCCTGTCTCCCTGTCCCCTGTTGATTTCTGGCTGTCTCTATCCAATAAATAAATAAAGATAATTTTAAAAAATAAAAAAGATTCTATTTATTTATTTATTAATGAGAAAGAAGGATAGAAAGAACCAGACATCACTCTGGTACATGTGCTACTGGTGATTGAACTCAAGACCACATGCTTGAGAGTTCAAAAATAATATCACTGGTGAGAAAATTGAGAAGTTAACTAGCTTATCAATAGTCACACAACCTGTAAGTGACAAATTCAGAATTCAAGCACATCCTGTCACCTCTGACACCTATATTCTTTTTTTTTTTTTTTTTTAAACCAGAGTGCTACTCATCTCTGGCTTATGGTGTTGCAGGGGACTGAACCTGGAACTTCAGAACTTGAGAGTCTCAGGCATGAGAGTCTCTTTGCATAACCATTATGCTATTTTTCCTGCCAAATCTATATTCTTAACCATGGAGGTGTGCTACTGCCATCAGCAGTATTCATTTAAAATCTTTTATTTAACTTTTTTCATTTTTTAAAAATTTTTTATTTATAAAAAGGAAACATTGACAAAACTATAGGATAAGAGGGGTACAACTCCACACAATTCCTACCACTGGAACTCCGTATCCCATCCCCTCCCCTGATAGCTTTCCTATTCTTTAGCCCTCTGGGAGTATGGACCCAGGGTCATTATGGGATGCAGAAGGCGGAAGGTCTGGCTTCTGTAATTGCTTTTCAGCTTCTTCTTCTTCTTCTTCTTCTTCTTTTTTTTTAAAAATAATTTATTTCTTTATTGGGGAATTAATGCTTTACATTCAACAGTAAATACAATAGTTTGTACATGCATAACATTCCCCAGATTTCCATTTAACAATACAACCCCCACTATGTCATTCATCATCTTTCATGGACCTGTATTCTCCCCACCCACCCACCCACCCCAGAGTCTTTTACTTTGGTGCAATATGCCAACTCCAGTTCAGGTTCTAATTGTGTTTTCTTTTCTAATCTTGTTTTTCAACTTCGGCCTGAGAGTGAGATCATCCCATATTCATCCTTCTGTTTCTGACTTATTTCACTCACCATGATTTTTTCAAGGTCCATCCAAGATCGGCTGAAAACGGTGAAGTCACCATTTTTTACAGCTGAGTAGTATTCCATTGTGTATATATACCACAACTTGCTCAGCCACTCATCTGTTGTTGGACACCTGGGTTGCTTCCAGGTTTTGGTTATTACAAATTGTGCTGCCAAGAACATATGTGTACACAGATCTTTTTGGATGGATGTGTTGGGTTCCTTAGGATATATCCCCAGGAGGGGAATTGCAGGGTCATAGGGTAGGTCCATTTCTAGCCTTGTGAGAGTTCTCCAGACTGTTCTCCACAGAGGTTGGACCAACTGACATTCCCACCAGCAGTGCAGGAGGGTTCCTTTGACCCCATCTTCTACTTCTTCTTCTTCTTCTTCTTCTTCTTCTTCTTCTTCTTCTTCTTCTTCTTCTTCTTCTTCTTCTTCTTCCTCTCCCTCTCCCTCTCCCTCTCCCTCTCCCTCTCCCTCTCCCTCTCCCTCTCCCTCTCCCTCTCCTTCTCCTTCTCCTTCTCCTTCTCCTTCTCCTTCTCCTTCTCCTTCTCCTTCTTCTTCTTCTTCTTCTTCTTCTTCTTCTTCTTCTTCTTCTTCTTCTTCTTCTAGCGTTTGCCCTTCTTCCATAGCCAGTCAACAGTGTCAGGTTGAGCCTGATGTAAAGTTTCGAGACCTCCTTTGAATCTGGAGAGGTGGCAGTCATTGACTATGTGGGTCATAGTCTGTCTGTAGCCGCAGGGGCAGTTCGGGTCGTCTCTGGCTCCCCAGCGGCGCACCGGCCATGGCCTGTTCGATAGCGATTGAGGAGGGCCCAATCATAACGTGCTAGGTCAAAGCCGGGTTGACGCTTGCAGGGGTCTATGATGAGATGTTTGTTCTTTACCACGGCTGACTGCCAACTCTGTTTCCAAGAGACTGGAACAGAGAAGTTCAGTGTAGGCGTAGGGGACCAGATTGGATGACGAGACGTCAAGCATTGAACAGGGTAGGCGAAGATATCCACGTATATTGGCAGGTCCGGTCAAGCGTAGACGTGGGAAATGAACTTAGATGATGCTGCATCCCGACGAATATCTGGTGGGGCGATGTTGCTAAGAACTGGCAGCCATGGAACCGGGGTGGAACGGATGGTTCCAGAAATTATCCTCATGGAGGAATATAATTTGGAATCGACCAAGTGGACATGGGGGCTATGGAACCATACTGGGGCACAGTATTCTGCAGTGGAATAGCATAATGCCAGAGATGATGATCGTAGTGTGGAAGCGCTCACGCCCCATGAGGAGCTGGCCAGTCTTGCAATGATGTTATTCCTCGCGCCCACCTTTGCTGCAGTTTTTATGAGATGTTCGTGAAATTACAGGGTGCGATCGAGAGTAACGCCAAGATAGACTGGCTGGGTTTCATGCCGGATTCTCGTATCGTCAAGTTGCACGTTAAGCTCACGTGAGGCGAGGCATGGTGTAGATGGAAAACAGATGATACCGTTTTTGCAGTGCTAGGGATTAGTCGCCATTTTTTACAGTAATCAGATATCAGAGACATGTCTTTCAGCTTTTCAGCTGAACATGGGCATTGACAGGTCGATCCATACTCCCAGCCTGCCTCTCTCTTTCCCTAGTGGAGCGGGGCTTTGGGGAAGCGGGGCTCCAGGGAAGCGGGGCTCCAGGAAATATTGGTGGGGTTGTCTGCCCAGGGAAGTCTCTTTGGCATTGTGGTATCATCTGGAACCCGACGGCTGAAAAGACAGTTAACATATAAAGCCAAATAAGTTGTTGACTAATCATGAACCTAAAGGCTGGAATAGTGCAGATGAAGAGTTGGGAGCGGGGGGGGGGGGGGGGAGGATTCCTCCATTTTGTAGATAACTAGTTAGGCCTATTTTAGTTCTATTCCAAAGGGCCTATGACTATACTAGTTGTTTTTTTTTTTTCCCTGAGCCTGAAATCTGATATGCAGGTGAACTCAAGTTATTGTCTGGGGAGGTGATATCATGGCTGGTAAAAGGACCAGAAAGCTGGGTCAAGGAAGAGATTAACTCCCAAATACAGGAAAGTTGTATAAATATTGTTGACTGTAAACCACATCAATTTGATCTGATCTGGAGCCCACATTCAGCTTAAAAGCCTATGTGACCTCTGCAACCCTGTAGACCTGAGCTCACATTCTGTGGTCATGAGTAGGAACGTTCCAAGTTGCCCCAATTTCAGGACCCATCTTCCTCGGGTGGAGCATAGAGTAGCTTTCCATCCTCCCTTCACAGGATGAAACATCCTCTGCCATTATTGATCCAAGTTGAGGGCAAGGTCCTATGGAATTAAAATTATCTGTATGTTTATGCAGGTGTCCTATACCTGTGTTTTGCAATTGAATCTCTCAACTTAAAATGGGGTCTCTTCTTATTTGTTCTGGTTAATTAAACTTTCTTGATTTGGTACTGCAAGTCTAACATGTTGAGCTAAATATTTATTTTCAGCACAAGGGGTCTTAGAGCATTATTTATAAAATATTCCTACCTAAAATGTGAAAGTTGAATTGAATTAGGCTTCTAGAGTTCATTTCCACATAGAAGAAACAAAAGGATAGAGGAGCAGTTATATGATATTATGTAGAATATTCAACAGAACAATTAATAGGTTTTTGTTTTGTTTTGTTTTGTTTTTGTCATGACCAGGGCTTCACTGCTCCAGGATTACTTTTTTTTTCTTCTTAGATACAGTGACAAAGAGTGGGAGAAAGAGATCACAGCACCAAAGTTTCCTCCAGTGCAGTGGGGGCCAAGCTCAAACCTGGGTCACACACATGGCAGAGCAGTGCGCTATCCAAGCCCAGTTTCTTAGTTTCAGATGATTTTATTGGGGGATAATTATTTACATTACAGATGTTGACACATGGGTGTTCACAGTTTTTGCATGAAAAATAAAAAATTATATGGAAGTGTGCATACCTTCAAGTAGGCACTCATCCAATCAGCTACCCAATCAGATTGGGACACACATACACATGCACACACACACACACACACACACACACACACACACACACACACACCTTTTCTAAATTAAATTTAAAGTTTCAGGAGATAGTTCATCTAGTGGAATATGTGGATTCTACTTTATGGAAGGCCCTAGGTTTAAATTGTAGTGTCACATTAAGAAATGAAAGGGGCTGGGAGCAGAGGACTGGGGAAATACCACAGTAGTTTATGTAGTAGGCTTTCCAGCCTGAGGCTCAATCCCAACTACCATCACAAACCATAACCGAGTAAGGCTCTGGTTAAAATAAAAACAAAACAAACAATAACAACAACAACAACAAAAAAAAAACTTGGAAAGAAATCTTTTCCCATGACCATAAAAAGGCAAATTTGATCAAATGCCCAACACTGAAACAGTCACTGCCACCAAGGGAATTGAATTTCTTGTTCAGTTACTTACTCGTCTGGTTCTGATCACATGCTCAACCCTCGATGAAGGGAAGGTACCCATTGCTGCATAAGGACTTAGAACAGGAAGGCATTAATGGGAAGTCAGAGTGCTCCTGCCAGTAGAGGAAATAGATGCATACTAGACAACCAAAAACCACAGGAAGTCACCATAGTGCAATCATTTTATATACCAGGAATTATTTCTGGCATAAGTAACAAAAAAATTAACCATATTTAAAAAAAAAAGGCATCTGGTTGAGCACACACATTATTAGCAAGTTCAAGGCCTTAGTTCAAGCCCCTACTCCCCACCTGCAAAAGGAAAGCTTCACTAGTGGAGCAACAGGTCAGCAGGTCTCTTTCTTTCTCCTCTTTTTCTCCCCCTTTAAATGTTTTCCACATTATGATGACCATTTTACTTTATTTATTTATTATTGGATAGAGACAGAGAGAAATTTAGAGGGGAGAAAATTGAGATAGGGAGAAAGAGGGGCTGTTTGGTGGGTTGAGAGCACATATTACAATATACATGGACCTGGGTTCAAACCCTCAGTGGAGACCTGCAGGGGAGATCCTTCACAAGTGGTGAAACAGGTCTGTGGGTCTCTGTCTCTTTTTCTCTCTATCACCCTCTTCTCTCGCAATTTCTGGCTGTTACTATCCAATAAATAAAGATAATTAAAAAATTTAAAAGAGGGGAGTCAGGCAGTAGCGCAGCCGGTTAAGCGCACATGGCACAAAGTGCAAGGACCAGCATAAGGATCCTGGTTCCAGCCCCTGGCATCCCACCTGCAGGGGAGTCGCTTCACAGGCAATGAAGCAGGTCTGCAGGAGTCTCTTTCTCTCCCTCTCTCTGTCTTCCCCTCCTCTCTCCATTTCTCTCTGTTCTTTCCAACAACAATGACATCAATAACAACAACAATAGCTACAGCAATAAAAAACAAGGGCAACAAAAGGGAATAAGTACATAAATATTTTAAAAATTTAAAAGAGGTGGGGGCAAGAAACAGAAAGACAGAGAGACACTTGCAGCTCTGCTTCACCACTTGTGAAACTTCTCCATTCCAAGTGGGGAACAGGGACTTGAACCTAGGTTCTTGCACACTGTGGTGTGTGCACTTAACCAGGTGCACCATCACCTGACCCTTTCTCTCCCTCTCTAACACCTCTCCCCTCTTAATTTTTCTGTCCTATAAATTGAATGGGGAGAAAAGAAAGAAAGAAAAAGAGAGAGAGAAAGAAAGGAAGAAGGAAAGAAACAAGAAAGAAATGGCTGCCAGGAGTGATGGATTCATAGTGCAATCACGGAACCCCAGCAACAACCCTATAAAAAAAATAATAAAATAAAATAAATAAATAAATAGGGAGTCGGGCGGTAGTGCAGCAGGTTAAAGGCAGGTGGCACAAAGCGCAAGGACTGGCGTAAGGATTCGGGTTTGAGCCCCCGGCTCCCCACTTGCAGGGGAGTCGCTTCACAAGAGGTGAAGCAGGTCTGCGGGTGTCTATCTTTCTCTCCTCCTCTCTGTCTTCCCCTCCTCTCACCATTTCTCTCTGTCCTACCCAACAACAATGACATCAATAACAAAAACAATAATAACTACAACAATAAAACAAGGGCAACAAAAGGGAATAAATAGATATTTAAAAAATAAATAAATAATAAAGAAATAATAAAAAAAGAATTTATATGTTCCAGTATTAAAATACATCCAGGGCTTCTTTTAATAGTGCACAGTAAGACACAGAAATGATTATAAAGCAGGCAAAAGTTTATGTACAGAGAGTTTGAATAGCAAGAGCATACTCGTGGTCTTGGAGTTGGCATAGTGGATAAAGTGATAGAATCTCATGTATGAGGTCCTGAGTTCAATGACGGCGCACATGTACCACAGTGATGTCTGGTTCTTTCTCTCGCTCCTCCTATCTTTCTCATAAGTAAATAAATAAATAAATAAAATCTTCAAAAAAATTAAAGAAGGGCATATCCTGGATACATGCGGTATGATGCAGACAGAGCAAGTACTGACTGCAAGATTTAGTTACCCCTGGGAGGAGCAGTCTCTCCAGGCAAACCAGAGCATTAGGAAGAGAAGACAAGGTTTAGTCAATTCAGCGTCTGTAACTAAAAAGTCCAAGGAAATACGTTTTCAGAGACACATACAGATACTGTTATCTCTGTGCTCAGGCTCCACCTAGTGGCTTTTGGCTAGAGAAGAAAAAAAAGTATTTGTGATTTTTAAAATTTATTAATTCTCTTTTTAAAAATCTTTATTTATTATTGGATAGAGACAGAGAGAAATTGAGAGGGGAGTGGGAGATAGAGAGGGAGAAAGACAAAGAGACACCTGCAGCTCTGTGTCACTACTGAAGTTTTCCCTCTGTAGCTGGGGACAAGGGGCTTGAACCTGGGTCCTTGCCCACTGCAATGTGTGTGTTTAACCAGGTATACCATCACTTGGCCCCTTGTTTTGGATTTTTAAAGCATGAAAAGAAGATTTGATTACCCACATATAGTTATTTTCATCTTACATATCTTATATTCTAACAGTGAGAAAACTGATTTTCCATGGACAAGTAAGAGTATTTTGCATTACTTGTCCTGTGTAAAATCTCCAGATATTTGATTAGCATTCCATTTTTGTTTCTATAGAAAAAAATAGTGCTATATATAAATTTCATTATTTTAAATTTGTTAGCATCACAGCAAAATTGACCAGAGATAAGAGTGCTCCAAAATACCTGCTTCAATACTAACCCCATAGAAGATTGGCTACACTCACAATCAACAGCACCAAAACAATGAAATAATCATTACATGAACCGAAAGTTGATGTGCATTAACATCCAAACTCCACAGATAGAATTCATGTTTACTGCAGTTGTTATACTTTCTATAGTTTTTTACAGGAGAATACTGACATGTATTCGTTATTATAATATCATACTACATGTTTTTACATACCTAAAAATCCTATGAGCTTGCCTATTTTTTAAAATATTTATTTATTTTCCATTTTGTTGCCCTTGTTGTTTAACATTGTTGTGGTTATTGATGTCATTGTTATTGGATAGGACAGAGAGAAATGGAGTGGGAGACAGGGAGGGGAGGAGAAAGACACCTGCAGACCTGCTTCACTGCCTGTGAAGCAACTCCCCTGAAGGTGGGGAGCCAGGGACTCGAACTGGGATCCTCTAGCTGGTCCTTGCACTTTGCGCCATGTGTGTTTAACCCACTGCACTACCACCCGACTCTCTGAGCTTGCCAAATTTATCTCTCCTAGAAGCCATTTCTCTTTTTGCCTTTTCCAGAATGTCACAGAGCTGAGATCATACAGTACATAACTCTTTCAAGATTGGCTTTTCCCCCTTAGTAATGTGATTCCTCCACATCTTTTTAGAACTCAAAAACTCATTTCATTTTAGCTAAATAACATCTCATTGTCTGAATATGCCACAGTTTCTGTATACATTTACCACTGATATTATAAATGACAGCAAACTGTTAGTTATAACTGTCATTGACTGTTTTGTTTGATCGTCTCACATTTCTCTTCTTATCCAGAACAGAAGGTAATCATCTTGATTTCTTCTCTAGACATGAGGAATGAAGTTGTGGAGGAGCAAAATTCCACCACCACCACCACCACCACCACCCCCCCCCCACCCCCCGGCTGCCCAATGCTCAGGGGAATGTCTTTATCACAAATCTACAGTTTTCCTTAATTTGAAACTTCTCCCAGTTCTAGATTAAATTTGGGAAGGTGCATGTGTGACTTGGATAGGAACAGAAAATGGGACCTTAAAAGGGGGGGGGGGAGGGCAAATATATACAAATATAGACAGATAGTTGTAGAAATAATAGTTAACCCATATCTGTAACCTTGGGAGAACTGCTATAAGCTGTGGATTCATCCTGCAGTAACTGAGTCTCAGTGATAATTCTGGTGACAACAAAAAATAAAAACAAGGATCCAGCTGGTGGTGCACCTGGTTAAGTGCATATATTATGGTGCATAAGGGCCCAGGTTCAAGCCCCTGGTCCTCACCTGCAGGGGGAAAGATTCAAGAGTGGTGATATAGGGCTGCAGGTATCTCTTTGTCTCTTTCCCTCTCTACCTCCCTCTCCCCTCTCAATTTCTCTGTCTCTATCAAATAATAAATAATAAATGGGTGTCGGGCAATAGCGCAGCAGGTTAAGCACACGTGGCGCAAAGCACAAGGACTGGAGTAAGGACCCCAGTTCGAGCCTCTGGCTCCCTACCTGCAGGGGAGTCGCTTCACAGGCGGTGAAGCAGGTCTGCAGGTGTCCATCTTTCTCTCCACGTCTCTGTCTTCCCTTCCTCTCTCCATTTCTCTCTGTCCTATCCAATAACGACAACATCAGTAACAACAACAATAATAAAAACAACAAGGGCAACAACAGGAAAAGTAGATAAATATAAAAAAATAAAATAAATAAAAATATTTAAAAAAACAAACAAAGCTTCAATATTTAATTTATAAACTAAAAATAACCTAAATGCTCATCAGTAAGAAAGTGGATAATTATGGGATATTTTAATGTAATTTTAAAGTAATGAATTACTAGCACTATATTCAATATGGATAAATTTCACAGGATAGAAGGTCAAAATCAAAGAAATAAAAAATACAGAATAGTACATACTGTTTGACTACATTTATCCTATATTCAAGAATAGATAAAACCTATCTACATGTTAAAAGTCAGAATAGTGGGGCATTTGTGACTAGAACTAACAAGTGAAAGGTTTCTGGACTTTCCCTTAATTTGGGAGATAGTCAGATTTGTTATGCAACCAGTTTATACACTTCTAAACTTCACTTCACTTCAGTTTTGTGCATCTTATAATGTGCATGAAAAATAAGTGAAAACTAAATTTATGCTGAAATTTGCTCTCTCCTAACCATGCATTGCATTTCTTTGCTTGAGAACACAAGCCAGGGACTATTTATAAACGGCAATTTAATTGTGAGGACATTCTGAGTAGAAAAAAAAAAAAAACTCTTGTAAAGACACTTCAAAAGTGAAACTGTTATGTCTAAGTAAAAATAGTACTCTTTTGCTGCTGGTGGTTGCTATTTGGTTGCTATTTTAATTAAATGCATTGCTCAGCTAGCAGCTCTATACCAGGGCTCCTGCACAAGCCTACCAACAGGGGTCAGCACTTCACAAGACCCACAAACTGGCTTTCTGTGAGCTGGAATTTTCTTCCCCGTTTAGTCAGATTGTACCAGCACTTTGGCTGGCACATCTCTAGCTACTTTCTTCTCCTCTGTCACCATCACCCACTCCCATAGTCGTAACATGGACTAGACGTTTGATTGCCTTCCTCATTCATTTGTCCTTCCGTTTTCAAGAAAGCCTCTGGGGACACTCCTTTCATTTTACCAACCCCCCAACCCCTTCAACCTAGTAACCTGGGGTCTCTCCACCCTCCTCTCTTCACAGACTTCTTATCCAGGCCCGACTCTTCAGTGTAATCGCCTCTGCAAAAACTCACAGATCCTGGTAGATCCCAGCCTTTCTCCCACTGGTGATTTCCCATTGTATTTGAGATCAAGTACATAACCCCCAACAAGGCCCTAGAGGTGCTACGTGCCCTGGTTCTGGACTGCTTCCCCTTCCAACTTGACTGATACACCACAAGCTTTCCACTGTGCTTTTCATTTCTCTCTCCACCAATATAAGAACCATGCTCTCCAAGCTCACACTTTTATTCTAGGTTTATTTTTAGCAAGGTGTTTATTTCAACACACAGTTTCAAGTCATATCTGTGTACTTGCTCATTTAATATTTGCCTTCCACTTGGAGCTGTGCACCCAAAGTCTCTAGCCATGTCTTGTTTGCTTATTTTTTACTTTTTTCTTTTGATACAGTTGTTTTTTTTGTTAATGATTTAAAAAAGGTTTACAAGATTATAAGATTACAGGGCTATAGTTTTTTTAGATATTTATTTATTCCCTTTTGCTGCCCTTGTTTTATTGTTATAGTTATTATTGATGTCATTGTTGTTGGATAGGACAGAGAAAAATGGAGAGAGGAGGGGAAAACAGAGAGGGGATAAAAGGCACCTGGAGACCTGCTTCACTGCCTGTGAAACAACCCCCCTGTAGGTGGGGAGCTGGGGGCTCGAACCGGGTCCTTACGCTTTGCGCCACATGCACTTAATCCGCTGCGCTACGGTCTGACTTCCTCAGGGATATAGTTTTAACAACACCTACCAAATAAGTTTTGTGTGACTCGCCCCCATGATAACTACCATAATTCTCACAAAATCTTAGTAATAGGGAGTCGGGCAGTAGCGCAGCAATTAAGCACACGTGGCGGGAAGCGCAAGGCCTGGCGTAAGGAATCCAGTTCGAGCCCCCACACTTCCCCACCTGCAGGGGAGTCGCTTCACAGGCAGTGAAGCAGGTATGCAGGTGTCAAAAAAAAAAAAACTTAGTAATAGTCTGGTTACTTTTCTTTTTCATATGTTCGTGTATTTTAATTATCTATATTACACATATGTTTTCTCATCTTTTGTACAAGTAGTTCCAAATACTTGCCGGGTTCACAGTAGATGCTCAGTAAGTAGTAGTTGAATTAGAATATCGCTCTGGACAGGGGACAGATGTGGTCTTTGTTGCTTCAGGGAAAAGATGAGAGAACACACTTTATCTATGTTACCTTTGTTAGTAGAGCATTCCTATGAATTTCTTCTTCTTCTCCTTTTTTTTTTTCTTTTTTTCTTTTTTTTTTACCAGAGCACTGTTCAGCTTTGGCTTATGGTGGTGCAAGGGAATAAATCTGGGACTTTAGAGGCTCAGGCATGAGAGTCTCCTTGCATAACCATTATGCTATCCACCCCGACTCCCTATGAAACTTTTTATAAGCCAAAATGACATAAAGATTCAATTATCTGGTGGCCAGGTGGCAGTGCATCTGATTAAGCATACATATTATAGTGTGCAAGGACCCATGTTCAAGACCCTGGTCCCCACCTGCATCTGGGAAAGTGGTGCGAGGGCTGCAGGTGTCTCTCTTTCTCTTTCCCTCTCTGTCTCCCGTTTCAATTTCTCTTTGTTTCTATCCAATAATGAATAAATAAATAAATAAGTAAATAAATAGATAAATAAATAAAAATGATTCAATGATCTGGGTCAGGTGGTGACACATATGGTGAAGTGCTCACATTACAGTGTGAGAGGACTTGGGTTCAAGGCTTCATCCCCACTTGCAGAGGAAAAGTTTCACAAATGGTGAAGCAGGTCTGCAGGTGTCTCTCTGTCTCTCTCCATCCTTATTTCCCTCTTCTCTATCAATTTCTCTCTGTCCTAGCAAATAAAATAAAGTTATACATCCACTGGAGAGGGGAGTGTTAGATTATATACCCACAGATAAGAAGAGACTAATATATATATATATATATATATATATATATATATATATATATATATATTTGTGAAGGTATATATTTATGTATATGTCACCATAGCTCCAAAAACTTCACTCAGGTGGTATGGTATTTCAATTTTAGACATGGAGAACTAGAGTCCAAGGAAGTTAAGTAAATTACCCAAAGCCACAGAGAGCAAGTTAAGTTTTGAGTCTGAGTTAAAAACTTGAAGTTTTCCTCCTTCTCCATTTCTTTCTGTCTCAATCAAATAGAGAGTGAGGAGGAAGACAAGAGGGCTCTGAATTCCAACTCCATTGAAAACTGGAGAGAGAGGAGGAAAAAGGGAAGGACACTTGGATGTAGTAATAGGTGCATGTGTGACTTGGAAAGGAAGAGAAGATGGGATCTTAAGGGGGGGGGTGGATATATGCAAATATAGACAGATAGCTGTAGAAATGATAGTTAACCCACATCTGCAACCTTGGGAGACTGCTGTAATTTACAATGGAAGGATTGGAAATACAGAACTTTGGTGGTGGGAACAGTGCAGAGTTGTACCCTGTTATTTCGTTGTTTTGTAAATCAATATTAAATCACTAATAATTTTTTTAAAAGAGAGGGAAGGTGAGGAAAGAGAGAAAGAGCAGCACTGCTCCACCACTCATGAAACTTCCCCCATAGCAGGTGAGGAGCAGGGGTTGAACGTGTGTGTGTGTGTGTGTGTGTGTGTGTGTGTGTGTGTGTGTGTGTGTCTGTGTGTGTGTGTCTGTGTGTGTGTGTCTGTGTGTTTGGATTGCAGTAGTCATCTTGAAGCCAGTGTCCAAAGTATACCCGGGACAGTAAGAACAGCATCACCAATCTCCTTTTTTTTTTTTAATGACTGCATGTAAATGTGGATTTCTGAAGTCACTTCTGCTTTTATATCTTAGTATTGGTTTGATATGTCACTTGGCAGATTATTTGAGGGGTTCAAAAATGCTTAAAAATGCTTTAAAAAATCCATATAAATGGATGAAAATTGCATCTTTAGAGTCCTGCAGGTGGCATAGTGGATAAAGTGTTGGATACTCAATCATGAGGTCCTGAGTTCAATTCCCACCATCACATGCACCAGAATATTCTGGTTTGTGTCCCCTCTCCCTATCATGAATAAACAAATCTAAAAAAAGAAAAAGATAATTGACTCTTTTTAAAAAAAAAATCATTTTATTTTTTAACTTTTAACATACACAATTTTTACCTCTGCATACATGATAATAAATTTATAAATTGCACACAGTAAGAGATTAACATTAATAATTAAAATAGAACAATTATAACGGTGTACTACAATAAAGTTGTATGAATGTGGTCTCTTTTTCAGAACTTCTTATAGTACATACTACTTTCAGAATGCAGTTGGCTCTGGGTAACTAAAACCACAGAAACCACAGGGACAAACAGCTTATGTATAAGATACACTATGCATAGTACATAAGAAGCACCCAGCCAAAGGCAGTCCTTTCTTGTCAAAGTCTTTTGAGAGCAATGATGCTGTTTCATACTCCTTTGTGACTCTAACAATCAGCACTGTGCCATTCACAATGATGCCTAGCACACGCTTCACACAATCTACTGGCAAATTGGGATTTCTGTTTTCTTGGATTTCTCCTTATCTGGGAATGCCTTTGAGGAGTGAAGGGGAAAAGATAAAAGTGTAAAATGGTGTGATCATTTCCGTGTGTATACTCTTTAAGACCTAAGAATTAGTACCAGACTTCTAGACACCTGATGTCTTTAGTTCACTAATTTTAGTATTTATTCTCCTAAATGCTTCTTTAGGAGAGTGTAATTGATACAACTTTCACCCTCAAACCCCCTTTATTCTGGGTTTGGTTATATATGGCAGTTACTGTGAATTGACTTAATAAGGCATTAAGCTGTAGTCTCCTTTCCCCTAGGATAGGATAATCAATTATAGACTACAATGCAAAGTAGATGAGTTGACATCATCTGGGGTCCTAGTTAGGGAATCCTTGTGTGGATTCCCACACAAATATGACAGGGTTAGACCTCTAATGGATCCTTCTCTGCACCAGACTTGTGGTCCTGATCTTAACTCCTGGTATCATATGTGCCACAGTGATGCTCTAGTTCTTCCTCATTACTAAATAAATCAATAAATCTTAAAATAAAAGACTGGGGGGGGCAGAGCCAAGATGGCGGTGTGACTACAACTCCTGACTTTCACTCTGCAAAGTAGCCGCTGGCTTGAGCACTGGGAGTGTAGTGAGGGCAGGATTTGCCGGATACTACTATAATGCCAACCAGACTTCATAGGACAGATGACCCCACCAATGTATCCTGGAGCTCCACCTCCCCAGATCCCTACTCCACTAGAGAAAGAGAGAGACAAGCTGGGAATATGGATAGACCTGTCAATGCCCATGTTCAGCAGGGAAGCAATTACAGAAGCCAGACCTTCCACCCTCTGTACCCCATAATGATCCTGGGTTCATGCTCCCAGAGAGATAAAGACTAGGAAAGCTATCAGGGGAGGGAATGGGATATGGAGTACTAGTGGCGGGAATTGTGTGGAATTGTACCCCTCTTATCCTATGGTCTTGTCAGTGTTTCCATTTTACAAATAAAAACTTTAAAAAATTAATAAAATTGGGAGTCCGGCAATTGTGCAGCGGGTTAGTCGTATGTGGAACAAAGTGCAAGGACTGGCTTTAGGATCCTGGTTCAAGCCCCTGGCTCCCTACCTGCAGGGGAGTCACTTCACATTTGGTAAAGCAGGTCTGCAGGTGTCTATCTTTCTCTCCTCCTCTCTGTCTTCCCCTCCTCTCTCCATTTCTCTCTATCCTGTCCAACAACGACGACATCAACAATAACTACAACAATAAAAACAACAAGGGCAACAAAAAGGAAATAAATAAATATTAATAAATAAATAAAATGAAAGACTGGTTCTTTGAAGGGAAAGAATTCTTACTTTTCAGCAAAAAAGAGATTAAGGCGGGAGTCAGGCTGTAGCATAGCAGGTTAAGCGCAGGTGGCGCAAAGCACAAGGACCAGCATGAGGGTCCTGGTTTGAGCCCTGACTCCCCACCTGCATGGGAGTCGCTTCAGAAGCGGTGAAGCAGGTCTGCAGGTGTCTATCTTTCTCTCCCCCTCTCTGTCTTCCTCACCTCTCTCCATTTCTCTCTGTCCTATCCAACAACTACGACAACAATAATAACTACAACAATAAAACAACAAGGGCAACAAAAGGGGATAAATAAATAAAATAAAATTTAAAAAAAGAGATTAAGGCTAGGCTGCTACAGTGAATCTTCTGGTGATGAATTTAATTTCTCCTGCAAATTGATGTTTTCATATCTACATAAAAATATATTACAAAATTGGGAAGATATACTTTGCAAATCATCATGTCTTCATGTTGAATTCATGCTGTTTTTTAGTGATTATTAACTATCTTAATGAGAGGTTCAAAGAAAAAAAATGACAGTACATCAGTTAACTTTTTTTTTAATTTATTTCTTTATTGGGGAATTAATGTTTTACATTCAACAGTAAATACAATAGTTTGTACATGCATAACATTCCCCAGTTTCCCATTTAACAATACAACCCCCACTATGTCATTTATCATCCTTCATGGACCTGTATTCTCCCCACCCACCCACCCCGGAATCTTTTACTTTGGTGCGAATTGCCAATTACATTTTAGGTTCTACTTGTGTTTTCGTTTCTGATCTTGTTTTTCAACTTCTGCCTGAGAGTGAGATCATCCCATACTCATCCTTCTGTTTCTGACTTATTTCACTCAACATGAATTTTTCAAGGTCCATCCAAGATCGGCTGAAAACGGTGAAGTCACCATTTTTGATAGCTGAGTAGTATTCCATTGTGTATATATACCACAACTTGCTCAGCCACTCATCTGTTGTTGGACACCTGGGTTGCTTCCAGGTTTGGGCTATTACAAATTGTGCTGCCAAGAACATATGTGTACACAGATCTGTTTGGATGGATGTGTTGAGTTCCTTAGGATATATCCCCAGGAGAGGAATTGCAGGGTCATAGGATAGGTCCATTTCTAGCCTTTTGAGAATTCTCCAGACTGTTCTCCACAGAGGTTGGACCAATTTACATTCCCACCAGCAGTGTAGGAGGGTTCCTTTGACCCCAAAACCTCTCCAGCATTTGCTGCTGTTACCTTTCCTGATGTATGACATTCTCACAGGAGTGAAATGATATCTCATTGTTGTCTTTATTTGCATTTCTCTGACAATCAGAGACTTGGAGCATTTTTTCATGTGTTTCTCGGCCTTTTGGATCTCTTCTGTGGTGAATATTCTGTCCAAGTCCTCCCCCCATTTTTGGATGGGGTATTTGTTGTCTTGTTGTTGAGTCTGGCAAGCTCTTTATATATGTTGGTTATTAAACTCTTATCTGATGTATGACATGTAAAGATCTTCTCCCATTCTGTGAGGGGTCTCTTGGTTTGGGTAGTGGTTTCTTTTGCTGTGAAGAAGCTTTTTAATTTGATGTAGTCCCATAGGTTTATGCTTGCCTTAGTCTTCTTTGTAATTGGATTCATTTCATTGAAGATGTCTTTAAAATTTACGCAGAAAAGAGTTCTGCCAATATTTTCCTCTAAGTATCTGATAGTTTGTGATCTAACATCCAAGTCCTTGATCCACTTGGAATTGACTTTTGTATTTGGTGAAATACAGTGATTCAGTTTCATTCTTCTGCATGTTTCAACCCATTGTTTCCAACACCATTTGTTGAAGAGACTCTGCTTTCCCCATGTAATAGTCTGGGCCCCTTTGTCAAAGATTAGATGTCCATAAGTGTGGGACCTCATTTCTGGGCTCTCAATTCTAGTCCACTGAACTTTTTTTTTTTTTTTTTTTGCCTCTAGGGTTATCACTGGGGCTCAGTTCCTGCACTATGAATCCACTGATCCTGAAGGCCAATTCTTCTCTTTTGTTGCCCTTGTTGTTTATCATTGTTGTTGTTGTTGTTGTTACTATTGTTATTGCTGTCGTTGTTGGATAGGACAGAGAGAAGTGGGGGGGGGGCGAAAATAGACACCTGCAGACCTGTTTCACCGCTTGTGAAGCGACTCCCCTACAGGTGGGGAGCCAGGGGCTAGAACCTGAATCCTTAGGTCAGTCCTGCTTAGTGCCATGTACGCTTACCCCATTGTGCTACCGCCCAGCCCCCAATCACTTAAGTTTTAAAGTTACATTGTAAGATATCAAACAAACAGGATTTCCAGCTGTTGCTGCTATTTTCTGCCTTTCAAGGGTTAATTTTCAGATATTTAAATATTAACATGGGGCCAGGTGGTGGTGCAGCTGGTTAAGTACACATGTTACAATGCACAAGGACCTGGGTTCAAGGCCTTGGTCCCCACCTGCCAGGGGGGAAAGCTTTGAGAGTGGTAAAGCAGTGCTGTAGGTGCCTGTCTCTCTCCCTATCTCCCCCTTCCATCTCAATTTCTGGCTGTCTCTATCCTATGAGTAAATAAAGATAAAAAAAAAAAAACATTAGTAGTATTTTAAAGGAGTCTAAGTGGGTCTTTTGAAACCAGATTAAAAATTGTTACTTAGTCAAGAATTGTTAGCGTGTCAACTACATCCATGCTATGAACTTTAGGAATCACTAAGACTATGTATAGCAAAAACATACTGTTTTATTGCAATTGTAAAAAATCATCACAAAGAAAATATTTAAGTAAAGCAAAACCAAACATTAATAGAGCACTTTCTGGTGCTACTATGATATATTTACAAAGTAAAAATAACAATATCAAACTGGCTTAGTAAATTATGGTCCCATCAATAGAGTAAAATATAAAGGTATTAAAATGGTAATTAAAAATTCTTTGACATGTTGAAAATGCAGTTTTGTTTTGTTTTTTCACCAGAGCACTGCTTAGCTCTGGTTTATGGTGTTGCAGGGGATTGAAACTGGGACTTGGGAACCTCAGGCATGAGAGTCTCTTTGCATAACCATTATGCCCACCCAAGGCAGAGATTAAAATAGAAAACTGTAAAAACTGTTATGTAATTCTCTCTCTCTCTTTCTCAATCTCTCTCTTTCTCTCTCTCTCTTTCTCTCTCTCTCTCCCTCCCTCTCTCTCTCTCCCCAAATGTAGTGCCAGAGACTTATTAGAAAAGAATGACTTAAGCAATAAAGAAGCAACTTATAACTTGGGAGCATGTCTCATGCTATGGAGCCAGCTTCAAAAAGGGCAAGTGAGGGCCTGATTTCATGGTGAGTCAGTCAGGGCAGTGTAACAGACTAAACATGTTTAGGAATTTTCCAGGAAGGACCATGGGTGACCATGAAGTGGGGAGTTAGCCATGCACAATAGAGGAATAGGCAATGATCAGATATAATAAAACATTAAATACACACACACACACACACACACACACACACACACACACAAAAGTCACCAGAGGCATGCTTTCTAGCATGGCAAAGAGGAGAAAAGAGGAAAGATGAGATCCATTGCATCTTCTTCATCAAGGAGTTCTGTCAAGTCAAGCATTTGTAAGGTTCTAGCTTGATTTAAAAATCCAAAGAATGCAACCATGTGACTCCTCCCAAGAAGAAAGCTTGTCACACACTCCAGTCCATAAATCTCAGCTTAGTTTCTCTTTTCTTCCCTTCCCTTCCCTTCCCTTCCCTTCCCTTCCCTTCCCTTCCCTTCCCTTCCCTTCCCTTCCCTTCCCTTCCCTTCCCTTCCCTTCCCTTCCCTTCCCTTCCCTTCCCTTCCCTTCCCTTCCCTTCCCTTCCCTCCCCTCCCCTCCCCTCCCCTCCCCTCCCCTCCTCCCTCCCCTCCCCTCCTCCATCCCCTCCCCTCCCCTCCCCTCCCCTCCTCTCCTCTTCTAACAGAGACCCTCAGACTTTCTTCCTCCTTTGCTTATTTAGGCAACAGGGAGACTGTGAAGTCGGAAGCCCAGCCCAGGGGTGGAAGAGACAGTTCTGCATCAGGTATCAAAGATGGGAAAAGGCTGAGGGGGGCGTGCTACTGCCTAATGGTCACTGTTGGCAGCATGCCCTTTTGCAAAAGAACAAATGCCTTGCTTTAACTCCTTATTTTTTTGCCTTGACGAGTAATTTTAATTGGACATTTACAACAGTTATGTAAACAGATTCTCATGCCTGAGGCTCCAAAGTCCTAGGTTCAATCCCCTGAACCACCATAAGCCAGAGCTGAGCAATGCTCTAGTAAAATAATAATAATAGTGGGGCTGGGTGAGTGCACGTATTACAATGTGCAAGGACCCGGGTTCAAGGCCCCAGTCCCCACCTGCAGGGAGAAAGCTTTGTGAGTGGTGAAGCACTGCTGCAGGTGTCTCTGTCTCTCTCCTTCTCTATCACTCCCATTCCCTCTTAATTTCTGTCTGTCTGTATCCAATAAATAAAGATTAAAAAATTAAAAACAAGGGCAACAAAAAGGGAAAAAATATATAAAATTTTTAAATATTCATGTAATGTGGTCCAGGGGGTGGTGTAGTGGATAAAGCACTGGACTATCAAGCATGCATGAGGTCCTGTGTTCAATCCCTGGCAGCACATATAACAGAGTGATATCTGGTTCTTTCTCTCTCTCTCTCTCTTCCTGTCTTTCCCATTAATAAATAAAATCTTTAAAAAATAATTCATGTAAGTAACACAAATTTTAAAATAATTGTATTAGAATGATAGCTTTGTGGATATTTTTAAGTGTTTTAAAAATCTCATTTTATATATTTTCCTTTAAGTAAAAAAAAAATTTACTTAAAAAAATAGCACCCACCACCAAAGTTCTGTGCCCTCCATGCTAGGATAACCTCCATAGTTCTCACAAAGTATCAGTAACAGTTTGGCTACTCTTTTCAACATGTTCATGTGTTTCAGCTCTCTGCATTGCACATGTGAATGAAACCACCCAGTAGTTAACTTTCGTATAGAAATATAAGTTATTTGGTGGTCCAGGAGATGGTGCAGTGGATAAAGCATTGTACTCTCAAGCATGGAGTCCCAAGTTCAATTTCCAGCAGCATATGTACCAAAGTGCAGTCTGGTTGTTTCTCTCTCTCCTCCTATCTTTCTCATAAATAAATAAATAAATAAAATCTTTTTTAAAAAGAGAGGAATGTAAGTTATTAGGTAATAGATATAAACTATAGTAATCAGAGTCCTTGAACACATACACCAATTTAAAGAACTTGAAGGCATGTATGATTAAGATGATTAAAAACAAAACCAAACCAAAAAAAAAAAGAGAGATTAAAAAGTAATAGAGTTTGGTGTATTGAACCAAAGTAAAAGACCCTGGGGTCAAGGGGGAGTGTTCAGCTCCTGGAACATGACAGATAGTAGAGGAGGATCTGGTGGGGGTTGAACTGTTATGTGAAAACTGGGAAATAAAGCTTTGGGTCCAGGATTGCTCAACAATTTGTTTGGCTTTGTATGTTAACTCTCTTTTCAGTCACCAGGTTCCAGATGCCATCAGGATGCCGGCCAGACTTCCCTGGATTGAAGACCCCACCAATGTGTCCTGGAGCTCAGCTTCCCCAGAGCCCCACCCTACTAGGGAAAGAGAGAGGCAGACTGGGAGTATGGACCGACCAGTCAACGCCCATGTTCAGCGAGGAAGCAATTACAGAAGCCAGACCTTCCACCTTCTGCAACCCTCAATGACCCTGGGTCCATGCTCCCAGAGGGATAGAGAATAGGGAAGCTATCAGGGGAGGGGGTGGGATATGGAGATTGGGCGGTGGGAATTGTGTGGAGTTGTACCCCTCCTACCCTATGGTTTTGTTAATTAATCCTTTCTTAAATAAAAAAATTAAAAAAAAAAAAAGAAAACTGGGAAATGTTGTGCATGTACAAACTACTGTAGTTTATTGTCTACTATAAACAGTTAACCCCCCATAAAGAAATTTTTAAAAAAATTAATAGAAAGTTACATGACTGGGGCCAGGTGGTGGCACACCTGGCTAAGTGCACACACTATAGTGTGCAAGGACCCAGGTTCAAGTCCCTGGTCCCCACCTGCAGGGGGAAAGTTTCATGAGTGGTCTGCAGGTGTCTCTCATCTCTCCTCCTATCTCCTCTTCCCTCCAATAACAAATAAAAATATTTTTCAAAAAGAAAATTACAATATTTATAAAAGACATAGGGGACTGTATGCATGTGAATGTGTTATACATAAAATATTACATAAATAACATATATATACATATATATATATATATATTTTGCCTCCAGGGTTATTGCTGAGGCTCAGTGCCTGCACTATGAATCCACTGCTCCTGGTGGTCATTTTTTCATTGTTTTTGGATATGACAGAGAGAAATTGAGAGAGGAGGAGAGTAATATAGACACCTGCTCCACCGCTTGTGAAACAACTTTCCTGCAGTTGAGAAGCTGAGGACACGAACCTGGGCCCCTGAACCAGTCCTTGCACTTTATGCGCTTATCCTGGTACAACACCGCCTGGCCCCCGAGTTTTTTTTTTAATTAATCAATTAATGTATTTATTTATTATTGGATAAAGACAGAGATAAATTGAGAGAGGAGGGGGAGGGAGAGAGGGAGAGAGACTGAGACACCTGCAGACCTGCTTTTCACCACTTGTAAAGCTTTCCCCCTGAGGTAGGGAGTAGGGGCTTGAACCTAGGTCCCTGCACACTGTAATGTGTGTGCTCAACCAGGTGCGCCTGACCTTGCTTTTTTTTTTTTTATTTTAATAAAACTGTTCTGATCTCATTGTTGTTTGCTTAAATGGTATCTATTCATTTCTTCTCCCATTTCATATTTTAAAGTTATCTCATATGTCTATGGCTTGTGTTTCTGGGTCTGTTTTACTGTGCATTGCCTTTTTGAGAGTTAAATGTTTCTCTTTTTTTTTTTTACATTTTATTTATTTATTTGCTCCCTTTTGTTACCCTTGTTGTTTTATTGTTGTAGTTATTATTGTTGTCGTCGTTGTTGGATAGGACAGAGAGAAATGAAGAGAGGACGGGACGATGGAGAGGGGGAAAGACAGACACCTGTAGACTTGCTTAACCGCTTGTGAAGCGACTCCCCTGCAGGTGGGGGACAGGGGCTCAAACTGTTGTTCTTGTTTTTTTAATGCTGTTGTAGTTATTATTGTTGTTGTTATTGGTGCCGTCGTTGTTAGGACAGAGAGAAATGGAAAGAGGAAGGGAAGGCAGAGAAGGGGAGATAAAGATAGACACCTGCAGACCTGCTTCACTGCCTGTGAAGCGACTCCCCTGCAGGTGGGGAGGGGTGGGGGCTCCAACCCGGGTTCTTACTCTGGTTTTTGCTTTGTGCCACGTGCGCTTAACCCACTGCGCTACCGCCAGACTCCCTGTCCCAGACTATTGATAATTTCTTTTATTACTATTATTTTTTTATTTTTTGTATTTATTTACTTATCCTTTTGTTGCCCTTGTTGTTTTTCTTTTATTGTTGTTGTAGTTATTGCTGTTGATGATGTCGTCATTGTTAGGACAGAGAGAAATGGAGAGAGGAGGGGAAGACAGAGGGGAGAGAAAGATAGACACCTGCAGACCTGCTTCACCGCCTGTGAAGCGACTCCCGGGCAGGTGGGGAGCCGGGGGATCAAACCGGGATCCTTACTCCTGTCCTTACACTTTGCGCCACGTGCGCTTAACCCACTGTGCTACTGCCCGACTCCCGATAATTTATTTTTTTTTAAAAGATCATTTTTTATTTATTTTATTTATTTATTTATTCATGAGAAATGATAGGAGAGAGAAAGAACCAGTCATCTTTCTGGTACATGTGCTGCAGGGGACTGAACTCAGGACCTCATGCTTGAGAGTCCAGTGCCTTATCCACTGCGGCATCTCCCGGACCACCACCTGTGATAATTTCACAATGATATGTCTTGGAGTAGGCTATTTTTTCACCTTTTGTTGTCCTTGTTGTTTATCGTTGTTGTTGTTACTATTATTATTGACACTGCTGTCATTGTTGTATAGGACAGAGAGAAATCAAGAGAGGAAGGGAAGACAGGGGTAGAGAAAGATAGATACCAGCATACCTACTTCATCACTTGTGAAGTGACCCCCCTGCAGGTGGGGAGCCGGGGGCTCAAACCTGGATCCTTACTCTGGTCCTTGAGCTTCGTGCCATGTGCGCTTAACCCGCTGTGCTACCAACCGACCTCCAAATCAAAACATTTAATTCTATTTATATAAATCTCAAAAATAGGCAAAACTAATCCATGATGTCAAAAGGAATGATATGATTACCTAGGGGTGGGAGGTGGGGATGCTTTGTAACTGATTATCAATGACAAGAAAATTTCCTGGGTTTGAGTGTGAGCTTTGTGGAAATTCATCAAGTTGAATTCCAGTAAACTGTGATATATATCACAATTAAATTAACTTTTTTATCTCAATAAAGATTTAATTCAAAAATGTCTTTGGGTCTCAGACCTAATCTGAACTAAATAATACCCAACTGCTCTTTTGTCTCTTAGGATCACTCTTTTTTCTTTTTTTTTATTATATTTATTTATTTATTGTATAGAGACAGCCAGAAAGCAATAGGGAAGGGGGTGACAGAGAGGGAGAGAGACAGAGAGACACCTGCAGCACTGCTTCACCACCTGCAAAGCTTTCCCTATACAGGTGGGGACCAGGGGCTCGAACCATGGTCCTTGCACATTGTAACATGTGTGCTCAACCAGGTGTGCCACCACCTGCCCCCTCAGGGTGTTTTCTTTTTTCTAATTTAATTTTTTATTTATAAAGAGGAAACAACCATAGGACAAGAGGGGTACAACTTCACACTATTCCCACCACCAGGATTCTGTCTTTCATCCCCTCCCCATTCAGGGTGTTTTCTATCAAAAAGAGGGAGTTCAGGTCCTGGAACAGGCTGGCAGAGGACCTAGTGGGGGTTGTATTGTTGTGTGGAAAATTGAGAAATGTTATGCATGTATAAACTATTGTATTTACTGTAGACTGTGAAAAATTAATCCTCCAATAAAGAAATAAAAAATAAAAAAGTGAAGTTCTTCCCTGGACAGCCAACCTCACTAATGTATCCTGGGACCTCACCTCCCCAGAGCATTATCCCAGTAGGGAAAGACAGAGATAGGTTGGAGCTACAGATTGACCTTCAGGGCGGGGTGGGGTGGGGGGAGATAGCAAGATTATTATGCAAAAAGATTCATGCCTAAGGCTTTGAAGGCCCGGGTTCAATACAGCACACCACCATAAACCAGACCTGAGCGGTGCTCTGGTTAAACTGACAATCCTTCCTAGCCGACTGAATCCACATGGATCCCAGTCACTTTCAAAGCCAGCAACAAGCAGCTCCTGACAGCTTTCAACCTGACCTGTTGACTGGCTACGGAAGAAGGGCAAATGCTAGAAGAAGAAGGAGAAGAAGGAGAAGAAGGAGAAGAAGGAGAAGGAGAAGGAGAAGGAGAAGGAGAAGGAGAAGGAGAAGGAGAAGGAGAAGGAGAAGAAGAAGGAGAAGAAGAAGAAGAAGAAGAAGAAGAAGAAGAAGAAGAAGAAGAAGAAGAAGAAGAAGAAGAAGAAGAAAAATTTTTTTTGGTCCATACCTGTTGTATGCTTTACATTGGGTTGTTCTAGCTCTCCCCCGCCAAGAAAATTGGATCAGTCCTGCTAATTTCGCGGGCCTGCTTGGCCCCGCCCCAAGGAACCCAGGGAGGGTGCCAGAGTTCCAGAGTGAGAGAGTTGGAGAGTTGCAGAGTAAGAGAGTGCTTGGCGCAGTAGGGGAGGGGGGGGGAAGCAGCAGAGTTCTGTTTGGTGATTAGTTTGGTTTAGTTTATGAATCGTTGTTCCTGAATAAAGAAATACAGCTTACCTGCCCAGCCGTATGTCTCTGGTCGTCTCTGTTACCCGCCCGTGAAGCTAGCCTGGCCAGCTAGAGCCTCCGAATTTTAACAACACATACCTTCAGAAGGATAAAGAATAGGGAAGCTTCTAATGGAGAGGATGGAATACAGAACTCTGGTGGTGGAATTGTACCCCTCTTATTCTACAATCTCTTTAATCATTAAATCACCAATTTAAAAAAAAGGGGGGGAAGAGTTTTATATTGCACCTCATAGCACTGTGAACACAGTATGCCCATGTGCTCTAGACTAGTCTTGTGACACAGCATTAAACTACATCATCAGCATACACAGCTGACTGGTTTGGAAAATAGAATAAAATACAGTGTTAAAGTGGCATATGACTTCTACCCCAGTTAGATAAATCATTAACCCAGACACTCTGTGGTACAGAGTATATGACTAACCTTGTAAGCCAAAGCAGAGGAGAAAAGCAGAAACTATGGGCATTTTCCTCCATTGAGGAAGAAAGAAAAATTTTGGTTAGGGATTTCAAGCAACACAAGTCTCAGTCCAGCTTCTGGCTCTCTCACTAAGTAAATCTTCCCTTTGACTTCTAAGGAGGGGGGGGGAGAAGAAGAAGAAAAGAAATAAGAAACACCTTCGAGAAAGATTTTAAATGTCAGTAAGGAAAATTATCTCCTTATCCTCAATTAGCCCTTAGGAAACTTTGAGGGGAGTTGAATGGGTTGTTGGTTTATCCCACAACTGAATGTGGAAAAAAGTTTCTATGTGTTATCTTTTGTTCAAAGTGAACTTTCCCCTCACTTGGTAGATAGCGATTTCTGTGTCAATGTCTGCTTTTGTCAGCAATTTCTGTGTCAATGTCTGCTTTCGTCAGCAGTTGCAGTGAATAAAATGGATCATTTAATAATGTGAGCTTATTCAGACAGAAGGGGCCAGCAGAAACAGTTAATAGAGGATTTTAATTAAGCAAGGTCTTCTGGGGTTTTGTTTGTTTGTTTGTTTGTTTTTGTTATATTTTAATATGAGAGATATAGAGAAAAGCCAGAGCACTGCTCAACTCTGGCTAACTGTGGTGCTGGGGATTAAACCTGGGACCTCAAAGCCTCAGGCATGAGAGTCTTTTGCATAACCAGAATACTGTCTTCCCATGGTCAATATCTTCTGTTTATATTCCATTTGTGACTTCCAGATTAGACTCCCGAAATGAGTCATAGTAAAAGTGTTTAAAATCTGTGAGCAATTTTCCACACTTTAATAAATCAAGTGTAAACTATACTCCTCCAGGTCAGCTCAAGATAGCTGTTTCAGTTTAGAGTGATGGTGTATTTTAGAATGAAATTACTTGTGTGAAAGGTTAGATAGGAACAAATCAAATACTGTTTTGGTTACCTAATGTTTGACAAATTTGAATAAAGGCATTGGTACGAAATTTTAGAATGTACAGACCACGTTCTTGGTTTGAAAAATTGGCATACTTTCTGACATACCACAGTATACTATACCCAAACCAGCACCCTATCTTTTCTGTTCTGTTTATCCCTATTCCCCTTTCCTGCTTCCTCATTTTTGGAGGTTATGATTAATTCTTTTGTAGCATCATTACAATTGCAATTTTATGACAATTGGACAATAGCATGGAAATGAACTGGTATTAATAGTACAGTAGTCACCGGTGTGTCACATTTGCATTAGTAAATGCAAAATATGTGTTTTATAAAGGACAAATTTTGTGTTGTTTTTATTTTCATTACATTGTATAATATATTAATGTAATATTATTGTCTGTCCTAATTTGCATTATAAATGTTTTTTTTCCTACATAAGGCATAAACATAGCAACTTTGTATAAAGGTAGCTTATTAGATTTTTAATTTTTTTCTTTTATAAAAAATTGTCTTAACAGTGGGACTACCATTGCCAAATTGTAGATGAAATATAAATTTTACCCCCTGAGGTTAATTTCTTTCATAAACACTCCATATTTCTCTAATAAAAGACATAAGTGATACTGTAAAAAAAAAATCAGGGAGTGGGACGGTAGCACAGCATGTTAAGTGCACGTGGTATAAAGCGCAAGCACCCAGATCCCCACCTGCAGGGGGGTCCTTCACAGGCGGTGAAGCAGGTCTGCAGGTGTCTCTCTGTCTCTCTACCTCTCTATCTCCCCCTTCTCTCTCAATTTATCTCTGTCTCTGTCCAATAACAAATAAAAAAAATCAAAGGCCAAATATTACCATCTCTAGCATTTAAGCAGTATGCTACTCTTAGGCATTTAGCCAAAGGACATGCAAACACTATTTCGAAGGGACATATGACCCCTTTCTTCATAGCTGTATTATTCACAGCAGCCGAAGAGTGGAAACAGCTTAAATGCCCATCAACAAATGGCTGGCTAAAAAAGTTTTGTGCTCAACCAAGTGTGCTGCCACCTAGCCCCTGCACGTTTATTTTCTTTTAATAATTTTAAATGTTTTAATTAATTTATTTATTTGATAGAGACAGTCAGAAATTCAAAGGGAAGGGGGAGATAGAGAGACAGAGAGATACCTGTAGCACAGTTTCACCACTTGTGAAGCTTTCCTTCTGCTGGTGGGGACCTAGAGCTTGAACCTGGGTCCTTGTGCATTGTAACAGGTGTGTTCAATCAGGTGTGCCACCACCCGGCCCCACATGTTTATTTTCAAGGGAGTTTTGTTATTTCCAGGTCTTGATATAATGTGCTTTATGTTTTTCTTTACCTGTCTGTGGAGGTACCCACTGTAACTAAGAAAATTTTTCCCCTTTGTCTAATTGCTTAATAAAAAATATAATTCTACTAAGAGTCTCTTTATTTTACTTTATTTTATTTCTGCTCAGCTCTTTCTTCTGGTGGTATGGGGGATTGAACCTGATACTTTGGAGACTCAGGCATGAGAGTCTTTTTGCTTAACTGTTATGCTGTCTACCCCTGCTCTCCTCTTTGTTCTTTTCTTTCTTTTTTTTTTTCCTTTCTTCTTCTTGATAGGAGAGTTTTGTTTGTTTTTTTTCCTACTGGGACTCAGTGCATGTGTGATGAATCCACAACCTCTGGTGGCTGTTTTTCTTTTTTTCTTTTTGTTTCATAGGGCAGAAAAGAGAAACTGACAAGGGTAGGAGAGAGACAGAAAGATACCTGTAGCATTGCTTCACTATGAAAATTTTTCACTGCAGACTGGGAGTATGGACCGACCAGTCAACGCCCATGTTCAGCAGGGAAGCAATTACAGAAGCCAGACCTTCTACCTTCTGCAACCCACAATAACCCTGGGTCCATGCTCCCAGAGGGATAGAGAATGGGAAAGCTATCGGGGGAGGGAGTGGGTATGGAGATTAGGTGGTGGGAATTGTGTGGAGTTGTACCCCTCCTACCCTATGGTTTTGTTAATTAATCCTTTCTTAAATAAAAAAATAAAAAATAAAAAAAAAGAAAATTTTTCACTGCAGGTGGGGACCAGGGGCTTTAACCAAGGTTCTTGCACCTAGCTTAAGCAATTCTTCCTTCCTCCCTTTCTTTCTTTCTTTCTTTCTTTCTTTCTTTCTTTCTTTCTTTCTTTCTCTCTTTCTTTTTTTTAGGTTTTACTTATTTATTAATGAGAAACAGGAGGAGAGAGAAAGAGCCAGACATCACTCTGGTACATGTGCTGCCGGAGATCGAACTCAGGACCTCATGCTTGAGAGTCCAATGCTTTATCCACTGCTCCACAAGCAATCATTGTAATATGTGTGCTCAACCAGGTGAGCCACCACCTGGCCCCACAAGCAATTATTTCTAAATGAGATAAAATCTACTACAAGTAGGGTGGGGGTGGTAGCATAGCATATGCAAAGAGATACTCATGCCTGAGGGTCTGAAGTCCCAGGTTCAATCCCCCACACCATCATAAACCAGAGCTGAAGAGTGCTTTGCTTGTTAAAAAAAAAAAAACTAAAAAAACTAAACTTTTGGGGCCAGGTGGTGGCGAACCTGTTTGAGCACACATGTTACAATGCACAAGGACCCAGGTTCAAGCCCCCAGTCACCATCAATGGGTGAAAGCTTTGCAGAGTGGTGAAACAGTGCTGCAGGTATCTCTCTGTTTCTCTCCCTTTCTATCTTCCCATTCCCTCTCAGTTTCTGACTGTTTCTATTCAATAAGTAAAGATAATAATTTTTTAACCTAGTACCATTAAATTCATGATTTAAAATAAAAATATATAGTGTAATTACAGAGTAAAGTAAGTATTGCCATGAATTCAAGAACACCCCTCTCCCTCCAAAAATTTTTACCCATTAGCAGATGTACCCTATTTCTATTTCCTGCCACATCCCGCACCATCTCAAACAACCACTAAGTGAATTTCTGTTTTGTGGACTGCCTAGTTTTCATCTCATACAGATGGAATCATACAACATGTATGTGGCTTTTGTGGGGATCAATGTAACAACAACAACAATAATAATGTAGCACAGAACCTCTAATGCAGGCTTTCCCTTGACAGCCTGCCCCTGCTTTGGTGTTGTTACTCAGAGAAAGACTGGAGTTGAAAAGGCTGCACCCATTCCAAGCCTCCCTCTTACATTTCTTCGCAGCCTCTGATGACACAACAGCACCTTCCCATTTTTCTTTATTCTTTGTCACCTACTACCCACCAGGTGTGACAGGCCCCAACCTTCCACCATCCCTCCCCTCTCCCGCTTACTAGAATAATTCTCAATCCAAAACAATCTCAAGCAGTCCTTGTCACAGGCTAACTTTTACAAATAGTCTTATGGTAGGTAGTGAGGCAGGGGTGGCCTTTGGGACTGGAAGAAGCAAGGGTGGCAAGAAACAATGGCCCTCCAGGTCACAAGGGGGCAGTGGAGTGAAGTGGTAAAATCCCAATATCTGAATGTCTTGGGTTCAAATTCCAGTCTTCCCTCTGGTCATTTGAGCCTACTGTGTCTTGTCCTTTAGCTTCTCTGTATCTATTTCCTCATCCTGAATGTGGTAGGAATAGTTACTACACAAGGTATTCTTCATAATATGGAAAGAGTCCTCAGAGCAGGACCTCACTATGTCTTAGCTAACACAGAGTCCTCTGAAGTCTTGGTGAAACCAAACTTAGTCTGCTCAGATCTTCAGTTTTCCTCAGGAACCCTATTCTTGGTATCTGAGTAGTTCTTAAGTCCACTTTGATGTGTTCAGTGTTCCAAGCTTAATACCTAGGAAGAGTAGTTTGAACTCCTATTAAGTGGAAAAAGGAAGTTTATATCAAAGGGCCAAGTCTGCAAAGATTATTACACAAAAGGGTTTTATTCTTCTTTTTTTCAACTTCCTGCTTCCATACTTGGCCCAGGGATCTACCTCTGACTAATAAAGCCAACGTCAGTGCCTTCCAGCAAGACACACTCTTTGGCAACCTTCCTAGAATGTGCAAGCATCTCATTTTCAAACAGAACGTTTTTCCCCCTCCCCTTTGGTCTGGCTACATTTGGTATCAGTGTGGAAAAATAGAATAATAGTCCTTCCTCCTATTTTCTTCTCTTGTCGCTGCCTCCCTACTTCTCTTCTGGCATTTTCTATGTTTTTTGTTTTCCTCTTTCAAAATGGAGCTGACATTGTTCTAGACCTGATATTGCTCTGAACCAGTTAACAGCAAGTCTAGGAAATGGTGGTATCCTTTTTCTGAACTTGCTGCTTGACTAAAGAATTCAAGAGAAGTTTTTCTTTTCTCCTCCTCCTCCTCCTCTTCCTCCTCCTCCTCCTTCTTCTTTTGTTAACCAGAGCACTGTTCATCTCTGGCTTATGGCGGTGTGGGGGATTGAACCTGGGATTTTGGAGCCTCAGGCATGAGGATCTGTTTGTTTAACCATTACTCTATTTACCCTACACCCAAAAGAAGTATTTCTTAGCGAAGAGCCTGAACTAGAGAGAAAAGCCAGGACTTCAGGGAAGAGACACTCCCTGAGCTGAGTAGTTCACTTTCTGGAGCAATCACTCTCCAGCTTTCCAGAAGTGGCTACACTTGGTTTCTGTTAGACTCAAAATAAAATTCATGAGGCTGAATCCAAGTGTTTCCCTGCTTTCTATTCCAGTGACCTTTATCTCTGAGTTCCAGGCTTTCCTGACATCAATTACTTTTATTCTTTATTGCAAAGTGTCTGTCTGCTCTTGGAACCACGTATCAGTTATTTTGTTGGTTGTTATTTCCTGAGTCATGAAGGGAGCCATGCCAGTGTTAAGGACGTCCAAGAATGGATGAGACTTGCTTTACTACTTAGGAACTTCGATTTTTTTCCCCCAGAAATATGCCTGAGGACCAGGTACAGTAAGCTAGTTTCCTCTGAAGCTACAGATACACTGTTTTTCTTAGTCATGATTACTCTATGAACAGTATCTTAAGAGAAAGAAAACTGTTTTTAGTTTTTAAATACAATTTACTTTATGTAGGTGGATATGAGTAGCACCTTCAAAAAACAAGTTTAACTGTGTGATTAAAACAACCAAGTTCTCATTCAGCTGTATTTTCAAATCAGTTTCTGAATTTGATTGCTTAGTTTGTTTTGAGTTAGCTCTGAAAATTCAACAGATTTTTTTTTTTTAACCAGACAAGAAGCTAATTGAGATTTGATATATTTTGAAGGGCCATGTGGTGGCACACCTGGTTGAATGCACATGTTATAATGCATAAGGACCCAGGTTCAAGCCCCTGGTCCCCAGCTGCAGGGGGAAAGCTTTGTGAGTGGTGAAACAGTGCTGCAGGTATCTCTCTCTCTCTCCTCCTCTCCCAGACTGTCTCTATCCAACAAGTAAATAAAGATAATTTTTAAAAAGAGATTTGATATATATTGAAATATTTTTCCTTTATAATAAATTATTAGATGAGAGTCCTGTGATAGAAGGTAAAATAATAAGAGAAAAATATACTGAAGTTCTCATGTATGCACGGGTAATAACCAGGAAAAAAAAGTAATTTCCCAGGTGAGTTAGAATATATGATTAGGGAGTTGGGTGGTAGCATAGTGGGGTTAAGGGCAGGTGGTGCAAAGCACAAGGACCTGTGTAAAGATCTCAGTTCGAGCCCCCGGCTCCCTCCTGCAGGGGAGTCGCTTCACAGGCAGTGAAGCAGGTCTGCAGGTATCTTTCTCTCCTCCTATCTGCCTTCCCCTCCTCTCTCCATTTCTCTCTGTCCTATCTAACAACGATGACATCACCAACTACAACAACAATAAAAAACAACAAGGGCAACAAAAGGCAAAATAAATAAATATTTAAAAATTAATTTATCTTAGGAGAGAGAGACTCAAGCGCTGCTCTAGTATAGATAGTGCTGGGCATCAAATCTGAGGTGCATATAAATCCTGCATTCTGCCTTCCTTACTGCCCCATAAAAAGCATTTGAAATCGCCAGATTTTGGTAAATTTAAGCAGTCAGAAGAGGATGTCAGCTAGCTGGACATTACAGCTACTCTCTTTTCTTTATCCTTCTTTAAAAAATTTTTATTAATGATTTAATAATGTTATCCATACAGTTCCCACCACCAGAGTTCCATGTCCCATGCCCTCCATAGGAAGCTTCCCTATTCTTTATCCCTTTGGGAATATGGACCAAGATTCTCTATGGGGTGCAGAAGGTGGAAGGTCTGGCTTCTGAATTGCTTCTCCACTGAACATGGTCATTGGTAGGTCGATCCATATCCTCAACCTGTTTCTATTTTTTGCTAGTGGGGTAGGGCTCTAGAGAGGTGAAGTTCTGGTCTCATCAGATTATTGAAGTTGGAGGGCTGACATCTCAGGCCTGGCATCTCTGCATACAGTCCAAAGTGAAATGTTGCATGGTGGCACTGGTTGCATTGATTTAGTTGAGGTCAGCAGAGGCAGTATCACAGAGTAGGGGATCAAGAGAAGAAGCATCTAGAAATATAAGCAAAATCCCAGGGCATCTAGAAAGGGAAGAAATATGGATTTAGAGAGAATGATGAAGGTTCCTGCTGTCTTAGAGTTTAAGAAGGCAATAGATAACTATTATTATAACTAAGTTATTTGGAACCTTGGTTTACTTTGAAAATCCTATGGTTAGGATTTACTGTACCATACAAGACTTCAACATGATTAATGTCATTTAATGCTATTTACAAATAACTATCTTAGATACTGACAGGAATGGTTGCTTCTAATCTATCATATCTAAGATTATAGATGATTTAGTATTATAAAAAAGTTATTATTATTAAAAATGCCTTAACAATTTAAGTAGTGTCCAAATACAATCAATTTATAAATTTGAAACATTGTGCTTAGACTAAAGGAATATATACTCAGTACTGAAATCTATACATTTAAAGAACTCAAGATATTCAATATATTTCCCCCTGACATATTGAATAAATAGTAATTTAAAATTTTTTTATAAAATGGAAATATTGACAATACCATAGGATAAGAGAGGTACAATTCCACACAGTTCCCACCATCAGAACTCCATATCCAATCTCCTCCCTTGATAGCTTTATTATTCTTTATTCCTCTGGGAATATGGACACAGGATCATTATGGGGTACAGAAGGTGAGAAGGCTGGCTTCTGTAATTGCTTCTCCACTGAACATGGGCCTTGGCGGTTCAATTCATACTCCCAGCTTGCCTCTTTCTTTCCCTAGTGGGGTAGGGATCTGGGGAGGTGGGACTCCAGGACATATTGGTGGGGTTGTCTGCCCAGCAAAAGTCAAGTTGGCATCATGATAGCATCTGGAACCTGGTGGCTGAAAAAGAGTTAAGATATAAAACAGGGGGAGTCGGGCATAGCGCAGCAGGTTAAGCACATGTGGCGCAAAGCACAAGCACCGGCATAAGGAACCTGGTTCAAGCCCCGGCTCCCCACCTGCAGGAGAATCGCTTCATAAGCGGTGAAGTAGGTCTGTAGGTGTCTATCTTTCTCTCCCCCTCTCTGTCTTCCCCTCCTCTCTCCATTTCTCAGTGTCCTATCCAACAACAATTACATCAGTAACAACAACAATAATAACTACAACAAGGGCAACAAAAAGGAATAAATAAATAAAATTTAAAAAAAGATATAAAACAGAACAAATTGTTGACTAATCATGAACCTAAAGGCAAGAATATTGCAGATGGAGATTTGGGGTCTCTATTTTGGAAAAAGCCAGTAGGTCTATTTTAGGTATATTCCAAGGGGCCCAGGACCCTACTAGTTTTTGCCTGAGCTTGACATCTAATATGCGGGTGACCTCAGTTATTGTCTAGGGAGATGGTGGGTATATTCCAAGGGGCCCAGGACCCTACTAGTTTTTGCCTGAGCTTGGCATCTAATACTCAGGTGACCTAAGTTATTGTCTGGGGAGATGGTGTCATAGTTGTAAATAAATAGTAATTTATAAGACTATTAGGAGTATAGGTTAACACCCTTCCCACCACCAAAAATCTGTGCCCCAATCCCTACCAGAGCACTGATTAACTCTGGTTTATGGTGGTATGGGGGACTGAACCTGGGACTTTGAAGCCTTGGGCATGAGAGTCTTTTTACATAATCTTTATGTTATCTACCCCCAGTGGTTCTCTTTACCCTCAGTGTGTCCCAGGGCCCCTTTCTTGGCTCCAGTCACTCACTATCCACATTCTTTCTCCTTGTTATCTCATTTAGTCTTGGGAATTGCAGGAGCAGCCAGGAGTACACCAAGATGCCTCCATCTCTCAAATGGTTCAAGAAACAAAAGTTTATATAAACAGAGATGTAGAGAAAACAAGGCAGATAATAAATAACTATTGAATGGAGGTAGAAGACATATGTACTAAACAGGGGCTGAGCCAGTAGTTCAGCGATGGAATGCATGCCTTTGATGGGGTTCAATCCCCTGTACCACATGAAAGCATCAAGGGCCCCCCACACCTATGGACATCTAATCTTTGACAAAGGTGCCCAGATTATTAAATGGGGAAATCAGAGTGTTGGAAAAATGGGTTGAAATGTGCAGAAGAATGAAACTGAACCACTATATTTCACCAAATACAAAAGTCAATTCTAAATGGATCAAGGACTTGGGTGTTAGACCACAAACTATCAGATAATTAGAGGAAAATATTGGCAGAACTATTTTCCGCATAAATTTTAAAGACATCTTCAATGAAACGAATCCAATTACAAAGAAGACTAAGGCAAGCATAAACCTATGGGACTACATCAAATTAAAAAGCTTCTGCACAGCTAAAGAAACTACTACCCAAATCAAGAGACCTCTCACAGAATAGGAGACGATCTTTACATGTCCTACATCAGACAAGAGGCTAATAACCAGAATATATAAATAAATTGCAAATCTCAACAACAAGACAACAAATAACCCCATCCAAAAATGGGGGGAAGACATGGATAGAATATTCACCAGAGAAGAGCTCCAAAAGGCCAAGAAACACATGAAAAAATGCTATAAGTCTCTGATTGGACATGGACAGAATGGACAGAAAAGGACAGAAAAGGTAACAGCGGCAAATGCTGGAGAGGTTGTGGGGTCAAAGGAACCCTCCTGCACTGCTGGTAGGAATGTCGATTGGTCCAACCTCTGTGGAGAACAGTCTGGAGAACTCTCAAAAGGCTAGAAATGTGCCTACCCTATGATCCTGCAATTCCTCTCCTGGGAATATATCCTAAGGAACCCAACACATCCATCCAAACAGATCTGTGTACACATATGTTCTTCGCAGCACAATTTGTAATAGCCCAAACCTGGAAGCAACCCAGGTGTCCAACAACAGATGAGTGGCTGAGCAAGTTGTGGTATATATACACAATGGAATACTACTCAGCTATCAAAAATGGTGACTTCACCGTTTTCAGCCGATCTTGGATGGACCTTGAAAAATTCATGTTAAGTGAAATAAGTCAGCAACAGAAGGATGAGTATGGGATGATCTCACTCTCAGGCAGAAGTTGAAAAACAAGATCAGAAGAGAAAACACAAGTAGAACCTGAACTGGAATTGGCGTAGTAAAAGTACGCCAAAGTAAAAGACTCTGGGGTGGGTGGGCGGGGAAAATACAGATCCAAGAAGTATGACAGAGGACCTAGTGGGGGTTGTATTGTTATATAGAAAACTGGGAAATGTTATGCATGTACGAACTATTGTATTTACTGTTGAATGTAAAACATTAATTCCCCAATAAAGAAATTAAAAAAAAAGAAGAAAGCATCAAGGGCAAGGCAGCTGATGTTCATACATGGTGAAACAGTGCTCTGGCCTTTCTTTTCTTGTTTATTTTTATTTTTTAAAAATATTTTATTTATTTTATTTTTGAAAGAGATGCAGAGAGAGAGAGAGAGAAAGAGAGACCAGAGCAGCTCAGCTTCCCCAGAGACCCATCCTACCAGGGAAAGAGAGAGGCAGACTGGGAGTATGGACCGACCAGTCAATGTCCATGTTCAGCGAGGAAGCAATTACAGAAGCCAGACCTTCTACCTTCTGCAACCCTCAATGACCCTGGGTCCATGCTCCCAGAGGGATAGAGAATGGGAAAGCTATCGGGGGAGGGGGTGGGATATGGAGATTGGGTGGTGGGAATTGTGTGGAGTTGTACCCCTCCTACCCTATGGTTTTGTTAATTAATCCTTTCTTAAATAAAAAAAATAAATAATAATAAAAAAAAAAAGAGAGACCAGGGCACTGCTCAGCTCTGGCTTATGGTGGTGCAGGGGACTGAACTTAGAGCTTCAGGCATGAGAGCTTCTTTGCATAACCATTATGCTATCCTCTCCTCCCCCCTCTGGCCCTTCTTTTCTATCTCATATAGAAATTGACTGTGGGGGCCAGGTGGTGGCGCACCTGGTTGAGTGCACATATTACAATGCGCAAGGACCCGGGTTCGAGCCCCCAGTCCCCACCTGCAGGGGGAAAGCTTCATGAGTGGTGAAGCAGGGCTGCAGGTGTCTCTCTGTCTCTCTTCCTCTCTATCACCCCTTTCCCTCTTGATTTCTGGCTGTCTCTATCCAATAAATAAAGATAATTTTAAAAAATTTAAAAAAGAAAAAAAGAAATTGACTGTGGTGGTCCAGGAGGTGGTGCAGTGGCTAAGGCATTAGGCTCTGAAGCATGAGGTCCTGAGTTCAATCCCCAGCAACTCATGTACCAGATTGATGTCTGATTCTTTCTCTTTCCTCCTATTTATTAGAAAGCTAATAAATAATCTTTTTTTTTTTAAAAAGTTGACTGTGGAGGTGGTTCAGCTCTATTGTGCAGGCGTGAAGCCCTGAATTTGATCCCCAGAATGCCATTAAGTAAATAAGAAGCAAAAAATCTTTTGTATAAACATTGTGCTATCTCCTAGGTTATTCTTTCTCTCTCTCTCTTTCTCTCTCTCGCTCTTTATCTTTAGAGAAAAGTTGACTTGTAGCAATGAGTCCCTGGTGACAACAACAAAATAACAAAGGAGTATCAGGAATGTATACTGAATATATATACATTCTTGTACATTTGTAATGAACCTCTTAAAATAATGAAAATAGGTAAATAAATATTTATATTCTGACTACTCTCAAATTATGCTACTAAATCTCAATTCCTACTCAACTCCAAATTTGAATATCCAATTTCCCACACTGAGTCCTCCATTTAGATATGTCAAGGTGATATATCCCAAACTGGTATCCTTATCTGTCCATGTCCCAAACCTGCTTTACCTGTAGCTTAAATGATAAGTCTGTTTCTTTGTTGCTACTCAGGACAAAAATCATGAAGGAACTTTGACTCTTTCTTTCCCAGCCCACATTCAGTCCCAACAGGAATCCTATTGGTTTTGTCTGTAAGAGGTACCTCAAAGTGATCCCTTTTCACTCCTGCTTCTCTACATCCTGGTCTAAATTCTCCTTAGCCCTTACCCAGTCTGTTGTTGTCCCAATAGTCTATCTGTTTCTACTCCCCCCACCCCCATTAACTTACTATGAAGAGAGAAGCCATTCTGTGTTCCTTTGGGTCCTTCTGTGTTTAAAAAAAAAAGAAAAAGGGGAGTCGCTTCATAGGTGGTGAAGCAGGTCTGCAGGTGTCTATCTTTCTCTCCCCCTCTCTGTCTTCCCCTCCTGTCTTCATTTCTCTCTGTTCTATCCATCAACGACGACATCAGTAACAACAATAATCATAACTACAACAATGAAAAAAAACAAGGGCAACAAAAGGGAAAGTAAATAAATATTTTTTAAAAAAGAAGAAGAAAAGAAAGAGAGAAAGAGAAAAGATAAAGAAAGGAAGCAGAATTTGTTTACCTTAAGTAAACAAAGAAAGAATGAAAGCCTGAGGTGCCGCATGATCTCTTTCAACTTCCCTCCTGGCCCACTATGCTATGATGACTCTGGCTTCAAATTTTTGTTGTTGCAACTCCAGTCTTCTTGGAAATCCACAGGGGTTGTTACTTCTTCCTGAAAGCCTCCTCCACAAACATCCCCACCATTTTCAAGATTGACTATAAGTAGGTCTCAGCACTGTCTTCCTTTAGGATTGCAGCCTTCTCCACACATGCTAGGTCCATTTAACCTTGCTCTCATTTCTCTACAACATTCACTACTTTCAAACATTTCACTTAATTTATCTGTAGTATTTCTCATCTGTCTTGACTGCCAGCTTTGTGCATAAGGTGAGGTTTTGCTTGATGTTGTATGCCTGGTGCCTAGACTAGTGTAGGCCCAGTTTGGGTTGAGCATTCAGTAAATATCTGTGGAATGGGGTCATACCTTAATAGTTATGCAAAAGATTCTCCTGTCTGAGACCCCAGGTTCAGTCCTCTGTACCACCAGAAGCCAAAGCTAAGTGGTCTTATGATTAAAACAAACAAACAAGTCTGTGGAATGAATGAATTGAAAGAGTAGACATACTTTTTTTTTGTATTTCTTAAACACAAACCTATATTGGAAATTTTAAATGACCAAAGATTAAACATAAATCAAAACTTAAAAAAAAAAAAACTATTTTCAGAAAGAGTGAGTGATCAGCACACTGTTCATTTCTGGCATGTGTGGTACCAGGGCTTGAAACCTGAACCAAGCATGTCAAAAAAATCTTTTATTTTTTTTAATTTTTTTAAAATTTCTTTACTAGGAGATTAATGGTTCAAAGTCAATAGTAAAATACAATAGTTTGTACATGTGTGACATTTCTCAGTTTTCCAGATTTCCATTCTCCCGCCTCTAGGTCCTCCTGTGCCATCATGTTCCAGGACCTGAACCCTCCCTCACACTCCAGGGTCTTTTACTTTGGTGCAAAAAAATCTTTTAAATCCAGAATCCTGAGCTACACACCTTTGCAGCCCAGTTTGTTCTTTATTTCCTTACTATAGTGGTATTAAGCAGTGTGAGTGGCCTCTGCTATGAATGATTTCATTGTTCTTTTTATTCCATGTGTTGCAATTCTTGGAACTTAAATAAATTCAAGTGTTTCATTGATTCTACTTGTATTTCTTTCTAGTGAAATGACACTACTCAACAATGTGAGCATCAGTGAGCTACAATAAGAGTAATCTCCATTTCAACTGGCAGCATTTAGACAAGTATCCTGTGGGTTATGAAGTTATAGCTTTGAGGGCGAGGGAGATAGCACAGTGGTCATACAAACAGACTCTCATGCCTGAGGCTCCCATATCCCAAGTTCAATCCCCCCACAACCATAAGCCAGAGCTGAGCAGTGCTCTGGTTAAAAAAAAAAAAAGTAGCTTTGATATTCATTCTTAAAATTCACCCCCACATCTTCCACATTCAGTGACAAGCCAGGCTCTTTCTAAATGTCATTAGTCATTTGGATCAGAATGAACATTTTCTTTTTGGTAACAGAATAGATTTCTTCCAACCTTTCTCACCTGATGTCTTAAATAGTAGAAGCAAATTTATCATTATGCTCCCAGAAAGAGAATTATTTATGTAATGCAACATCATTCTTTTCTATAATAATTCTGTTACAATTCTTTATTCTATATGTCTTTATCTCTTTCTAACTTGATCACATTCACAAACACATGTTAAATGCCTTTCTTAGCTTCTCAAACTAAATCTCCTAGTTTGAGATGGATAAAACTTACTGATTACTGAATGAGTTCATTTTATCTTTTCTCTCTCTTTTTACTAGGACATGAAAATCAGTTAATTCAGAGAGAAAAATATAAGGTACAGCTAATATACGCCCCCAAATGGAAATTAATTGTACAGAAATAAGTTGAATAGAGGTTCAAAAGAAGGTCTAACACCTACTAAAGATAATGAAAAATACTAATGTGATAAAAACTGATCAATCTAAGCAAAGGATATAAGAAAATCCTTTGCACAATTCTTGCCACTTTTAAGTTTGGAATTATTTCAAAATAAAATGTTTTTAAAGAAAGGTTTGACCTCTCTAGACTAAGTATTAGCAAAAGTTTTCAACATGTGCTAAGCGTCTAGTACCTGCTGGAGATTTATATTTTAGTCTCTCTAGTCAGAATAAAACAATGGAAAAAGGAAAGGGCCCAGCTCAAGAGGGAAGAACTAGAATGTGACCTTAATCACATGCTTAAGGAGGACTCCAAGGGGATTCCTCCTACTACAGTTTACAAATGTGCTTCTTCAGAGGGGGAAATTATATAATATGAAAAACTCTCATCTCCTTGTAGTGATCCTGAATTAAAAAAAAAAAAAGATTACTTATATACTTACTGCATAGAGACAGAAATCCAGAGGGATGGGGAGATAGAGAAGGAGAGAAAGGGAATCGCCTACAGCACTGCTTCACGGCTCCTGCTGCTTTCTTCTGCAGGAGGAGACCAGGGTCTTGAACCCAGGTCCTTGTGCATATGTACTCTACCAGGTGTGCTACCACCCGCCTCCCAATCCTGAATTTTACCATTTAATTTGTGGAAAACAAAGGTTATAATGGCCCTGAAATTTTATCCCAGAGTAGTTCAAATTCTTTTTTTTTTTATCACAAGAGAATAAATTATGACAGGAAAGAAAAGAAAAAGCCTTCTAAATAATTAGGTCATCATGCCAGGGATTTATATTAGCTCTTCTAGAGAAAGAATTCATTGCCTCCTATTTTGTATATGTTAATTATGCTTTAAGTAATAGTCTTTTTTTTTTCTTTTGGCCTCAAGGGGTATTGCTGGGGCTCGGTGCCTGCACCATGAATCCACTGCTCCTGGAGGGCCCCCCCCTTTTTTGTTGCCCTAGTTGTTTTACCATTGTAATTATTATTATTGTTGTTGTTATTGACATTGTGTTGTCGGATAGGACAGAGAGAAATCGAGAGAGGAAGGGAAGACAGAGAGGAGGAAAGACACCTGTAAACCTGCTTCACTACTTGTGAAGCGACTCCCTTACAGGTGGGAAGCTTGGGGCTCGAATCAGGATCCCTGCACTGTGTCCTTAAGCTTGGTGCCATGTGCACTTAACCTGCGGCGCTACCACCTGACCCCCTAAGTAATAGTCTTATATGCTTTAATAAGCCTCAAATGAATGTTCTTGCAGGAAACTCATTGCTTTTCTTGCCAGCCTGACCAGATGCATTGTTTTTTTTTAATTTTTGTCTTGAGATACAAGTGTACCTAGCTCAGAGTTAGGGAGTTACAGATTTCTCAAGATCAATAAAACCTTTGCTTATTAGTTTTGATGACTCATGCTCTAGATTCACTACAAGGACCCCCTTCTTTAATTTTTTTTTAAATTAACTGGTGGATCAATTAATAAAATTTGCCAGGTAGGAAAAGCAGCTTGCCTCTTGAGCTTCCAGACAATTTGTCATCTTTTATATTTAAAGTTTGAGACAGGGGCCAGGTAGTCATGCACCTGGTTGAGTACACATGTTACAATGCACAAGGACCCAGGTTTGAATCTCCAGTCCCTACTTGCAGGGGGAAAGCTTTGCAAGTGGTGAAGCAGTGCTGCAGGTGTCTCCCTCTCAATCTCTCTTACCCTCTTGATTTCTGGTTGTCTTTACCCAATAAATAAATAATTTAAAGATAATTTAAAAAATAAAGTTTGACACACATTTGTTGTTGTTGTTGTTGTTGTTGCCCTTGTTGTTACTATTGTTATTGCTGTTCTTGGATAGGACAGAGAGAAATGGAGAGAGGAGGAGAAGAAAGAGAGGGAAAGAAAAAGATAAACACCTGTAGTCCTGCTTCACCGTTTGTGAAGTGACCCCCCAAGCAAGTGGGGAGCTGGGGGTTCCAACCCGGATCCTTACACTGGTTCGAGTGCTTCACTATATGTGCGCTTAACCTGCTGCACTACTGACCCAGCCCCTGAGACAGAGTTTTTACAAAATGCAAGGTTACTTTAGTTTCTTGTACCAAAATGTTTAAAATATTTAAACTTAATGTAAGCCAACTCCCTTTGATGTAGCAATAAAAAGTAAGCCAGGGAAATCAAATAGATTTTTTAGTTTAACTAATGAAGACTGCAATAAGGTATTCCCTCCTTTATCTAGTGGCTCATTTACAAAAGATTAATTAGATTATACAAAATGAGATTTGCTTTCCAAAGACAACTTTTTTTTTTTTTTTTTTAAGAAAGAGAGACAAAGACAGTGAGTGAGCAAAAGGGCAAAAATCATAGACCACAGTGCCAAAGCTTCCTTCAGTGTGTTGGGGGCTGGGCTCAAACCCGGGTAAAGCAGCATACTACTCACGTGAACCAAAGACAGCATATATATATATATATATATATATACATTTTTTTTTTTTTTACCAGAGCACTTCTCAGTTCTGGCTTATGGTGGTACAGGGGACTGAACCTTGGGACATGAGAGACTCTTTGTATAACCATTATACTATCTCCCTTGCTCCAACAACTTGTTTTTTATTTTTTTACAACTTGTTTTTTATTTATTTTATTAATTTTAAATTAATTTTATTAAATTTATTTTCCATTTTGTTACCCTTTTTATTGTTGTAGTTATTATTGTTATTGATGTCGTCGTTGTTGGATAGGACAGAGAGAAATGGAGAGAGGAGGGGAAGACAGAGAGGGGGAGAGAAAGACACCCACAGACCTGTTTCATTGCCTGTAAAGCGACTCCCCAGCAGGTGGGGAGCTGGCTCGAACCGGGTTCCTTATGGGGTTTCCTTGCGCTTTGCGCCACATGGGCTTAACCCATTGCGCTGCCGCTGGACTCCCTATTTATTTTATTTTTAATTATATATATTTATTTACATATTATTGAATAGAGATAGAAATTGAGAGTGGAGGAGGATATAGAGTGAAAGAAACAGTGAGACATCTGTAACTCTGTTTCACCATTCATGAAGCTTTCCCCTGTACTTGGGGACTAGGGACTTGAACCTGGGTCCTTGAGCACTATAATGTGTGCCCTTAACCAGATTCACCATGCCTGACTCCCTTACCCCCTGCTCTCCAAAGACAACTTTTTAAGGCATTGTTTCTCCAAGTGGGCTCCAGTCAGTGAACTGTTACTCATCCATGACAGCAAAGCTCAGAAATTGACAGTATATATTTATGAAGTTATAAGTACTCTAACTAAGCATTTGCTGATTTTTCTAGTGCTTGCATTTCAGTTGGCAAAAATGTAAGTTAATGTTGAACAAGAAATGAGAGGATAACTGACACTTTGCTGTAAATTGTTCCAGAAATGCTATTGTAGGAAATTCTTTCAGTATGATGCTATCTTTCTTAGGCATGATTGCCCTGATTTTTTTTTTCACCTTAGGCAACAGAAAATATAGAGAACAAAAGGAATAGAGAGACATCTGTAACTCTGTTTCACCACTCATGAAGCCCCCAACACACTGAAGGAAGCTTTGGCACTCTGGTCTCTGATTTTTGCCCTTTAGCTCACTCACTGTCTTTGTCTCTCTTTCTTAAAAAAAAAAAAAAAAAAGTTGTCTTTGGAAAGCAAATCTCATTTTGTATAATCTAATTGATCTTTTGTAAATGAGCCACTAGAGAAAGGAGGGAATACCTTATTACAGAATACCTTATTGGGAATACCTTACTGCTCTGTTTCAATGTGTGATGACATTTAACTTCCTTTTTTTTTTTTTCACCTGCGAACACCAGCTTCTTGATAACGAACCAGTTTTCATTCCTTCTGCTTCTCTAACCTCCTTTATCTTTACCAAATGAAACAAGGACCTTTCAGATCTTACACATCAAAAGTATGTCCTTTGTAAGGTGCCTGTGATACTCTGACTGGCCCCCTGTGTGTATAGGAGTCCCACTGTCCATCTCCTCTCTCTGGTGCCTTGCATTACTCTGTCTCATTTCAGGAGCTGACATGTTACCATTCTTTCATCAAGAAACAGTTATGGTAGCTGAGATATAAGGTGATCTGCTATATGGTAGGAGATGAGCTATCTTTTTCACAGACAGCTCTGGATTGTGAAGGAAGCAGCATTAATTAATGTAGCTGCTCTCCTGGTACCTTCCTTTATTCCACTGGCCTGTGCACTTTGAAAAACACACATGGGAGCTCAAAACTGCAGACCAGCTCAGGTAGGAAATAGCATTAGATCAAACCCATTGGATTAGAGTCCCTTCTGTATAGTCACATCTGCTTTCTTTTTTCAACTTTAGTATCACTCTATTGAGGAAATGCTGATTTACAGGATCATTGTTGTAACAAGGCTACATTTGCACATTTCCCCAAGTTAGACCTCAGAACATCTCAACCTCCAACACATTTGCTTTACAGCAAAAATATGTGGGGGGGGCATAGGAACTTGACAAACTTTTTTTTTTTTTTAATTAAAAGCTTCTCAGAAGCACACATGGTGCAAAGTGCAAGGACTGGCTCAATGATCCTGGTTGGAGCCCTGGCTCCCCACCTGCAGGGGGTGTCACTTCACAAGTGGTGAAGCAGATCTGCAGGTGTTTATCTTTCCTCCTTTCTGTCTTCCCCTCCTTTCTCTCAATTTCTCTCTGTCCTGTTCAACAACAACAACAGCTACAACAACAATAACAACCACAACAAGGGCAACCAAAGGAGGGAAAAATAGCTTCCAGGAGGAGTGGGCTCGTAGTGCTCGTAAAGCCCTAACAATAACCCTGGAGGCAAAAAAAAAAAAATCGGGGACTGGGCGGTAATGCACAGGTAAAGTGCACACAGTGTGAAGCACAAGGACCAGCTCAAGGGTCCGGGTTCAAGCCCCCGGCTCCCCATCTGTGAGGGTAGCTTCACAGGTGGTGAAGCAGGTCTACAGGTGTCTATCTTTCTCTCTCCCCCTTCGTCATCTTCTCCTTTCTCGATTTCTCTCTGCCCTATCCAACAACAACAGCAGCAGCAACAACAACAACAGTAACAGCAGCAAAAATAATGGAAAAGATGGCCACCAGGAGCAGTGGATTCACAGTGCAGTTACCCAGCTGCAGCAATAACCCTGAAAGCAAAAAACAAATGAACAAACAAACAAACAAACTTCTCCAACTCAGAGTTAATAAAGTAGCAAAAGCTAATTCTTTCTCCCTCTCTCTCTCTCTGCCACTAGGAGTTTTCTGAGGCTTTACTCCTGAATGTTTCTATCCTGTCTGGCAGACTCTTTATTTATTATTTTTTTCCATATAGAAGGCAAAGAATGAAAGAAAGAGAGAGAAAGGGAGAGATGGGGAGAAAGAGAGAGAGAGAGAGGGAGTATCTCTACCCATACAAAGCTTCTCCTTTGCATGGGGCTCACATGTAGTGGCTGAAGTTCAAACACAAGGTCTCATGCATGCACTCTACCACTGAGCCACCTCCTTGACCCAATTTTTTAATCCATATTTTAAAATTTTTATTAGTGACTTAATATTGATTTATAAAATTATAAGATAACAGGGGTATTATTCTGCACTGTTCCCACCACCAGAGTTCTGTGTCCCCATTCCCTCCTTGGAAGCTACAGTAGTTCTCTCAAGGTTGCAGATATGGGTTGACTATTATTTCTGCAACTGTCTATACTTACAAATACTTGTCCTCTATCCCCTATCCCCCCACTCTCAAACATTTTATATCCCTATATGATTGGTTGTCCTAAATGCTCATTGACAGGTGACTGGATACAGAAGCTATGGGATATATATACTCAGTAGAATACTACCTAGTCATTAAAAAGGATGACATCATGATTCTTTCCTTCTGCACCCCAAAATGTTTGGTTCATACTCCCAAACTGGTGAAATGATAGGGTCCATGACCAGAGGGCTCTGGACACCAATTCCAGAGAAAACTACTGATGTTTTTGTTGGAAGGGGTTGGGGGCAGAGAACTCTGGTGGTAGGGCTAGTGTGGAATTATACCCCTATTATCTTATAATTTTGTAAATCACTAGTGAAAAACAATAAATAGTAAAGTAAAAAAAAAAGATGACATCATGCATTTAAGAACAAAATGTCTGGATCTCAAGGAGATTTATATTAAGTGACATAGATAAGGACGTGAAAAATATTATAGGATGGGAGCCGGGCGGTAGTGCAGTGGGTTAAGCACACATGGCGCAAAGCACAACGACTGGCGTAAGGATCCTGGTTTGAGCGCCCAGCTTTCAACCTCAGGGGGGTCACTTCACAACTGGTGAAGCAGGCCTTCAGGTGTCTATCTTTCTCTCCTCTTCTCTGTCTTCCCCTCCTCTCTCTTAATTTCTCTCTGTCCTATCCGACAACAATGACAGCAGCAACAACGATGGTAAACAACAAGGGCAACAAAAAAGGAAAAAATAACCTCCAAAAGCAGTGAGTTCATAGTGCAGTCACTGAGTCCCAGTAATAACCCAGAAGGTAAAAAGAAAGAAAGAGAGAAATAAATAAATAAATAAATAAATACAGGATGGTTTCACTCTTATGTGGAGTTTGAATAATAACTATAGTGGTTATCAGAGGGAACTGGAAGGGATGGCTGAGGATGGGCAGGTGGATGTGGTTAATCTAAGAAATTATTATTTTTTTATTTTTGAAGAGTTTTATTAAAGCATCTTCTCACAGAGATGGAAACACATACAAGTTAGAAACATGCAAATCATCTTCTTCTGCAGTCAAGTTAAAATGTTATGGTAGCTTTTTAAATGTATTTTTTTCCTGTTTTCAAAGCTGAAAACTTCAGATCTTGATACTCAACTCACTCACCATGGATACTTAATCCAAACTTCCCAGAAGTATCCGGGCAGTTAATAAATACAAACTCTTGTGTAAAGAAAATGCAAAGTTAAAAAAGAATATATGTGGAGATTGTCCCCTCCCACCCCTTTAAAGGCAAAAACAATGGCACTTTATTCTTGCTGTGCCTAGATTGTCCTCGAAAACTGTTCGCATGTAATAGACTTAACACAACAAAATACTTTTAAGAGATATTCAAAAAGCTTGTTAGTGTTTGAAAATAAATGCTTTCAACAAAGTAAAATGTACTTTTATATCAAATGAGTTTGAAGAGTCCTGTAGTGCAGCATTCTGTAATGGAAACAAGAAGCTGGTATAGGATTTATTGACAAAGGCATAATGTCTTCAGGCAGGGATCTACGGAGGTGGGGGCTCCTTCTCAGGCATCTTGACTGCCACTTCATAGGTTGGCAACACATACTGTGGAAGTGCTTCAAAGGCAGGGTACACAGCAATCTCTGGCATGTTTCTGTTGGTGTATTTATAGCAGTTCCAAACACAGTTGATCAGGTAAGCCTTGAAGATGATGAACAAGGTGAAGAAAACAAGGAGCAGGAACAAAAGGCAACTGGAGTCCAACACCAGGAGGTCATCTTTGTAGGGAAAATCCGGTAGCTGATCCAGGTACTCCTTAATTCTTGGCAAATAAGTGAAAGAGCTGATAGCAACCAGACAGCTGAGAACGAAGTCAAAAAGTTGGTGGCAGAAGAACGGAATCAGCCAGCCCACTTGGTAAGAAATGGCTCCATAGACCATCGTGGAGCTGATGATGAACACAGAGATGGCACAAAAGACACAGGTATTATCAGCCATCTTCTCAGACGAGTATCAGTTGCCGATGACTTCATACTGGATGTTGACAGCTGGCGTTGAGTTTGGATGAGTTACCCCCACCGTCAGCAAAATTACCATCAACAGGTTGAGGACCAAGTACCAGGTCCCCAGGATGATGGGCCGGGTGCAGCCATGGCAGCAGCAGCAGCACTGGGTGCTGTAGAACCAGTCGCTGCGGCTCAGCTTGAAATTCATGGATACCATCGGGAGTCTCGAAGACCTCGTTGTGGGTCCGGCCCGCTGACAAAAGCTTTCCGCCCAGTGAGGGGACACGCAGAGCTCTGTTGGTCTCCAAAGCCAACGACGCTTCTCCCAGCCCACCCAACTTCTTCGCCACTGCGCAATGAGCCAGAAATTTTTTTAAAATATTTATTTATTTATTTTCCCTTTTGTTGCCCTTGTTTTATTGTTGTAGTTATTACTGTTGCTGTTATCGATGTCATCGTTGTTGGATAGGACAGAGAGAAATGGAGAGAGGAGGGGAAGACAGAGAGGGGAAGAGAAAGATAGACACCTGCAGACCTGTTTCACCGCTTGTGAAGCGACTTCCCTACAGGTGGGGATCACCAGTCCTTGGGCTTTGTGCCACCTACGCTTAACCGACTGCGCTACTGCTGGACTCCCCCTAATCTAAGAAATGCTTAACAAAAGATCTTATCTTAAGTCAAAAAGTAGACCAATAGTTTCTAAGAGGTCAATTTTGCAAGATTTTATAAGAAGAGACTTCTAGAGGTGGATTTTGGTGAAGGCTACACTATTATGAATGCATTTAACACCACTGAACTAAAAGAGGTTAAGATGGTAATTTTTTTCCCACAGCTGGGGACTTACTTGTGCACGGTTTCACTATTTCTGGACTGACTTTTTTTTTTTTTTCATGCAGAGAGTGCAACACAGAAAGACAAAAACACCGTGGCATTGGACTCCCTCCATCCTCAATATTCTCATATGATGCCAGGACGTGAACCTGGACTGCATCACATGCATGGCAAAGCATTTGCACTATCTGGTGAGTTAACTCTCCTGCCCTAAAATGGCAAATTTGTTTTTTAAATTTTTTTTTTTTACTTTTTTTTTTTTCCTCCAGGGTTATTGCTGGGCTCGGTGCCTGCACCATGGATCCACCGCTCCTGGAGGCCATCTTTTCCCCCTTTTGTTGCCCTTGTTGTTGTAGCCTCGTTGTGGTTATTATTATTGCCATTGTTCATGTTGTTCGTTGTTGGATAGGACAGAGAGAAATGGAGAGAGGAGGGGAAGACAGAGAGGAGGAGAGAAAGACACCTGCAGATCTGCTTCACCACCTGTGAAGCAACTTCCCCTGCAGGTGGGGAGCGGGTGTTTTTTAAATTTTTAAATTTTATTTATTTATTTATTTACTTATCTATTTATTTGATAGAGACAGCCAGAAATTAAGAGGGAAGGGACTGATAGAGAGGGAGAGAGACAGAAACTTGCAACACTGTTTTACCATTCTGCAAAGCTCTCCCCCTTCAGGTGGGAACCAGGGGCTAGAACCCAGGTCATTGTGCATTGTAACATGTGTGCTCAACCAGATGCACCACCACCCAGTCCCTAAAATGGTAAATTTTATGTGATGGCTTATTTACGATAGTAAAAGAAAATGGAAAGTAAACCTATGAATAGTTGGTTGTCATATGTATATATACAAAGACAAACAGAGATATATATATGTATGTATTATATATATGCTTTATAGTATTTTTGTTGTGATTTAGAAAACATCAAGAAGTTTATGTAATCTATATACTTTTGCCATTTAAATAACAAAAAGCAGGCTCCCAATATGGGTTTTCACACAAAATTCCAACTTCCAGAAGAGTGTTCTCTGATATGGAGTGGGACATGCCTACACATTTGTTCATACTTACTGGTGTGTGGTCTTTTTTAAAATTTACTTATTATTTTTAATATTTTATTTATTGCATAAAAACAGAGAGAGTCAATAGGGAAGGGGGAGACAGGTAGAGAGAAAGACACCTGCAATTCTATTTAATCACTCATGAAGTTTTCCTCCTGCAGGTGGTGGCTAAAGGCTTGAACCCAAGTCCTTGCATGTTGTAACATGTTCACTCTACTAGCTGTGCCATTGCCTGGACCCTGATGTATGATCCTGAGTGTTTTTTAATTCATTCTCTCAAGTGTAAATTTAGCATCACCAACAATTGCCTCAGTGCTAAGAGCCACACATATTATTCTTTTGCATTCCTCTCAGGTTTCCTCTGAGGATTGATACAATCTCTGTTTAAATATCCCTATTCCAGTATGGTAGATTACATAACATTGCCATAATGATATGTTCTACTTAACTTGTTGTTCTTGTGCAATATAACCTCATCACTCACTCATCAAAAGGTGGAGTTTATTTCTTCAGCCTCTTGAGTCCAGGAAGCACCATAGCTACTCTCTGACTAATAGAATATGGCAGAAGTAACACTAGACATGTCCCAGGCACATCTTTTTTTCTTTTCTTTAACTGACACAGAAGCTTGCTTCTTGGAATGCTTGCTCTTGGACTGTTTCCCTTCAGAACTCAGACTGTGTGTTCTGAAAAGCCAAGGCCATGTAGAGATGGTCCATGTAGCTCTGTGTCAGTCCCATGTCTGAGGCAACTTAAATTGTGATCCTGACCAACATCCAGTATCATCTGCCAACCAGGGGAGAGAGTGAGCCACCTTGATGTTTAGCCTAGTTGAGCCTCGGGAGGACTGCAGCCCTGGCTGACTTATAGCTATAATTGCATAAATGACACCATGCAATAAGCACACAGTGGAATTTAGCCAATCCACAAAAAAGTATGTGAGATTGTTGTTTTGGGATAACTTGTTTCAAGATAATCAGAATAAAGGGTTCTCTAAAGAATTTCACTTGACCTTATCATTTTAAGTCCATCCTGAAGTACTTAGTATTCTTAAAAAACAAGAGTAGGGAGTCGGGCATTAGCGCAGTGGGTTAAGTGCAGGTGGCAAGCAAGAACCAGTGTAAGGATCCCCGCTGGAGCCCCCCAGCTGCCCACCTGCAGAGGAGTTGCTTCACAAGCAGTGAAGCAGGTCTGCAGGTGTCTATCTTTCTCTCTCCCTCTCTGTCTTCCCCTCCTCTTTCCATTTCTCTGTCCTATCCAACAACAAAAACAGACAACAAATAAATATAACAATAAAACAAGGGCAACAAAAAGGGAACAAACAAGTAAATAAATATAAAAAAACAAGAAAGTTTTACTTAAGATTTAACTCACTTGGTCAGGGAAGTGGTGCAGTGGATAAGGCATCGGACCAAGCATGAGGTCCTGAGTTCAATCCCTGGCAGCACATGTACCAGAGTAATATCTGGTTCTTTCTCTCCTATCATTTCTCATGAATCAATAAATAAAAGAAAAAATAAAAGAAAAAAATTTTAATCACACCTAATAGTCATTACAGAAACATTTTTGTTAGTGAATGAACATAAAATTTTCAAATCACTATATGATATAGGTCTTAATGCTAAAACATTAACTTGCTCATATGGGAGGGCAACAATTGAACAATTCAAAGATTAATTTTCTGAGAGGAAAGCAGGGTTAAGTTTGTCACTGAAAAATATATTTACAGTGGTCCAGGATGTGGCATAGTGGAAAAACATTGGACTCTCAAGCAGGAGGTCCCAAGTTCAATCCCTGGCAGCACATGTACCAGAGTGATGTCTGGTTCTTTCTCTCTCTCCTCCTATCTTTCTCATTAGTAAATAAATAAAGTATTTTTTAGAAAGAATAATATATTTACATGTAAACTTTTTGTAAAGATATCTCCCTCACTATGACCAAGAAGACCTAACTTTATCATCTTTCCAAGAACTCATTCCTTTGTTTGCTGGGCCTTTTCCCTCCTAACCTCCCTCACCCTCCCCTTTCTTCATCTCAATGCCCTTTATTCTAGCTAAGTTATTTATGGTTTATGGAGCCACATGGGTGAGTCAACTTAGTTTTTCTAGACCTCTTTCATATATATATTATGTATGTTACCTATAAGCATCTTGCTTTTTTCTCTCATCAATTTGTCTGATGCTTGTTTGATAATTTGCCTACTCTCTTAAAACCCAGAAGGGTACAGTATTTCTTTTGTGACCTGACACTCGCTTGTAAATCAAACACTTAAAAATAATACTTCTTCCTTAGTTAAATTTTATCAGATCTCTTAGGCATGCCCTATATCTCCAAACCCAAATCAAAACAACCTGCTTGATCACCAGCTGGAGTTTACAGAAGTAGAATTTCTAGAACTGGTTTTACTATTGTTGGGCAACAATTTCAAGTTGTTATGAAGATATCCCTGCATGGATGCTAATTTGTCATTCTTAAAGCCTTGAGAATGTTAATCATGGTTTGGATATACAGTTTTCATATCTTATAGCATGAAGAATTTTCTTTCTTTTTTGTGTTATCTTTATTAGATAGAGACAGTCAGAAATCAAGAGAGAAGGAGGAAATAGAAGAAGAGAGATAAATAGACACCCTACAGCCCTGGTTCACCACTCATAAAGTTTTCCCTCTGCAGGTGGGGAGCTGGGACTTGAACTTGGGTCCCTGCGCATTGTAGCATATACATTCAACCAGATGTGCCACCACTCGGCTTCAAGAATTTTCTTTCTATTAAAGAGAAAGATTATTCTAAAGCTGAGTAGTGATAGCAGTCTTCATTACCCATAACCCTCCAGTCCCACACATTTAGTTTCATGTGTGTCTTTTTCCTCTAGTTACCTGTGCTCCAGATTTGTTGGTCTTTCAACAGGTCCTCAGATATATTGTGTTCGTTCCTGCCATAGGACCTTTGCACACCCTGTCTCACCTTCCCACCCACTGCCTCTCTCTGCATCTAACCAACCCCATTGTTTTTTTCTCAATGTGAAAAAACAAGTTCCTCAAAAGATGTTTATTTTGACCTCTGTACCTCTAGAGTGGTGCCCCACTTTTGTTTCCGTAATACTCTATATTTCTCCATCATAGTGCATTTTGCAATTATAATTATATATCCTTAATTGTGTTCTATTTCTTCTAAAATATATATCACATGTTTATGAGACTACCTAGTTTACTCTATATATTAACATGACTTTTTCTCTTCCAGGAAACTTGACCAAGAAGATAAAAAGTTACAAACAAAAAAAAATAAATAAAGGACTGGACAAATAAACAAGCATGAGGCAGATTGATAAGAGAAGTAATGAGAAATTCATCAACGTGTATATGTCCTGTACACATAGGAGAGACCGAGAAATTCTGAGTGACTCACATATGGACCTAGACATGATCTTAAATAGTGTCATTGATACAGAGGACTTTGAGAAGAAGAAAAGGATAGTCAGGAAGATAACTAAATAAGGGCATAGGTGAACAAGTAAAACCATGACTTAGGGAGTCAGGCAGTAATGCAGCGGGTTAAGTGCACAAGGCGCAAAGCACAAGGACTGGCAGTAAGGATCCCTGTTGGAGCCCCCAGTTCCCCACCTGCAGGGGAGTCAATTCACAAGTGGTGAAGCAGGTCTGCAAGTGTCTTTCTCTCCTCCTCTCTCTATTTCTCTCTGTCCTATCTAACAACAACAATATCAATAATAAAAACAATAATAATTACAACAACAATAAAAAAACAAGGACAACAAAAATGAAAATACATTAAAAATTAAAAATAATTTTTTTTTTTTAAAGCATGACAGTAAGTTCTGCCTTTTCCAGTGACTGGCTCTTCCCTAGAAGAATTTATCTGAAAAGTAATCTTCATTTTTGCCTCCAGGGTTCTTCCTGTCAAATTATCCTTTTGCCAAAGATACATTTTGGGGGAGGCAGAGTGCCCCTCTTCCCAGAGTACCTTCCTTGGAACTTATTAGTAAATTCCATACCTCAGAAGTTTATTAGTTCAACTATTCCATAGAACCAGTCTCTTATCCATGAAACCAGATTAGTCTAATTAAACAACTGTATCCAAATCCTTGAGACAGTCCTAAGGGGGTGGGGGTGAGGGGTAGGGTCCCAAAATTAAACCTGTATCATGCAAATAATAAGAGGTATTTCTATCTGAATCTAAGAGGTGAAAGACAACCACCAAATGTTTTCACTCATATATAGATTCTAGAGAATTGAAACACATGAATTTGCAAAACCAAAAACAAACACACAAAACCAGAAGTAAATAAACTTTGTGAGAACTTTATGAGAACTTTGTGAGAACTATTGGTTGTTAACATTTAGTGAGTGGGGGCACAAAACTTTAGTGATGGATGTGGAATTATACCCCATAATCTTATAATCTTGTAAACAGCTATTAGTCACACATTGAAAACAGTGACTTGGAAAATCAAAAGAGGCATCTTTATTGAGAACCCCTTAATACCACCACCATCACCACCTCCAAAACAAACACAAAACATGTTAAGTATAGAAGAAAACTATAAATTCAGTCAGGAATTCAGAAGGCAGTCAGGGAAGGAGATGTCTAGATGTCAGGGTCAAAGCATTTTCAGGTGGCAGTTTTCACTGAGGATTCTTTCTCTGAAACTTTCAGATACCAGATATTTGAAAGAACGGCATGCACGCAAGTTTAATTAGATGCAGTCACCGTGTGCATCTCTCTGAAGTCTATATCAAATTTTCTATCTCCAGGTGTCTTCTTCCCTTCCTTCTTCTTCTTTTTTTTTTTTCTTCCTTACTCTTTCTTCCTTTTTAGTTTATTTTCTGGATAGAGACAGAGATAAATTGAGAGGGAAGGGGAAGATAAAAGGAAGGTTGTCTTCCACCTTCTGCACCCCAGAATGGCCCTGTGTCTATCCACACTCCCAGAGGGATAAAGAATAGGAAGGCTATCAGGGGAGGGGGTGGGATACAGAGTTCTGGTTGTGGGAATGGTGTGGACTTGTAACTCTTATCCTGTGTTTTTTGTCAGTGGTTTCTTTTTATAAATAAAATTTAAAAAAACAGGAAGGTTGTTTGGTGGTGCAGTGGATAAAGCATTAGACTCTCAGGCATGAGGTCCTAAGTTCAACCCTCTGGCAACACATGTACCAGAGTGATTTCTGGTTCTTTCTCCTTCTCCTCCTATCCTTCTCATGAATAAATAAATAAAATATTAGTAGAAGAAGGAGGAGGAGGAGAAAAAGAAGGTTATTTGCTAACTATTATGCTCTCACCCAGACAACAACCTTAATTTCTTTTTTTTTTAATTTTTTTATATTTATTTTATTTATTTATTCCCTTTTGTTGCCCTTGTTGTTTTTTTTTTTTATTGTTGTAGTTATTATTGTTGTTGTCGTTGTTGGATAGGACAGAGAGAAATGGAGAGAGGGAGGGGAAGACAGAGAGGAGGAGAGAAAGATAGACACCTGCAGACCTGCTTCACCGCCTGTGAAGCGACTCCCCTGCAGGTGGGGAGCCGGGGTTCCAACCGGGATCCTTATGCCGGTCCTTGTGCTTTGCGCCACCTGCGCTTAGCCCGCTGCACTACAGCCCGACTCCCAACAACCTTAATTTCAAAGTTATAACTCATTGTAAAAACTGTGCTACCCACATCCTTTTGAATTATTACAAATGATTACAGATTTAAAAATTTAATTTATTTTGGACTGAGACAGAGAGAAGTAGAGAGGGGAGAGGGAGATCGAGAGTGAGAAAGAATGTGAGACACCTGTAGCATTGCTTTACCACTCATGAAGGTTCCTTCTTGCAGGTGGGGGCTGAGGGCTTGAATTTGCATCTTTGTGCATTGTAACATGTGCGTTTTACCTGGTGTGCCACCAACTGGCCCCTACAAATTATTAACAAAGTTTTGTAACTTTCAGTACATGCACTTTTCTATAGTAAGTACAATTCTCCAGGTGGGTGAAATAGAAATATCTACTCATAGACCTAAATCCCCACTTTCAAAAATAGAACCAAGTTTAGTAATTCACATTTTATAGAAGTGATGTAGATATTTAATGAGACCATCCTTTATTTGCCCCATCATTTAATCTATATTGACTCTATTTTCTGAAAGATTATTTGCTAGAGATTTCTATCATTTGTTATAAAGACAACTTATTTTTATGAGAGAAGGGAAGAGAGAGAGACACCAGAGCACTGCTCAGTCCAGGCATATAATGGTGCCAGGTATTGAACCTGGGATCTCGCTCATATGAAAGTCTTGTGTATTTGTGCTGTGCTACCTCCCTGCCTCAAATCCTTTGTTTAAAAATGTTTACCTTTCAAGTAATTTTATCTGACTCAGAAATTCAATATCAAGTTCCTGGTTGATGTGAGGCTTAGAACAAATGACTCCATCCTGTGATCTTCACTTGGGCTATAAAAACCTGTGAGACCAAATCAAGTCTTGGTAGATAACACAAGATGACTAGAATGCAAGTAGAGTAAAAAATATTACACCCTACTTTATAATACAAAGACATTCATATTTCAAATTAAACTATTAAAATTTCAATCAGTTTTTACTTATGAAAAGTACCTCCAGACCACTTTTTGAAGATATTTGGGTTAGTTTCAATTTTATTCCTAAATTTAGGATTTTAGGCTGGCAAAATAGCTCACTTTTTTTTTTTTTTTTTTTTTTTTTTTGCCATGTGCTCTATCAGGTGAGCCACCACCTAGTCCCACTTCAATGCTGTGGTTTCTTTTTTCTTTTTACTCTCTCTTTCTCTCTCTCTCTCTCTTTTAACAGAGCACTCATCAGCTCTGGTTTATGGTAGTTCAGGGGATTGAACCTGGGACCTCATAGCCTCAGGCATGAGAGTCTTTTTGCATAACCATTATGCTATCTATCCCCACCAGCTATGGTTTCTTTATCTCTGTTTTTATCTGAAAAAGTCAGCTCAGAGTAGAGAAGTGCGGATGACTTTCCTCAAAACTAGAATTTTATTCATTCATTAATTTTTTTATCTTTTATTTATTTGCATTTGGATAGAAACAGAGAAAACTTGAGAGGGGTGGGGAGATAGAGAGTGAGAGAGATAGAGAGAGAGCTGCAGACCTGTTTCACTATTGGTGAAGCTCCCCACCTTGCGCGTAGGGAGTGGGGGCTTGAACTTAGGTCCTTGCACATTGTAATGTGTGTTCTCAGTCAGGTGTACCAGCACCTGGCTCCCCAAACTAGAATTTTATTTAAGATTATTTATTTATTTATTTATTAGAAAGGTAGGAGGAGAGAGAAAGAACCAGACAGCACTCTGGTACATGTGCTGCCGGGGATTGAATTCAGGACCTCATGCTTGAGAGTACAGTGCTTTACCCACTGCACCACCTCCTGGACCACCAAAACTAGAATTTTATAGGAATAATTTTAAATTATGCCATCCAAAGGTTAAATTTTTTAAAAAACTTTTTTAATTTTTTTGCCTCCGGAGTTATTGCTGGGGCTCGGTGCCTGCACCATGAATCCACTGCTCCTGGAGGCTATTTTTTTTCCCTTTTGTTGTCCTGGTTGTTATCTCATTATTGTGGTTATTATTATTGTTGTTGATGTTGTTGGATAGGACAGAGAGAAATTGAGAGAGGAGAGGAAAACAGAGGGGGAGAGAAAGACACCTGCAGATCTGCTTCATTGCTTGTGAAGTGACCACTTCCCCCCTCTCCCCTGCAGCTGGGGAGTCGGTGACTCGAACTGAGATCCTTACGCCCGTCCTTGCGCTTTGCACCATATACATTTAACCCACTGGGCTACAGCCCAACTCCCACCAAAGGCTTAAACTCAAACATATACATAAATAGAAATCTTTAATTTTTCAGACATGGGAAACTTACTTGTTTATAAAGAAAGGGTTAAAAAACTGATGTTACAGGGGGGTCAGGCGGTGGCGCAGTGGGTTAAGCGCACGTGGCACAAAGTGCAAGGACCAGCGTAAGGATCCCAGTTCGAGCCCTGGCTCCCCACCTGCAGGGGAGTCGCTTCACAGGCGGTGGCAGGTCTGCAAGTGTCTATCTTTCTCTCCCCTTCTCTGTCTTCCCCTCCTCTCTCCATTTCTCTCTATCCTATCCAACAACAAACGACATCAACAATGGTAATAATAATAACCACAACGAGGCTACAACAAAAGGGGGAAAAAATGGCTTCCAGGAGCGGTGGGTTCATGGTGCAGGCACCGACGAGCCCAGCAATAACCCTGGAGGAAAAAAAAAAAAAACTGATGTTACATTTACACATAGCTTTATTATCTGAGGAGAGGTATCAGCTCTTCTGAATTTTTTTCACTCCCCCTTTCCCCCCTCTTCTTCTGTATTTTCCTATTTTTTATATTTATTTTCCCTTTTGTTGCCCTTGTTGTTTTTTACTGTTGCAGTTATTATTGCTTTTGTTGTTGTCATCGTTGTTGGATAGGACAGAGAGAAATGGAGAGAGGAGGGGAAGACAGAGAAGGGGAGAGAAAGATAGACACCTGCAGACCTGTTTCACCGGCTGTGAAGCGACTCCCCTGCAGGTGGGGAGCCGGGGGCTTGAACTGGGATCTTTACGCCGGTCCTTGCGCTTTGTGCCATTTGTGCCACGTGCGCTTAACCCTCTGCGCTACCGCCCGACTCACTGTATTTTCCTATTTAACGAGTCACAGCAAAAGAAACCTGCTTAGATTTAGATTTAATTGGTTCTTTTACTCTTCCTCTTCCCCTTCCTTCCATTCTTCTTCTTCACTTTCTTACCTTATTCAGAAAAATCAAACTCCATGGGTGCTTTTCCTTTTTCAACTAGCAATACTAAGTTAGTAAAGGAGAACACTTGTCTCTGTCAGCCTCTTTTCGCCAAACCTAATTTTCAAAATGGCAGCAAGGTCACAGAAGACAGGTGGTAATGAATGGTAGGAAGAAGAGGACCAAGAAATAGACTGAGCTTTCTTATCTTTATTTTGGTCACAGATCCTAATTAGCACATTCAATTTTATTTTCTTTAAATACACAGTTTTTAAAATTTGTTTAACTTTAATTTGATAGGACAGAAAGAAATTGAAAGGGAGGGTGGATAGATAAGGAGAGAGAGACAGAGACCTCCAGCCCTGCTTCACCACTTGTGAAGTTTTCCCCTGCAGATGGGGACTGGGGGCTCGAACCCAGGTCCTTGTGCACTGTAGTGAGTGTACTTAACCAGGTGTGCCACCACCCAGCCCTAATACAGTTTTTAAAGTTTTAGAAACTTAAGAGCATTCTCTAGTGACCACTGTGACCATAGAGAAAATTTTGGTATTAAATTAGTCTTATAAGCAATTTGGATTGAAAGGTCCCTCAAATTTTCCAAAGTATAATAAGTGGTTTAGAAGTTTTCCAACTTATTCATGATTCAACCAAGTTATATAAACATTTTATAACTTGTGCAAGAGACCCAAAAAAGTTCACTTCCAGTATAAGACAAGTAAAAAAAAAAAAAAAAAAAAAACCTCAGTGTACAACAGCAACTAAATTTTTTTCTGCTTTATTTTATTTATTTAATTACTTAATTTCTTTATTGGGGAATTACTGTTTTACATTCAACAATAAATACAACAGTTTCTACATGCATAGCATTTGCACAACTAAATTTTGGTTCTCTTGGAGTCAGAAAAATGACCATGTTCAACCAAATTTATAACTTTTTGGCTTCCAAGATTTTCTTAGCAATAGCTTTTACCTTAGGGCATGTTAACAGTCCCCCCTCCTCCTTCTTAAGGACAATGGGAAGAATATAGAGTCTGGGAAACATGGGTTCTACTCTGGTTATAAAGTTATAAATTTTGTAAGGGAGGACATATGGTAAAAAAAAAAAAAATTGGACTGGGTGTGTTGTATTTCACTGAAGCAAAGGACTTTGGAGAAGGAGGAAGAGACAAGATGAAAGGACACTGGGGTCCCAGTGTGTCTTTCGGACACCAGTCAAGGGGTGGTAAGAGGTTGTGCCTATGTGTGAAAGACTGTACTGTAAATTATTAATCCCCCTCCAATAAAATTAAAAACAAAAAGTCTTGCTTAATGTAAATGGAACTTAAATGAAGAGATGTAGGCATGAAAGATAACATCTTTCAACACTTCATCCTTCCTGATATACAGAGAAACAAACAAACAACAAAAAAAGCACAGGTGAAAGAGTGATAACTTCATCTCTAAAGTATTTCTCAATTTTAAGGCAATATGTGATAGTCTATAGGTTGAGAAAGATAGAGGAAGGAATACCTTCAACTGAACTGGGGATGAGTTAAATGTGTTTTTTGAATATATGTTTGGGTTAAAGTTGGGTATTGAAGTTTAGGCTAGAGTACATGTTTGGGATAAGGTTGATTGGGGACACCTACAAGAAGGGGGTGGTGGTGACTGGGATAATTAACACCTTGAAGTATTTTCCAACTTTATAATTTCCCCTAATATTTTTCACCATTACTGTCTGTAGATCCGCTGGGGATACTTTAAAGTCATGAAGTAAAGAGATGTTTCCAAAAGAATCATTGGCATCTTAAACCTACAGTTCTGTTTTGACAAATAAATTTCCTCTTGACCAAACTTTTTAGTCAGGCTCCTTTGAATTCCCTTCTCAACTAGATGGCAACCTTGATATATATATATATATATTATAGATTCTCAGTGTAGCTGACTTGGTTTACTCCCCCAAGTTTTAAAAAAAATTGAATAAACATCAGGATAGTTTCTAAGAATTCAAGGATGTATCCTTAGGATGACAGTAGCTCTCCTTTTTTGTTGTTTGCAGAGACTTTTTTTTTTGTGCCTGGTCATCATGGATTATTATTATTGTTGTTCTTTTTCTTTTTACCAGAGCACTGCTTAGCTCTGACTTATGGTAGTGCGGGAGACTGAACCTGGGACTTTGAAACCTCAAGCACAAGAGTCTCTTTGTGTAAACATTATGCTCTTTACTCCTGCCCTTGTTCGTTTTCGGTATCAGAAAGTGATAAGGAGAGAGAAGGAGAAATATCACAGCAACATCCCACTGCTAGTGAAACTTCTACATGGGGCTTCCATGTGGTGCTAGGGACTAGGACTTGGGCTTTCACATATAGTAAAATATACGTTTTAATGGTTGAACCACATTTGGGTCCCTAGCCCTCCTTTGAATGCTGGAAAATAGCCAGCGCTGCCTAAAATATTTACTGCTGATGATTCTAGCTTACCAATGGCAAGAGACTCCAGAACCTCCTCTTACTATAAATTACTTGGAACAATTTGCTATCATAGGAGATAATCCCCAATGTAACTTGCATCATTCTCCCCTACCATAAAGATGAAAAAAGTCTGTCTTTGAAGTATGTGTCAATTAATAAACCCAATTGTCCTAGTTAGATGCCTTAACAACCCCCCTTGATGCCTTTTTCTTAGTGTGCTTCAGCTTTAAAAAAAAGTCTATCTTTTGTTTCAATGACACTGAATTCAGTTCACACTGGGTCCTCTTCCTGTTGAAATCATTATTACTGAATGGAGTCTATATTTACTGCTTTAACTAGTACCTAACTTTGGCTTTGACAGTCTCCTTTTTTCTGTACTGATTCAAAAGTGGGGTGAGGGGTTGGGGGTGGGGACAATTTCTCATAGTTCTAAAAGTTACACACCAGGGCTGCTGTAACTCTGCTCTTAAACTGTACAATACTGCATGTTTTCCTCTTTCTTCTAAGTCACTCCAAGCTCCTTCTCCCTATTCTTTCACTGTTGGGGTCTTGATGCCTCTTGTTGATCTCTGGGTCAATTAATTTTCTTTTTATTTTCTTTTTTAGCTCTTCCCTTGTTTTTACACATTAGGTTCTATCTCCTTTCTGAAAATGTTTCTCCTTTCTATTTTTAAAATATTTTATTGGGAGTTGGGCAGTATTGCAATGGGTTAAGCGCAGGTGGCACAAAGCGCAAGGACCAGCATAAGGGTCGAGGTTAGAGCCCCCGGTTCCCCACCTTCAGGGGAGTCGCTTCACAGGCGGTGAAGCAGGTCTGCAGGTGTCTTTCTCTCCCCCTCTCTGTCTTCCCTTCTCTCCATTTCTCTCTGTCCTATATAACAACAATGACATCAACAACAATAAAACAACGACAACATAAGGGAATAAATATTTAAAAATATTTATTATTTATTATTATTTTATTTTAATGAGAAAGAGAAAGAGAGAGACTGTCCAGTGAGCACTGCTCAGCTCTAGCTGATGGTGGTTTTAATGGTATTTTAATGACAGAGAGACTGTCCAGTGAGCACTGCTCAGCTCTAGCTGATGGTGGTTTTAATGGTATTTTAATGACAGAGAGACTGTCCAGTGAGCACTGCTCAGCTCTGGCTGATAGTGGTGCTGGGGATTGAACCTGGAAACTTTGGTGCCTTAAGCACGAAAGTCTTTTGCATCACCATTATACTGTCTCCCCAGCCCCCTCTTTTCTATTTTTAAAATTCAGTTTGTGACCACACCATTTGTGTTGGGGGTGGGGAGATAAAAGAACACCAAACCAACTCCAGCATATGAGTGTCAGGAATCAAATCTTTTATTTTACTTTATTTTTTATTCTTACCAGAGCACTGCTCATCTTTGGCTTATGGTGGTGTGGGACCTTGAACCTGAGACCTTGGAGGCTAAAGCAGGAAAGTCTCTTTGCATAACTATTATGCTATCTCTCCCACCCCAGGAATCAAGTCTTAAACCCTCATGGATGCAAGACCTTTGTTCAACCTACTGAGCCACCTCCCCTGCTGCTCTCCTATTTATTCTAGTTACCCAGGTCTGGGCATATCATGTCTTGCCTAAATAAATCTTAATTGCTTTTTTTTTTTTTTTTGCCTCTAGGGTTATTGCTGGGGCTCGGTGCCTGTATTACCAATCCACTGCTCCTGGAGGCTTTTTTTTTTTTCCCCTTTGTTGCCCTTATTATTGCTGTCGTCGTTGTTGGATAGGACAGAGTGAAATAGAGAGGAGGGAAGACAGAGAGGGGAGAGAAGGATAGACATCTGCAGACCTGCTTCACTGCTTGTGAATCGACCCCTCTGCAGGTGGGGAGCAGAGGGCTTGAACCAGGATCCTTACTCTGGTCCTTGCTTTGCACCATGTGCACTTAACCTGCTGTGCTACTGCTGGCCCTTAATTGCCTTTTAACTGATCTCCCTCCTTCCCGTTTCCACAGAACTACAAAGTACTAAAATACTGAAAGACTTATTTTTTCTTTTTCTTAGAACTTTACTCTTTGCTTCTTATTGGATAGACACCAGCAAGAATTTGAGGATCCCATGATTTTGCCTTAGTCTAAAGATCTTCCACCCCATCTGGTATAGAATCACCACTACTTAAATGTAAGATTATCTTCATACTTCTAGGGTTATGTTCATGACCTTTCATCAGATAGATGCTCCCGATGATCAAAATTTATTCCTTTTAAAAGCCTAATTCTTCATAAAAGTCTTCATAAAGTCTTCATAAAAGGTTTTCCAGTAAGAGTTTAAAGTTTCCCTCCTGTGTACAGGATTTACACCTCATGAAAAGATTTAAATGTCAGGCTCATAACTGAGATATAATTCATAAGGAGCATCGTTCTATGGATTTTGAGAAGGATATACAGTAAATAACTATCACCACAGTGAAACTGCAGCATATTTCCAACAAGCCAAAAAAAAGTTCCCTTATATCTTTTTGGAAATAATTGTTTCCTTCTGTTCCTAGATCCTGACAATCATTGTTCTGCTCCAAGAAGATTCATATGATTTTTATTTCTTTGTATTTTCCCCCTACAGATTTTGCATACACATCTATTTCTCACTGTGTTGTAATCTTGAAAGCTCAAGAGTTCTAATCACTTATCTTTGCATTCCTCATGGTTCTAGGCACAAATTCCAAATACACTTACAAGACAGGTCATAAATATTTGATACAAGAAAAAGGGAGGGGCCAGGTGGTGGCACACCTGGTTAAGTGCACAAGAACACGGGTTCAAACCCCTGGTTCTTCCCTCCACCTGCAGGGGGAAAGCTTCATGAGTGGTGAAGCAGGGCTGCAGTTGTCTCTGTCTCTTTCCTTTCCTCTAGCTCCCCTCCCTTCTCAATTTCTCTGTCTCTATCCAATAATAACAAAAACTTAAATATTAAAAAAAAAAGGAAGGAAAGAAAAAGGAGAGAATAAAGGAAAATAGAGGGAAGAAAGGAAAGAATCAAAGAACAGATGTAAAAACATGAGGTTCTGATTTGACTCAATGATAGGGTAATCCAATAGGACTCATGATAGATTAAATAATTATTCTATGTTATTAAAAGTAGTCACTCAACCCCCTAAATCATACATATATTTTTATATTAGCAAAAATTAATACTTTTTAAGTTTCAGGAGAAAATCTTAAAAAATTTTTTTTTATTATCTTTATTTATTTGATAGAGGCATCCGGAAAGGAGAATACAGAGAGGGAAAGAGACAGAGAGACACCTGCAGCACTGCTTCACCACTCTCCAAAATTTCCCCCTGCAGGTAGGGGCCAGGGGCTTGAACCTGGGTCCTTGTGCATTGTAATCTGTGCTCAACCATGTGCACCACCACCTGGCCCCAGGAGAAAATCTTAATGTAAACTACATGTACATTTTCTGGCAGGTAAGAAGCATCCACAACCATGTACCAATCCCAAATTAAGTTGTCTATGATTTCCTTGCACATTATACCAACATAACTGAGAAAAGAGACGGTCTCTGGTATACAGAAAATATACTTTCCTATATTTTTACTATTTATTTACTTTTTTTTTTTTTAACCAGATCACTGCTCAGCCCTGGTTTATGTTGGTGCAGGGATTGAATCTGGAACTTTGGAGCCTCAGGCATGAGAGTCTTTTTGCTAAACCAGTATGCTATCTACCCCCACCCATACTTAATTTTTATTAGTGATTTACTTGTGGTATATAAGATTATAAGATTATATGACAGCATATAGTTCCATACTACACTTGCTACCAAAGCTCTGTGTCCCCATCCTCCCAAAGATAACCACCACAGGGGATCTGGCAGGGAAGTACCTCGTCTCCACTTGTAGGGGGGATACTTCATAAATAATCCCTTTATCTCTTTCCCTCTCCCCCTCTGGCCCTCTCCCTCTCCACCAACCCTTTACCCTCAATTTCTCTCTGTCTCTGTCAACAAAAACAAAGAGATTCTCATGCCTGAGAAAGGGAGTGGGGTAGGTGGCTGCGGGGTAATGATGGCTGCCAGCTGCAGTGGATTTATTGTACAGGCACTGCTAACCTGGGAGGCAATTAACAAATAAAACAGACAAGCAAAAAAAAAATCAATAAAAATTAACTACTGGGGGGCCAGGTGGTGGTGCACCTAGTTGAGTGCACATATTACAGTGCACAAGGACCCAGGTTTGAGCCCTAGGTCCCCACCTGCAGGGGGAAAGTTTTGTGAGTGGTGAAGCAGGTTTGCAGGTGTCTGTCTCTCTCCTCTGTATCTCCCCTCTTCCTCTCAGTTTCTGGCTGTCTCTATCCAATAAATAAATGAAGATATTAAAATTTTAAAAATTACTATAGTTCTCATAAACATCTTAGAGATGGTTGTTTAAGAAGTTACACTTTAGAGTTTAGGGGAGAAGAATAGTAACATTTACCAAGCCTCCCAAGAATCACTGTACCATTTACTTCAGAAGGGTTTACTTATTTTCACGACTACCCTTTCATTTAGGCTAGAAGTTATTCGGAGGTTATTGTTTATTTTACAAAATAGCAATTCTTTATTTTTTTCAGAAAAAGATGAACATTTTGAAGTTCTCCCTTGTAAAAAGAGGGGCAAATTGGAAGGAACAGAACAAGCTCCAAGCAGGTGGCAGCTGAGCAATCTGGACTTTTTTTTTTAATTAAAAAAATATAGCATTAATAATGAAATTTATGAAGTAATTCTTTGTTAAAAAAGGGAATACATAATTAAAGGACATCCAATAGTCTACTTCCAAGGAGAGGGACGGATTAAAATTTGTATTTTGGTCAAGATGAGTTCTTTGGAAGTTTTCTTCTGTGAAACCACAATAGCTAAGAAGGGGCAAGGCTGTTGGGTAATAAACATGTTTTAGATGCCTATTATTGACCCTTCAGGATATTTCTTAAAAATTTTTTTTAATTTAATCATAAAATTAAAAAAATCAACAAGACCATAGGATAAAAGGGGTACAATTCCACACAATTCCCACTACGCTCTAGGAGCATGGACCCAGGATCATTATGGGGTGCAGAAGGTGGAAGGTCTAACTTCTGTAATGGCTTCTCTGCTGAACATGGGCATTGGCAGGCCAATTCATAGTCCCAGCCTGTTTCTATCTTTCCCTAGTGGGGTAGGGCTCTGGAAAGGTGGGGTTCCAGGATACACTGGTGAGGTCATCTGTCCAGTGAAGTCAGGTTGGCATCATAGTAGCATCTGCTACTTGGTGGCTGAAAAAGAGTTAAGATACAAAGCAGAACAAATTGTTTAATAATCAGGAACCTGTGGTCTGGGAGATGGCACAGTGGATAAAGCATCGGACTCTTAAACATGAGGTCCTGAGTTCAATCCCCGGCAGCATATGTACCAGGGTGATGCCTGGTTCTTTCTCTCTCCTCCTATGCTTCTCATTAATAAATAAATAAAATCTTTGAAAAAATAATCAGGAACCTAAAGGCAGAAGTATAGCAGATGAGATTTGGGGGTCTTCATTTTGGAAAAAGCTAGTAGGTCTATTTTAGATACATTTCAGGGAGTCCATGACTTTACTAATTTTTGCCTAAGCCCAACAGCTAATATGCAGATAGGCCAAAGGCATTGTCTGGGGAGACGGTGTCTGAGCTGGAAATAGGACTAGAAAGCTGGATGAGGGAAGAGAGTAGTCTAAGATCTGGGAAAAGTGTATAAATATGGTTAACTGAAAAACCTCATCCATTTGATCTGGGACCCATATTCAGTGCAGGAGCCTGTGTAATCTCTGCATTCTTGTAGTTCTGAGCTTACATTCTGTGGTCATAGCTAGGAACATTCCAGGCTGTGCTAATTTCAGGGCCCATCTTCCTTGAGTGTTAAGAGTATTTTGGCCCAATCTCCCTTTGGAGAATGGGGTAGTCCCTACCATTGTTGATCCACATTGGGGGCAAGGTCCTGTAGGGACCCACAAAGGGGTCCATTATGTTGTTCTTGATGGAGATGATCAGTGATAGTGGAGAAGGGATCTGTTAGAGGTCTAGGCCCACCATCCCATCATGTCTGTGTGGGAATTCCAGGATTCCCTGACTAGGGCCCCGGGTGATGGGGTAGCCTGGTAGTAACCAAAAGAGCCATCATTAAAGTATGCCGGTCTCTTGCCCTTATCCAACTTTTGTAGTCCTTACTTTGACAAGGTTAGCTTTGGAATGATTGATGGAATTGAAATAAGTAGGTGGGGAGGGTATCTAGTTCTAAGTAGAAACTATTTGACTAGTACTTTATGGCATCTTTTTTAGGTCTTTCTACTTGCTTGCTGCACTTACTAGGTCACTGCAAACTATTGTGCACTTTTACTTTAAGGTGTATATTTTTCCCTAACTTAAGGGTACATGTGCACAGGTGCTCTGTCTCTTGGGTCCTGATTCATATCTAGGTGCTGTGGCCCTTCAGGGTATTTCTAGGGTGATGTTCTTGTTCATTTCAGAAGTGAATCAGATATGACGGAACTGTAGTATAGTTTTTGATGAGCCTGTCAACTAAATCAAATGCTGGAACTAAGGGCCTAAGGAACACAGTCAGCAAATAGAAACGAGAACTGCCTTCTTTCCATATTTTGGTATCATAAGAATTTACAGTGGTTTTGCAATCAATCTTGGGAGATAATTTTCTTGGTGTTCAGAACATGTTGGAAGATAAACTTTGGACGATGTCTTATTCTATGCCCTTTGTGATTAAATAACCAAAGATAATGTGTTAAAGTTTAGTGGAGATTTAAATTCTTAAGTTAACTGTAGAGCACTATGAAGACCATACAGTTTTTAAAATGTCATGTTCTTGTTGCCCCTAGAGTTTCTAGAAACTTTTTTAAGGGTTTTCTTTTCTTTTCTTTTCTTTCTTTCTTTTTTTTTTTTTTTTTTTTTACCAGAGCACTGCTCAGCTCTAGCTTATGGTGGTGCAGGGGATTGAACCTGGGACTTTGGAGCCTCAGGCATGACAGTCTCTCTGCATAGCCATTATGCTATCTACGGCTGCCCCTTCCCCCCCTTTTTAATCTTTATTTATTGGATACAGACAGTCAGAAATCAGGAGGGAAGGAAAAGATAGAGAAGGGGAGAGAGAGAGAGAGAGAGTGTTGCAGTCCTGCCTCACCGTTCCCAAAGCTTTCCCCTTTTAGGGGATCACAGGATCGAACCTGGGTGGGTTCTTGTGCATTGCAACTTGTGCGCTCAACCAGGTGCTCCACCACACAGCCCTGAATTTCTAGAAACTTAAAGTGTTGAGTGGAACCTTTCCATGGCATATTAATTTCCAATATTTCCAAATGGCTCAGAATTAAATAACTAAAAATAGGTACAATTCAACACCTCAACTTGAGAGACTGGGGCCAAGGAAGGAAGATCTCAACGTTTTGGCATACTCTGGGTTGTGTCTTGCCCATTGAATGTGGAGCCACTGAAAGCTGTGGGGGTCGTGAGGTAACTACCTTTTCACGAAGATAAACCTGGCAGTGTGTGCATATGGCCTGAGGCAGAGAAGAGACAGGCAGGAAAGTCTCTCCTGAGTGTCCTGCAATCCAGTCTGAGGCTCAGAACTGGGTTGGCAAGAAATGCTAAGAATGGAACAAGAAAATGGTAGTGTACGCGGTGGACACTGACCAGCCCCAGTAGGTTGGGGGTGAATCAGAAAGAGAACTGAAAGGAATGTCTTTTGTTCTCCAGAGGCCCCCGGATTTCTCGGTTCTCCGAACCGATGTTAAAGGATGAGCTTGGAAACTCAAGCCTCAAGCGGGTCTGAGCAGCAGCAGCAGCAGCAGCAGCAGCAGCAGCAGCAGCAGCAGCAGCAGCAGCAGCAGCAGCAGCAGCAGCAGCAGCAGCAGGAGCAGGAGCAGGAGCAGCAGCAGCAGCAGCAGCAGCAGCAGCAGCAGCAGCAGCAGCAGCAGCAGCAGCAGCAGCAGCAGCAACAGCTCAGGAGGCAGGACCAGTCAGGCGCGTCCTCCAGTCCTCCTTCTCTCTCCGCCTCCACACGCAGGCAGCTCTCAGGGTTTCTAGATCTTCTCCCGCAGCCCGTCGGCCCCCGCCCCTCACCCCTTGCAGGTCACCAGTTTTGCCCCCACTCCCATCCTCCAAGGCTGCCGGCACCGCCCTCAACGCCTCTCCTCCCCCTTCCTTAAGGGGCGCTGACTCGCCAGGATGCCACGTCTCACTGATGACATCATCAGGGCCGCTCGGCCTTAGCCAATCCGCTAGGGGGAGTCCGAGCGAAGTCCTAGCCAACGAGTCAGCGGGGAGGGGAGCAGGGAGGGGCGGAGGGGAGAGGTGAGAAAGTGGGGAATGGGGTGGGTGACAACTGCTCAAGTGCGCATGCTCCAGAAGCGCGTGGGTTGGCGGGAAGCTGAGTTCTGACCATCGGGCCGCACTGTGGGTTTCCTGCGCCCGTAACCGCGCTCGTGACTTTCTTTCCCGTCACGCTCTGCGGTGCGGCCGCCCTCTGGGCTGTGTAAAGGCCCCTCGGTCTAAGGCTTTCCTATTTCCTGGTTCGCCGGCGGCCATTTTGGGTGGAAGCGATATCTGAGTGGCGGCGGCTGCTGATTGTGTTCTAAGGGGACGGAGTGGGGGAAGACGTTTGCTTTCCCGGAACCACCTATCTCATTCCTCTCCTTCGATTACCCGTGGCGCCGGGAGTCAGGGCGGCGGCTGCAGCAGCAAGGGCGGCGGCGGTGGCGGCGGCGGCGGCAGCTGCAGTGACATGTCCAGCATGAATCCTGAATAGTGAGTGCACGGGAGCACCGCTCGGCGGGGTTGGTGGGCCGGCTGGGGGAGGCGTAAAGTGGGTGAGGGGCTCTGGGCCGGGGTCAGGGGTCTCGGTCGCAGTGAAGTGAGGGTGATGGGGCCGGAGAGGCTGGCGACCGGGAGTCGGGCCCCATTGTCTGACGGTGGTGGGGCGGCCCGAGGGGAGGGGTCGGGCCGAGGGGTGAGCCGCCCGCGGGGATCCGGCGCCCGTGAGGCCCGAGGGCCCGTGTCGCGTCGGCGCTGCGCGGCGCTCTGCTGAGGGGGCTTGGGGCGCTAGGGGGGTCCGTGGCGGGGCTGCGGGCCAGTGCGGCTTTCCTTGGAGGCAGTGACTTTGGAAGGAGGATTCATTTTTAAGGGGAGGGGGTGGGGTGGGAGCGTTGTCATAGCGGGCACGGCCAGACCCTCCGCCGCGCTGTGCGGGAGCTGTCAGAATCGCCCGAGTAGAAGCCAGCTCCACGCGGACGTCCCGAGCTGCTCGGCCCTCGCCTAGCCCACCGTCCCCGCCAGGCTGCAGAGAATATGGATGCTGTTCAGGTCTGAGTCGACGGTGGGAAAGCCATTTAAACATGCTGGTTCTGTTGAGTTATGTCCTTGGAGTTCTTTTAAGAACTTGCCAGGCCCATTGCTTTTTTCTAAAAACCTGGATATGTGAGAATTAAAAAAAAATTTTTTTAGATTTTATTCTAGAGGACACTGTACAATCATTTTGTCTTGTGTAGGTCAAGCCAAAAAAACCCAACCAGACAAACAAAAAAACTCGTATAGGAACGTCTTTAGAGTATTGGCAAATTAAAGGAAGACTTGACTGCTGTCAAGTCGAAAGAAACGAATGGGCCCATATGATAGATCTGTAGGTTTTGGATTACCAGCTTGAACCCTTGCAGATAGGGAATGAAGTTCCATGACGTGTCATGAAAAGTTAATGCGTTTCTTTTTCTTATTCATTCAAGAAGTCACCAGAGCAAATACGGCACACCTGGCACCTTGGCTGGGACTTGGTGTTCACTTTCTTTTGCAAGACTTCGCTGGGCCATTACAAAGTCCTCCTCCTGCTAATTTTGAGGTTTAAGCAGCAGTCCCGTTTAGTATCAGAAGGCTTTGGGGAGGGGAGAGTCTTTTTCCTTTTCTTCGAGAAGTCAGTATTTGTCTTAAAAGTTGGGTTTATTTGCTGCTTTGGTCAATTACTGCAAAATGCTTCCCCTAAAAGTTCCAGCCATCAGTCTAGCTGTCATGTGTGTGTCACATGGCTCTTACAAAATGCATTCTGACCTCAAGTTTTGTAATACTGTGGTTTGATGCAGAAATGTTCCCTTTGGTACAATACAGAAGTCATAGTATTCTATTAAAATTCTATGCACTTTAAGCAGTTGAGGATCATGGAGTAAGAGGGCCATCTCTGCTATGTTGGCAGTTTGTTATTTATCTAGAACACCGTTGATTTTGCATCGTTGGGCAGAGTTGAACTTGAATCTCTAGTAGTATTCCTGGCAACAAGAAAGTGCATGAACTCAATACTTTATAGAGGCTTGTAAACCATCTACTTAGGGATTCTTAGATTTACTGCATATATTTAGTTCTGTAAATAGATCTTGAAAAAATTTGAACAGAACCATGACAAATTAACTTAGAACTTATTTTTCTCTCTTAGATAGATTTTTTTTTTCAGATTTATTTATTGGATAGAGACAGCCAGAAATTGAGAGGAGGGGGGAGACAGAGAGGGAAAGAGACAGATACCTGCAGCACTGCTTCACCATTTGCAAACCTCTCTCCCTGTAAGTGGGGACAGGGGGCTTGAACTTGGATCCTTGGGCATTGTGTGCTCAACCAGGTGGGCCACCACCTGCCCCCTGACTTTATTTCTCCATTATAATAGGGTATCATTTCTGGAAAGGTGGGTAAGGCTCACTTGTAAGTAACTTGAAAAACTGTCAGAGTACTCTAGGCAGTGTACATCATTATGTCGTGATGCTTTAGCATTCTAGTAATGCTAAGATTTAGGAATACAGTCCTCATGGAATTTACAATGGATTATAGAATATATTGTATATATGCAGATAAAGCAAGTTCCAGACATAAAACATGGGGCAGCATGGAGGGTGAAGGGTTTTGGTGGATTTAGGTTTAGGAAGACTTTGTAGAAAGGAGACTTGAAAGTGAATTACTTGCAGTAGATTTGCAGAAGCAGTAAGGGATTAAGGAGAATTTTTCAAAGGGGAGAAAGGAGAAAGAATGATTACTAAATGACGGGTAGTGTGTCAGACCAGCCTTTCCTAGATTAATGTCCTCAGCAGAATCAAACACAGAAGTCATTTTTATATTTCTTCTGGTATCTAGGTATTTAGGAGAATCTTTGAAAAGATTTATTTTAGTGAAAGTTACTTGAAGGGAAAAATAATGGATAGTTTACTAAGGCAAGTCACAGGGGTTGTTATCAAGTAGATTTTAAATAGTCCTATTTAAACTTCTTTTGTCTTTTTTTTTAATTTTTTTTAACTAGAGCACTGCTAACTCTTTGTATTTATGGTGGTGAATGGGATTTGAGACTGTGGAGGCTCAGACATGAGAGTCTCTTTGCATAACTATTATGCTATCTACCCCTTCCCACTTTCGTCTTTAATGAAGTTTGTTACTATCATAAATGTAAATTAAGAAAAATTGGGAAACGAAAAATGAGAGAAACTTAGTGTTTACCACCTTCTAAATTTTAAAATCCTGTTTTTCTTATATTAAAGCTATTAGTGGGTGTCTTGTGATTCCATGATGTCTTAATAGCTGGCATTTATGGCCATTTCTTATATTTGAAATACTATTATACACACTTAATGTTAATATTAAAAACACTATTAATAAGTGTGTCTCAAATGCTACTTGTTTTGTCTTTAACTAGTAATTTATGTTACTCTATTAAGGGACTTTAAAAATCATGACAAAATAAACTGCTTCTCTAAAAAGGAACAAGATTTTAGGTTTATATTGGTTTAACTTAAACTGCCTATTGGTAGTTTTTTTTTTTTTAACTTTAGGATCTTTAAGTTGTAAGCTTTTTATTTATGGCTGTTTTGGGGGAGAAATGACGATCCTGGGTTATCTTAATGGTAGAAATTAAGGTTACTGATTTGACTCATTTAGATTTCAAGTACAAACAAAAGCAAAAGGCAAAAGTGGAATCTGAACTGTGAAAACACAGGTGGAAAAGATTAGAGCTTTCTTTTTCTGGAACTCTGATGAAAGATTTTGATTTTCTGACCAAGGTAGTGAGGTAGGTGATAATTATTTCAGCACACTAGTTAAGTACATAATATTCTCATCAGAGAGTGGTTAAGACAGTTGTGGTATATATTGATATATACAATGGAATACTATTCAACTGTAAGAAATGATAAACTTTCTCCTCTTTCCTATCTTTGATGGAACTTGAAGGATCATGTTAAGCAGGGTAAGTTGAAAGGAAAAGGATGAGTTTCTTACTTAGAGGTGGTACTTAAGGCATGAGAAGGGACACACATGGGGTGAAACTTGGACTGGGTAAGGTGTATTGCAGCAAGCAAAACTCTGAACTATGGAGAAATGGGGGTGAGGGCATGGGTCAGATACCCTGGACATGGTGGTGGGAGTGGCGTGCAGACAGACACCTATCATAGGGAGATAAGAGGATGTACTCGTGCTTTGAATAAATCTATTCAGGGTTTGCAAGTAAAAGTCATTTAATCAGTTCTGTTATATGACAGGACAATTTAGTAACTATCATTACAGATTTTATTAATTTTTAAAAACTATCTTTTTAAACTAGAAAAGCAGAAATGAGCTAAAACTTGTCTTTTTTTATCTTGATAACTTTTTGGTAATTTTTGTATCAGTTTGAAGATCTCAGAAGAATTTAAAGGTGAAAAATAACTAGTGTCTTCACTATTTTGAATATGGTTTTAAATTATTTATTCATTAATATGAAAGAGATGACTTAGCGCAAGCCAGAGTCTAGCACATAATGATGCTGGGAATCAAACTCATGTTTTCAAGTCCAAATCTCTAGCCATTGCACCACCTCCTCGGCCGCTAAAATATGATTTCTTAATGTCTATTTATTGATAGAATCACCATATAATTCTCTGGGTACTCTTAAGTTTCCAGCAGCTGTTTAGAATCCCCACAAAATACATCTTAATGGGTTTTATGTGAATGGATGTTCTTGGAGGATCATCTAAAAATAACTGAAATTTTGCATTAAAAAGTATTCTTTATTCTAATTAAATTAAAATGGGACATCTTGACAGTTTTTAAAAATCCATTTAAAGAAAGATTTTATTTTTTTATTTTGGATGCGATCATAATAATTTACTGATGTGCTAACATTTGTTAAATTCACATTCTAGTAGCAGTTCTTTGGCTGTGCATGTACATTTTTTCTCCTTGGCAGCTCTTGACTGTACATATGTTTTATTATTTACAGCTATGTCACTTAAGTTTTTAATTATTTTTGAAGTTAAAAATAGCTTCCTCTTGTGGTCCGGGAGGTGGCGCATTGGATAAGGCTTTGGACTCTCAAGCATGAGGTCCCAAGTTCAATCCCTGGCAGCACATGTACCAGAGTGATGTCTGGTTCTTTCTCTCTCTCCTATCATTTCTCATGAATAAATAAATAATTCTTTAAAAAAAAGCTTCCTCTTACTAATATTGTCTGCTCTTGTTTCTCTCTAATATATGAATATGCCTTAGCTTAAATAAAACACCTTTTAAGGTTTTAAAAAGATTTACTAAAAACTCAGTTTAAGTCTTCTAAGATGAAGAAAAATTGGAAATGATTGTAAGAAGCCAGTGCTTGCTTATCAGCTCTTTACTTTATTCTTTGAACTTCATTTTGGAGTTTTAGTAAGATTTAGGCAAAATGCCCACTTTTTTTTTCCCTTACAAGGAGAGGGGTGTGGTCAGATTATTCCAGTGTTTTTCTGTCGAAAGTGGGGCTGAAATTACTGCTTTAATGTCTGGGATAGAATTTAGGGAAGAAAACCGAGGTTATAGCTTTTCTTTGGAACCCAGTGAATGCTTCAGATTATAAAAGGGTAATGGTGAAATGATATTTGGGATGAAATAGTCATGAGCCAGAGAAGATGTTTGTTGGCTGACTTAAACATGTAAAGAAATAGTATTGAAGGAGAAGTAGTAAATAAAGTTTGGTACTTTTTTGTGTGCTTGACTCTGTTGGTCAGCACACCTTGATTGTGATAGCTCTTAATTTACTCTGTTACATACCTTTAATTTCTTTTTTAAATATTTTTTATTAGTGATTTAAAATTGACTTATAAAATTACATAACAGTGGTATACTTCCACACCTTTCCCACCACCAAATTTTTATTTTAATTTATTTATTAAATGGAAACACTGACAAGAACATAGGATATGAGGGGTACAATTCCCACCACCAGAGCTCCTTATTCCATTCCCTTCCCTGGTATCTTTCCTATTCTTTAACCCTCTGGGAGTATGGACCCAGGGTCATTAAGAGGTGCAAAAGATGGAAGGTCTGGCTTCTGTAATTGCTTCCTCACTGAATATGGGCATTGACAGGTTGATCTATATTCCCAGCCTGCCTCTCTCTTTCCCTAGTGGGGCAGGGCTCTGAGGAAGCAGAGCTCCAGGCACATTGGTGGGGCCATCTGTCCAGGGAAGTCTGTTTGGCATCATGTTAGCATCTGGAACCTGGTGGTTGAAAAAGAGTTAACATATAAAGTCATGCAAATTAATCATGAACCTAAAGGCTGGAATATTGCAGATGAAGATTTGGGGTTTCCATTTTGGAAATAGATAGTAGGCCTATTTTAGGTATATTCCAAGGGGCCCATGACTTCACTAGTTTTTGCCTGAGCTTGACATCTGATATGCAGGTGGACCTAGGTTATTGTCTGGGGAGATGATGTCATGGCTGGAAAAAGGTCTAGAAAGCTGGATCCAGGAAGAGAGTAGCTCCCAAATATGGGAAAAGTATATAATTTTTTTTTATATTTATTTATTCCCTTTTGTTGCCCTTGTTTTATTGTAGTTATTATTGTTATTGATGTAATTGTTGTTATTGATGTCATCATAGTTGGATAGGACAGAAAGAAATGGAGAGAGGAGGGGAAGGCAGAGGGGGAGAGAAAGACACCTGCAGACCTGCTTCATCTCTTGTGAAGTGACTCCCCTGCAGGTGGGGAGCCAGAGGCTCGAACTGGTCCTTGCACTTTGCGCCACGTGTGCTTAACCTGCTGCGCTACCACCGACTCCCCCACCACCAACATTCTGTGTCTCCATTCCCCCATTGGAAACTGCATTAGCTCTCCCAAGATCACAGAGATAGATTGACAATTATTTTTATGACTATCTGTTTATATTTACGTATATTTGCCCATTTTTTCCTATGGTCCTTCTTTTTCTTCCTTTCTATGTAACACCTGCTTCTGGGGAAGGAGGAATATGAACGAGTGGAGAGTACATTGGGGACCTGGTACATGATGGTGGGAAAGGACTTTATATTGGGGTGAAAGTTTTCAAATGAGAACTGTGCCCATGTGTAAATAGCTATACTGTAAACAATTTGCTCCCCATAAAATGATTTGAGAAAGGAAGAAGAATCTAGAAATCTACTTCTGAATGTCTACTCCCCCCTCTCCCCAAGGTCCTGATAGAATTGGAATTCAGAGCCTTCTGGCCATCTTCCACTAACATTTTTCCCTCTGGGAGTATGGACCAAAATTTTTTTGAATGATTTTATTTATTTATTTATGAGGAGTGATAGGTGGAGAGAAAGAACCAGATGTGTGTGCTGCTGTGGATTGAACTCAGGACCTCATACTTGAGAGCCCAATGCTTTATCCACTGCGCCACATCCTGGTGGCAAAATTCTTTATGGGGTACAGGAGGTGGAAGGTCTCTATAAGTGCTTCTCCGCTGGACATAGGCATTCATCCCTTTAATTTCTGATCCTGACAAGTAGTGTTATACATGCTTCATTTTTTTTTTTTTTTTTTTTTGCTCAGGAAGTGAGGGGCTATTCTTTGGAAACAGCTTTCTTTTGGTTGTAGCAGGGGCTTTAGTAGACTTTGATTTTTATTTTATCTGATAGAATAGAGAGAAATTGAGGGGGGAGATAAAGAAGGAGAGAAAGACAGAGACACCTGCAGCACTGCTTCAACATTCATGAAGTTTTTCCCCTGCAAGTGGGGACTGGGGGCTTGAATGTGGGTCCTTGTGCATGGTAATACATGCACTTAACCAGGTGCTCTACACTGGGCCCCACATAGACTTTTATTTCAGATAGAAAGTGACAGAGCTAGAGGGAGAGGGAAAAATACTACTGCACTGAAGCCGCTGTATTATGGGATCCAGACTCAGTCCCCAGCTGTGTGCATGGCAAAGTAGGCATACTGTGCCAGTGAGCTATCTTGCCCATCCATTTATTTTTTAAAATTTTTAATGCAGTGCTGGAGATAAAATTTATTCTTTTTCTTCTTTAATTTGATTTATTTGATGGGGACAGAGAGAAGCTAAGAGGGAAGGGCTGGATAGGGGGCGCGGGGGAGGGAATGAAAACACATGCCTTCATGCATGCATACGTGTACGCGCTGCGCCATCCGCAGAGCTCTGACTTCTTTTCTTGCCATCAAATGGTGCTAAGGATCAGTCCAGAGCCTTGTTTTAGGAAAGCAGTCCCTTTAACTCATAGCCACCTCTACATTCTTGGAAATAGAAATTTAAAACAATAGCTGCTATTTAATGAGCGCTTACTCTGTGTGTCAGTCACCTGACTTAGGGTCTTCACATTTTATGCAGTCTGCACCCCAAACTTGTGAGTTCTACAAGTGAACTATATAATTGAAGTTTTATAAGAATGATGACGAGTTTAACTTGTCTGAATGTATTTCCTTTCTATAATAGTTGTAGTTAAAGTGGAATTATTCTTTATCCTTTGTACTTTGCCTATAATTATTTTCAGTAATTTGACTTAGTCATTTATTCTTTTTAAAATCTTTTTTATTTATTTATTTATTTATTTATTTATTTTCCCTTTTGTTGCCCTTGTTTTTATTGTTTTTTTTTTTATTCCTTTTGTTGCCCTTGTTTTATTGTTGTTATTGATGTCGTCATTGTTAGATAGGACAGAGTAATGGAGAGAGGAAGGGAAGACAGAGGGGGAGAGATAGACACCTGCAGACCTGCTTCATTGCTTGTGAAGCGACTCCCCATGCAGGTGGGCAGCCAGGGGCCCGGACTGGGATACTTTAGCTGGTCCTTGTGCTTTGCAACACATGCGCTTAACCCATGGCACTACCGCCAGACTCCCTATTGTTGTTTTTGATATCGTCATTGTTAGATAGGACAGAGAGAAATGGAGAGAGGTAGGGAAGACGGGGGAGAGAAAGATAGACACCTGCAGACCTGCTTCACTGCCTGCGAAGTGACTCCCCTGCAGCGGGGAAGCTGGGGCCTCGAACCGGGATCCTTAAGCTGGTCCTTGTCCACGTGTGCTTAACCTGCTGCGCTACCGCCTGACTCCCCTTAGTCATTTATTCTTAACTATGGCTATATGCCCATAGGAACATTTGAAGAGCTGTGTGAGCCTGCTATCTCTGTGCATATAGATTTATAGTATTTAGTGTAAGTTACAAACCATTCATACTCTATGAGCCTATTGGTGAACCTCAAGTTAAAATTGCCTGGTTTAGGAAACTGAAAATAGAAGAGTGAATGTTCACCATTCTTCCAAACTGTGGAGACCACAGTTTGATAATATTCTACTAACCAGTTTTAAAATGTAAAATTATTTGGATACATCTTCATTTTGATTTTGATTTGATAAATTTTTTGTGTTCCCCCTTTCTCTTTTTAAATAGTTACCTTTTTTAAATGGTTCCTTGTTATTAATATAAATACAAGTGTTCCTCAAAGTTTTGGAACAGGCACATTAAAATCACAGAACATTCACTTTCATGTTAAGAACAATAGATCATTGTTGTATTTTTACTGCCTTAAAATTCATATGGATATAGTTAAGATAAATTCCTAGTCAGGTGTAATATAATCTTACTTAAATGGATTAGAATTTATGAATAGTTCAGTGGGTTTATAAAAGGATATTAGAAACAACATGATGAAATAAAGACAATAATTTTTTGCTCATATGTAGGTGCTGGGGTTTCACTGCTCCAGGTCCACTTTTTTTTTCTTTTTTTGCCTCCAGGGTTATCATTGGGGCACAAACTCATTGTTACTGGCAGCCATCCTCCTTCTTTCCTCTCTCTCCCTCTCCCCCTCTTTCTTTCTTTTCCTGATAGGACAGAGAAATTGAGAAGAAGGGGAGATAGGGAGAGAGAGACACCTGTAGACCTGCTTCACTGCTTGTGCAGCATCCCCGCTACTGCTCAAAGCCAGGTCTTTGCGCATAGTACTGTGTGTGTTAACTGGGCGCACCACTGCCCAGCACCCAACCCCCACCTGGTCCACTTTAAAGTTTTTATATATATATATTTTTGCTTGTCTCTTTTTTACCAGAGTACTGCTCAGCTCTAGCTTATGGTGGTGCAGGGAATTGAACCTGGGACTTTGGAGCCTCAGGCATGAGAGGAGAATCTCTGCATAACATGCTGTCTACCCCTGCCCAAGATTTTTTTTTTTCCACCAGGGTAATTACTGGGGCTTTATGCCTTCACAGTGTCACTATTCCCAACTGCCATTTTCCCAGTTTTCATACTATATATATATATATATATATATATAAAATTTATTATTGGATAGAGACAGAGAAATTAAGTGGGGATGGGGAGGAATAGAAGAAAGAAGAGACCTTCAGCCCTGTTTCACCACTCATAAAGCTTTTCCCCTGCAGATGGGGAGGACCAGGGACTTAAATGTGGGTCCTTGTATACTGTAATATTTGCACTTAACCAGGTGCACCACTGCCTGGCCCATCCTGTTTTCATTCTTTTTGATAGAGGATGAGAAATAGAAATGGGGGGGGGTACAGTACTGCTTTACCATTTGTAAAGCTTTTCTTCTGCAGGTGGGGAGAGGGACTTGCATCTGCGTGTACATTGTAATGAGTGTGTCACAACCTGGCTCCGAGGCCCACTTTTTCAGAGGGAGGCAGAGCCAGAGAGAGGGGAGACACCATAGCACCGAGGATTCCTCCAGTGCAGTGGGGGCAGGACTCAGATCTAGACTGCCTGCATGACAAAGCAAATGTACTATTCAGGTGAGCTGTTTTGCTGGTTGAGGTAATTATATGGTGTTTCATTTGTACGTTGGTGACTAGCATCCGTCCTTGTGAAGGGCAGTTGTGCTTATTACTAAAACTAATGAAATCTCAATTCCATAAGTTTTTTTTTTTTTTTAACCATGCTCTTTTGAGCTAACTTATTCTTGGCACATGTTCTATTTTAGCAGTGAATAACTTTTTTTGTATTTGGTCTGGCCTTGTGTTCATAGATAAATAACGATTCATTCTGATTGACTTTACTTATAGGATTTAGCATTTCTAACATTTTAATTACCTGGATGTAAAATATCATTGAGGGATGTGGTGTGATGAAAAGAACATAACATTTGTATTTGCCCTTTGCTTTATCCAAGTCATTGATGGCTTTTGAGCCATTTCTTTATGTGTAAAATGTCACGAGTGCCACTTCAGTTATGAGTCATCAGAGGAAACTATACAGTGCTATGTAGACATTATTTGATACCGATATTCTGGTCAGAGTAATCAGGATATAAATGGCAGTTGGTTTTAATTTTAAAATATTTGTTAATATTTAATCATATTCAACTCTGTCCTTTTCTACTAAAATGATTTTTAACAAAGTTTAAATATTATTTTTAGTTTTCCAGTGAGTATATCTGTGTACATATATACAACCCCCCCCCCCTTTTTTTTTGTCAGTTGTAGTACACACTAGGAGTTGAGGGATTAAAACTTTTTTTTTTTTAGGTTTTTTATTATCAGACATGGGATTCTGCTCCCAGGTACTTTTATTTATTTATAAATAAATAGTTAAATTTATTTATAAATAAACAGTTAAATTTATAAATAGCTATTTATAACTATAAATATATAAATTATTTATAAATATATAAATATTTATAATATAATTATAAATTTATAAATAAATAGTTAAGAAAATAGCTCAAGGGGCCGGGTGGTGGCGCACCTGCTTGAGCACACATATAACAGTGTGCAAGGACCTGGGTTCAAGTCCTGGTCCCTTTCTGCAGGGAGGAAGCTTTATGAGTAGTGAAGGAGTATTGCATGTATCTCTCCCTCTTTCTTTGTCTCTCTCCCCCATCTCTGTCCCTTTTCACTTGATTTCTTTTTCTCTATTTAATAAATAATAAATACAATATTAAAAATACTTTTTTTCCCCTCCAGGGTTATTGCTGGGGCTCAGTGCCTGCACTGGCAAACGCTAGAAGAAGTGCCTGCACTACAATTTCACTGTTCTTGGAGGCCATTTTTTCCATTTTGTTGTCTTTGTTTATCATCATTATTATTAATATTATTATTGCTGTCTTGTAGGATAGGACAGGAAGTAATTGAGAGAGGAGGGGAAGAGAAAGACACCTGCAGACTTGCTTCACCACTTGTGAAGCAACCCCCCTGCAGGTGGGGAGCTGGGGTCTTGAACTTGAAGCTAGCTTGTGCTTTGTGCCACGTGTGCTTAACCCATTGAGCTACTGCTCGACCCCTAAAAAATACTTTAAAAATATTTCTTAAAAGAAAATAGCTAACCCTCAGACAAACATAGCTAATTTAACAGTTTAGCACAAATTCTTGTGATGCTTTTAAAGAATCAGGTGATCCTATAATGCAACAGACACAGAAGAGGAGAATATGGTTTCTATTATTAATGGCAAGTTTAATTTTGATTTATCTGGAGAAGAAACCCCTACCAACTTTTTTTTTTTTCCTTCTGTTTAGTGTTATCATTGGGGATTGGTGTTTGCATCAGGAATCCACCACTCCTGGTGGCCATTTTTGTTTTCCTTTTTTTCCCTTCTTTTTTGGATAGAGACAAAGAGAAACTGAAAGGTAAGACAGAGATGGAGAAAGGAGGTGGTAGAGGCACCTGCAGCACTGATTCATCACTCATGAAGCATCCCCCCTGCAGGTGGGAACTGGGGGGGTCTCTATTTCCTGAGCTTTCCCTCTGGCCAGCTACTTGCTGAAACTCATAATTGGAGTGTGTTAAGAAGGGTTTGTGAATTAGCACTCTGTTGCTGGATGTAGAAGATATAAAAACATTTTTGAAGCATAAAAGGATAGAGAACAAAGTTAAGTTAAATACCAAACAAAAAGGGTTTGTGAGATACATTATGAATGGGCCTTTGACTTTCTCCTTCACATCTTATATTGGTTTGATGTTTAAGCTTCTCTAAGCTTGAAATTAGTTTTTGTTTCCTCCCTTCCTGACAAAAAGTGAGTGAAAGAGACCATAGCACCAAATCTCCCTTTAATGTGGTGGGGGACTGGTCTTGAACCTGGGTAGCAGGTTCATGTACATGGCAAAGCAGCATACTAAGTGAGTTAGTTCACCAGCCCCATTCTCAGTTTTTCTACCTGCATGACCTCTCTCAAATATTTATATTAGAAGTGATGGATGCTTTATCTGTGAATAAAGTAAGTGAAGCAAAGGCCTGCCTTTCTCTTTGGTGGATACATCCCACATGGTGGAGACTTTCAACTATTTCATTTGTTGGCTTTGGGAGTTGTGACTTTGCTATCAACATTTGTAACTATTACCTGGTTATTAAAAAAAAAGATCCTTTAGTTTTACTGGTAAACCCCTATGACTGTCACTCATCTTCTAAACAGAAATTGATAAACAGCTTCAAGGCTTTTTGTACATAGCTCTTGAAAATTTCCATCTACTTACCTCTTTTTTGGAGGAAGGAAAAATAATTAGCACTTAGTGTATTCCTATAATATGCAAGATACTGTTAGTTCTAGAGGCACTGTTTATTGTCTTGACTGGCTTAATTGGATGGTGGAGGATGCTAGTCTAATCTTTTACACAAATGGAGAAAGGTGATATGTGGGTTCCTAGCCTCAAGAACTTATAGCTAGCATATGATAGAGCTTGGAACCAAATGCTGATTTTTCTAGCTCTAAAATCTATGAAAGCTTAAAAAGGTAAGGAGATAGAAGATGTTTATGTTTCTCTATAGTGTGCTTTTTGGCAAATACATACTTAAAAATAAGATGAAAAGTTGATGTCAAACAGTGCAGTCTAAGGTTTTTTAAAATTATTTTTTATTAGTGATTTAATACTGATTAACAAAGTTATAAGTCACACCTATACCTATTACTACTTCCAAGTGTCTTTCTTTTTTTCCTCATCTCTCATAGTAGAAGAAACAATGCTTGGCTTCCTTTGGTGTTTTCCAGATTCACTTCTCTTTCAGTGATGGTATAAAAACAAGATTCCTATGGTCCGGGAGGTGGCGCAGTGGCTAAGGAACTGAACTTTCAAGTATGAGGTCCTGAGTTCAATCCCTGGTAGCACATGTACCAGAATGATGTCTGGCTCTTTCTCTCTCTCCTCCTATCTTTCTCATTAATAAAATAAATAAAATCTTTTTTTAAAAAAAACCTTTATAAAAAAAAAAAAAAAACAAGATTCCTGGTGACAAACACTTTGGGTCCTAGTGGAATCAGGGTTCAGAGCCTTCGGGTCTTCTTCCTTTATATTTTACCCCTCTGGGAGTATTTACTTTTATTTATTATTGGATAGAAACAGAGAAATTGAGACAGAGAGACACCTGCATCCTTGTTTCACCACTTGTGAAGCTTTCTCCCTGCAGGTAAGGACCAGGGGCTTGAACATGCGTCCTATTGCACTGTAATGTGTGTGTTTAAATTAACCAGGTGTGCCACCATCTGGCCCCGATCAGAATTCTTTATGGAGTGCAGATGGTGGAAATTCTGTCTTCTGTAATTGCTTCTCTGCTGAACGTGGTCATACCCCTAGACTGTTTCTGCCTTTCCCTAGTGGGATAGGGCTCTGTAAAGTTGAGGTTCCGGGACACATTAGTGAGGTCATCTGCCCAGGGAAGTCAGGATGGCATCACTTGGTGGCTGAGACTGCAGTGCTTCTTCGGATGTCTCAGCTGTAGTTTGATAAGGTTTGTTAAGTTTGATAGTAGTTTGTTATTTGGGGGGGGGGGGGAGTATGTGCCGTTTGCTATTACTCCATAGCCACACCTCCCAGAAATCCTCCAAGTTTTTATAATTCATTCCATACCCCCAAAGGTTGATAGAATAGTGTCTAATAGTGAATTAAAGTTTGTCCCTTGTGTCACATATGATCTAGTTTCACACTTTATATGCAGGATTACTCTTAGAGCTGTTTTCAAGTATGGCATTTATAAAACACTAAGATAGTTTCCTATCATTCAGGTTCTAAATGAGAAAAAAAAAGTTTCCACTGATTTTTTTTTAAATTTATTTATTCCCTTTTGTTGCCCTTGTTTTATTGTAGTAGTTATTCTTGTTGTTGGATAGGACAGAGAGAAATGGAGAGAAGAGGGGAAGACAGAGAGGGGGAGAGAAAGACAGACACCTGTAGTCCTGCTTCACCGCCTGTGAAAGCGACTCCCCTGCAGGTGGGGAGCCGGGGGCTTGAACCGGGATCCTTATGCCTGTCCTTGCGCTTTGTGCCACATGCTTAACCCACTGAGCTACCGCCCGACTCCCAAAACTGAACTTTTTTTAAATAACAGACTTCTCTTAAGGTTTACTTATTTTCTTAAATGTTATTTATTTTTAATTTTTTCCCCTTTTGTTGCCCTTGTTGTTTATTGTCATTATTGGTATTGCTGTCATTGTTGTTGGATAGGACAGAAATGGAGAGAGGAGGGGAAGACAGAGAGGGAGAGAGAAAGACAGACACCTGCAGACCTGCTTCACCTCCTGTGAAGCAACTCCTTTGCAGGTGGGGAGCAGGGGGCTCGAACCGGGATCCTTAGGCTGATCCTTGCACTTCTTGCCATGTGGGCTTAATCCGCTGCGCTACCACCCAGCTCCCAAGGTTTATGTATTTTAAAGCTGACATGAAATTTTTCAATTTTGAGGTGTTACATTTGATTAATAACTATACATTGTCATCTTCTTTTACTTTTTACATTTTAACTTTTCTTGGTATGTTTCCAATGGGTGGAAAAGTTGAAAGTTGTGTTATATCAGTCAGCTTTCTCAATTTTGACATGAAATTTTTCAATTTTGAGGTGTTACATTTGATTAATAACTATACATTGTCATCTTCTTTTACTTTTTACATTTTAACTTTTCTTGGTATGTTTCCAATGGGTGGAAAAGTTGAAAGTTGTGTTATATCAGTCAGCTTTCTCTTCTAAAATACTCACTAATATGTGGATATATCTGATAATCCAGGTTTTTTTTTTGATAATCTAGATTTTATCTCAGAAATAAATAGACGTTTATTCTCATTTAATCCAAAAAGTTGGCTCAACATACTTAAGACTACATTAGAAATGTGCCAGTGTTGTTACGGCTTGATGAGCCTCCCTACTTAGAAATCATTTGTGTTATGACAGGGTTACTGAACAAATTTTACAATGGATTTAAGTTGTTGAGTAAACTGATTAAAATTTCTTCCCTCAAATAATTTTTAAACTTTTAAAATATTTACTCCCTTTTTGTTGCCCTTGTTTTATTGCTGTAGTTATTGTTATTGATGTCATCGTTGTGTGATAGGACAGAGAGAAATGGAGAGAGAAGGGGAAGACAGAGATGGGGAGAGAAAGATAGACATCTGAGACTTGCTTCACTGCGTTTGAAGTGACTCCCTTTGCCAGGTGGGGAACTGGGAGCTCGAACTGGGATCCTTCCACTGGTCCTTGCTCTTTGCGCCACTTGCACTTAACCCGCTACGCTACTGCCCGACTCCCCCCTCAAATAATTTAACATTCTCTCTCCCTCTCTCTCCGTCTCTCTCTTCTGGTAATAAAAGATCAGGTTTAACCTAGACTTGTATAGAGAAGAATAGATGAATTGTGAGCCTGCAATTTAGAAATGTCCCTTTTTTTTAAATGTCCCTTTTTTTTAAGTGTGTGTAAATTGTTTTTAAACAAATAGATAAGCATCACTCTGGCATATACAGTGCCAGGGGCTTATTTATAAGTCCTACCCTCTGCTGCTGTACCAGAACAACGTGTGTGTGTTAAACAGATTTTAATTAAAAATTTTATTTAGGTAAAATATTTTCTATTTCATAAAGTTGCCGAATTATATATATAAAGTACCAAAATTAGAAGATGAGGGCTGATGAGATAGCACAATAGTTATGTGAAAAGACCTTCATGCTTGAGCCTCTAGAGGTCCCAAGTTCAATCCCTGGGAGTTGGTGCAGTTGACATTGTTGGACTCTCAAGCATGAGGTCCTGAATTTGACTCCCAGCATCACATGTGCCAGAGTGTTGTTCTAGTTGTCTTCCTCTCGATCATTTTCCTCACTCACTCTCATAGATAACTCTTAAAGAAAAAAGAAGAAAAAATAATAATCTAGCATGTTTACTTTTGGGCACTGAGAGAACATTACAGGTTGGTGCCTGTGACCTTTTCTCATATGCTGTGTCTTAACCCATTTCCTCTAGTATTTTGCCCAAAATGTTAATCAAGATGGCCTAGAAATAGAAAATTTAAATGTCTTCTGATCTCTTGGCACATTTTTTTTTTTTTGCAAAAGGCACAATTCTAGATTTTGTATAGACAGATGAATAAACCAGTTTACCGTCACACTTAAAAGATTGGTATGTCAAACATAAAAAGTGGGGACAAACAGATTCTAGATTTCTGATCTCATGTTTCCTAGCTTTAGTGTTGCAGATTCTCATTATTGGATAAAGGCACAAATCAAGAGTGAAGGGGGGAGATAGAAACAGAGACACCTGCAGCACTGCTTCACTGTTCTCTATCAAAATTTTGGTGTTTTTTTTTTTTTAATAGTTACAGAAAAATCTTGGTCTGACATCTCTGATCTCTTCAACATTTAGTATATTTTATTTTAGATAATTGAAAGTGTCCCAATGTAAGTAAAGCATTGAATATTGATTGAATTCTTCAGAGATGTTTTCAGTGGGGGGGGTGAGTTTTGAGGTTTTGACTTTTTGTCTTGTCTTCTTTAGCAGTGATTATCTTATTGCAGAGAATAGTACTTAATTCTTCATATTACTTATAATGACTGATAATCATAAATAATCTGAAAACTCATATTTTTAAAGTATATTTAGTAAAACTAAAGAATGTGATAATTGAAAAAGGCAATTTTAAAATTAATTATGAATTTCTTGAAAACACAATAGGGAGTTGTTCTTGATTTTTCTTTTTCCTGTCTTAATGATTTTCTAAAATAGAGATGTTAACCAGTAAGATAATGAACTATACTTCCTCAGGCACATCCACGAATATTTTATCTTTTATTGTGATAGTGTCCACTATACCTGATTAGGGGGTATGAGTATTGCTTATTTGGCTGCCTAGCACTATGCACAGGGAGATAGGTAAATTCAGGCCATCTGTAGTGTTGGAATTTCTCTTTAAACAAATTAGTACAATAGTACTACTGGTGTGGTTCTTTTTGCTAATTGAAGTGGAGATTACTTACATGCTTTGCTGTTGAGCTCTCTCTCCCAGACTCCCCCTTTTCTTCCCCTTGTCATTGGGGATTCACTTTGTGGATCACTCTCTTTGTTCAGAGACATAGGGAGAGAGGGAAAGACACCACAGCACTGAAACTCCCCAGTGTTGTGGGGTCTAGAATCAAGTCTGGGTGGTATGCATGGTAAAGGAGGAACACTCCAGGTGAGCTCTCTTCCTCGCTCTCCAGCTTCATTATTTCATTTTTTAAATGCATAAGCTAGAAAGAGACCAGAGATAGGACACAAAACCCTGCTCCACTATGCCTAGAGTGTTACTTGTTTTTTGTTTTCATTGCTCTTTGTGGTGGTGCCAGGGATAGAACCCAGGGCCCCAGGCATGCAAGGTTATACAACTGAACCACTTCTCCTTCCTCAAATATAGGTTCATAACATGTACACAGTGGTCCACAACATTTTAAAGGATTTATTTGGCTTGAGGAAGATTACCAGTAGCACTAAAGTTAGTCAGCTGCTGTATTGCCTTATAAAAGTTGTTGAAAATTAGCTATTAATGTTTATTAAAGGTAAAATTTTATAGTCATTATTTCCCTGCTCTACTTTAAAAAATTTCTTTTAGGATGTTAACTATTTAGTTCATCCTGTACTTCAGCTAATTTTTAATTATTTGTTTTAAATTTTTATTCCTGGGGGGCTAGGAGGTGGTGTACCTAGTTGAGCACATGTTACAAAGCACAAGGACTGGGGTTTGGGCCCATGCCTTCACCTGCAGAGGGAAAGTTTTGCAATGCTAAAGCAGGGCTGTCGGTGTCTCTCTCCCTCTTTCTTTTTTTAATCTTTACTTATTGAATAGAGACAGCCAGAAATCAAGAGGAAAGGGGGAGACAGAGAGACACCTGCAGCCCTGCTTCACCACTTGTGAAGCTTTCCCCCCTGCAGGTGGGGACCGGGGGCTTGAACGCAGGTCCTTAATGCACTGTCACATAGGCACTCAACCAAGTGCGTCACCATTTGGCCTGTCTCTCTATCTCCTGATTTCTGGCTTTCTCTGTCCAATAAAAAAATAAAGATTAGCTGGGGTCCTAATCGGGGAGTCCTGAGATTCCCAAATAGACATGATGGGCCTAGACCTCGAATAAATCCCTCACTCCATTGTTACCGGTCATCTCTATCAGGAACAACACAAACCTAATCCTCCCAAGTCCCAGGTCCAATGCCCTGTCCACCATAAACTGATTGGTGCACTGGGGGGGGGGGGGGGGAAGAGATGATTACTAAATATGAACTAAAAGGTAGGAATAGAGCAGATGAGAATAGGGCTCTTAGGATGGAAAGAAGTGAGAGTGTCTATTTTAGGTATGTTGCTAGGGGCCCATGACTTGAATGATTTTTCTTGAGCTTCATAGCTAACGTACAGGTGTAATGAAAATATTGTCTGAGAAGATGGTGTCAGAATTATTAGAGAAATTTTAATGTTACATGCTTTCTGTTAATGTGATTTTCTTTTTTTTTTTTTTGCAGTGATTATTTATTCAAGTTACTTCTGATTGGCGACTCTGGAGTTGGAAAGTCTTGCCTTCTTCTTAGGTTTGCAGTAAGTTGAAATTGAAATGCCTTTAAAGCAATTACCACTGTGCATATTTTCTAGATACATAAAAATACAAACAATTTTATTTAGAATCAATTAATTCTTCCCAAATTTATATATTTAAAACCTCCAAGTATATGCCCCAATGACACTTTACTTTCAGACTCTGAACTCTTAAATAAAAATAGAAGAAATGCTATTGCTTTTAAAAGAAATTAAGCAAAATATGCTTACATAGAGCATCTATTATTACTGTTGTTATAAATAAAGTAAAAATTTTTTTTTTTAAAAAAGGGGGAAAAAGCCATTATTAAACATGAGATGCTATCAAGCTTGCAGTAATGACTTTAAGTTTTCTAAAGCTAACTTTCCCTTGAAGTCTGAATTTTGTCATAGGAAGCAAAAGCTTTCAGCTGTTTTCCCTGAAGTTCATCTGAGAAAATGTCTGCTAAATACTCAATTCTAAATTAGTTAGTATTTGTCATTCAAGAAAAAAAAAATGGTATTCAATGAAAAAAGCAGCTAGTTCACCTCACAATATACAAATATTTTCTTTTCCTTGAGTCAGTCAACACACTTCAGTATGCAGTGGAAGTATAGACTCCCTATTTGTTCACACAGTATTTTGTAAGAATTCACAAAGATCATGATTCCAAAAAATATATATATAGTCTTTTATTGAAATAATAAATACTGAAATTATGAATATAGTTTGGTGTTTCGTGCTGTCATAACATATGTTAAGGCACCAGCAGTTTATTTACTACTGCTTTTTCATCATCACATCAAATATCAACACATGAAAAAGACAAATGTTTTTTGTCTCAGTACTATTATGATGCAATTATTTACCTAGTAAATACCAATGGCTTATCTCTGTCATGATAAAAGTTTTGATCTTCTGAACCACTTCAGAGCTCTTAATAATCCCCAAGGTTCTTTGGTCCATACTTTAAGAACCTATTATTTAGACAGTAAGAAGAAATATATACTAAATTTAAAATCAGTTGATAAAGACTATGAAGGATACTGTGGATTCCAATCATTAAGTTAAATGAAAGTGATTTACCTGTTGTAAATTTCAGCATATATATCATTGTCATTGTTCAACAAGTTTGTACCAGATCTTGTTTTTTTCTTTTTATTCTAGTAAATTTCACAGTAATTTTCATCAAGTCACTTTTCCAACTACTTTTCTTTCTTCCTTTTTTTTTTTTTTTTAAAGATTTTATTTGTTAATTAGAAAGATAGAAGGAAAGAGAGAGAGAGAAAGAACCAGACATTAGTCTGATAGATGTGCTGCTGGGGATTGAACTCATGCATGACCTCATGCTTGAGAACCCAGTGCTTTATCCACTGTGCCAGCTCTCAGACCACAGGCATGAGTCTCTTTGCATTACCCTATGCTATCTCCCCCACCTTAATGACTTTTCTTATGAAATGGGTGATGATACTAATGAATGCCATATATATACACATAAAATCTCGTATAAATATGAAAGTAGTGGAATAAAACATAGGTGGGGCTTTAATCTTATATTAAGGTATTTTCTAACAGGGAAAATTCAGGAGGGATTGCATTAGAATTGATGTCAAATGTGTAAAAATGTTAGAAAACAAATAGTACTAGCAGAAAAATTATATGAGAAAGAGCTGAACTTTTTGGTATAGCATGCCTTGGATATACTGTGGGGCTTGATTCTAGACCACCATGTTTAAGTGAATGTTTTAGTAAAGTGAGTCATGTGAGTATTTTTGGCTTCTGAGTACATACTGGTTACTGTGCTATAGCTTATTAAGTGTACAAATAGCATCATGTATAAAAATGCCACTTTCATTAAATGTAGCAAAGGAGGGCTTGGCAGTGGCACACCCAGTTGTGTGCACACACACAACCATGTGCAAGGACCCAGGTTCAAGCTCCTGCTCCCCACTTGTAGGGTGAAGCTTCACGATTGGTGAAGCAGGTCTGCAGGCATCTCTCTTTCTTCCCTCTCAAAAAGAAAAAAAAAAATATAAAAGAAGAAATGGTCACCAAGAGTGGTGGATTCAGAGTGCTGGCACCAAGTTCTAGCAGTAACACTTATGGCAATAATAATAATTTTAAAAAGTGACAAAGACATGAAATGAGCACAAGTTGGGTAAAAAGCAGACTTGATCAACTGAGGCTTGCCACAGACTTTGTCAGAGATGCAATGTCTGTGAAGTACAATAAAGGGAGACACGCCTTTGCATAAAGCGTACTTGTACATGAATGAGGAAAGAATATCTCAATAGAAATATGAACAAATACATGAGTGGACAGTTCATAAAAGTAGAAAATAAAATTGCCAATGATTTTGAGAAAATGTTCAATTTATAATGAAAGGACTTTTACATGAGGTACTGTTTTATTATTAAATTGGCAATTATTACAATTAAGAATAATTCCTAATATTTAAATTAGCAAACCTAGGTAGGTGGGAAGAATCTGGCAGTACAAAAGCTGATGTGCTTGTACTCCAAAGAAAGTCTTCTCTGAGAGGTCTGTTGGTTGAAGTTATGGGTTTTCAATACTAACTACATAGTAGAAACATCTGGGGAGATTTTAAAAATTACTGAAAGGTCTGGGGAGATAGCTCAGCCCATTAGAGGTTGCTGGTTCAACCCCCAGCACCACCTACATCAGTGCTAAGACTGCTCAGTGTCTCTTCCTCTCAATAAATAAATTAGAGAAAATACTGTGGGGACCAAGGAGGCAGCTCAGTGTTAGAGCCATGTCTCTTGTATGTATGAGGTCCTGAGTTCAGTCTTTGTCACTGCTTAACAAAAATCAAACCAAACAAAAAAACCAAACATCCTAAAATTCTTGTTCTTAGGTCTTCCATTAGAAAAATAGACCCAAAAAGTGATGGGAGTTGCAAAAGCTTTTTTTATTAAAAACAAAAAGGTATGGGAGAACGGTGGGAAGAATCTATTAACCAAAGAACTGAAGACTGTTTGGACAGTCAGTATTGCTAAGCCTTATGCACAAGTAATGGTCATTTAGGTAAAGAATTCAGTAATTTTAATAAAGCACCTTGGCATGTAGAATTGCTAAGTAAAGTTTAATTGTATTCATTTGCTCTGTATTCATTCTCTGCTGTACCTGATTCTAGATTAAAAAATAAGCAAAAATGTTTTTAAAATGATTGGTAACAAGGAGCATCATCTACTGCCATAAAAATACACTCATATATTAACAATTGTATATGTGTATGAATATAAACATAAAGGAGGCAACTTTTCATAGATATCTCCTAACCACTTAGAATGCTCTGTGATGACTTTTTTTTAACACCAGCTTTGGCTTGTGGTAGTGCAGGGATTGAACCTGGGACTTTTGGTGTATCAGGCTTGACAGTCTTTTTGCATAACCATTATGCTATCTACCCCCTTCCCCATTTTTTCCAGTCTTTATAGAGATTTTTGTTTCAGTTCCATATGTGAATCAGATTTTAGCCTTATCAAGACTTATCTACACTGGCTTCATTTGATCCTCCCTGAAAAATCTTTTTTTTAATTGCCACTAGGGTTCTCGCTGGGGCTTGGTGCTGGCATGATGAATCCACCTTACCAGTGTCCATTTTTTCTTCTTTTTTCCTTTTTTTTTTTTATCAGAGCACTGCTCAGCTCTGGTTTATGGTGGTGGTGAAGGAGTATTGAGCCTGGAAAGTTGGAGCCTCAGACATGAGTCTCTTTGCATAACCATTATGCTGTCTACTTTGCCCTCCTTTCTATTTTTATTAGATAGGACAGATAGAAATTGAGAGAGGAGAGAGTGATAGGGAGAGAGAGACCACCTGCAAACCTGCTTCACTGCTAGTGAAGCAACTTCACTGCAGGTTTGGAGGGGGCAAATCTGGGTCTGCTTAACTGGGTGCACCACTAGCTAGGTGTGGCCTCCCCTTTCCCCACTTTTTTTGTTGCGGTGTTGTAATACAGGCCCCATGTAATATATTCCAGTATGATTTCCAAAAACTAGACATTCTAGACATTTTCTTATAAAGTTACTGTTGTCAATTAACAAAATAAATTTCCCAGATTATTTCAAACATTGTTTATAAATTTCATTTGGTTGTTTTGCTGCTTAGTCTTTTACTCTCCTACTTTTAATTTTTCTGTCATTTACTTTTTGCAGGAACTGGGACAGTTTTCCTATTGATTGACCTATGATTTTCATTTGTCACAAATCCTCCATATAGTGTCTTTAAACTTTTAAACTTCATATCCTCCTCCTCCTTCCCACCCCCTTCCTGTAATTGTATGTAATACCCAGATCTGTGCTATACTTAAATGGAAGCCACTAGTTCCATGCGGTTATTTTAATTTAAATGAAGGTTAAAATTTAAAGTTTCAGTTCCTCCATTTCACTAGCTACAGGGAGAGGTTACTGTATTGACAAACACAGTTTATAGAATAGAAAGAACTTTCATCATCAAGATTTTTGTTTGACAGTGCTGCTTTTACTAGTCTTGGACTTGATTAGATTTAGGCCCATTTTTGTTGACAGAATATTCCCTAGGTGGCACTTTGTGCTTATTTCAGATTGTTGAGTGGATTTAGATACTGATAGCCACATTTCTCCATTCATATAGTTTCCATAAACATTTTCACTTAAGAAAAAAAAAGTTTCCTTTCTGAATAGAATGTCATAACAGATACTTGAAAAAAAAATTAATACTGGCTTGGGAATTTTTACAAAAGTTTTATAGAACCATCTTTTAAAAAATATTTATTCCCTTTTGTTGCCCTTGTTTTATTGTTGTTATTGATGTCATCATTGTTGGATAGGACAGAGAGAAATGGAGAGAGGGGGAGAGAAAGATAGACACCTGCAGACCTGCTTCTCCGCCTGTGGAGCGACTCCCCTGCAGGTGGGGAGCCGGGGACTCGAACTGCCAGTCCTTGTGCTTTGCGCCATGTGCACTTAACCCGCTGTACTACCGCCCAACTCCCAGCAGCATCTTTCATGATAGCCATAAAGTAGAATCAACCCAAAAGTCTACCAGGTGACTAATGCATAAATGTGATTTATCTGTACTGTTATTCAGCAGAGTACTGATAGATGCAGTAACATAGATGAATTTTGAAAACATTGATACCTGAAAGAAGTTTGATAGAGAAATTGAGGGAGGATGTGGAGAGAAAGATAGACACCTGCAGACCTGGTTTCATCACTCCTGAAGCCGAGCCTCTGCAGGTGGGGAGTGGGAGCTAGAACCTGGACCTTTGTACTTGGTAATGCATGTGCTTATTTAACCTGGTGCACCACTGCCTGGGTCCCTGAATAAGTCATTTCCAGAGTCTAGGGGAGAGGGAGATAAGGATATCATAATCAGTAAAATAAGTAAATAAATATTAAAAAAAAACTTAAGACAAAACAGAAGAAGGGGAGAATAATAGTTTTCACAGATTAGCAATTAGAAAAGCCACTCGTAATTATTAAAAGCAAAACTTTATTATGTGATGTGTGTAAAGAAACTGCCAAAGTTTAAACAACTTAAAGAACAGCAATTGAAAAAGTCTTGAGAAGAAACTTTTAAATAGTGCTTTGTAATCAGTACATCAGCTGAGTATTAGAGCAGGATACAAGTGGCTGTTTGGAGGCGAGGGCAGCGACACACTTGCTTAATTAAGCACACATAGTACTAAGCGCAAGGACAGGTCTGCAGGTGTTTATCTTTTTCTTTCCTTATCTCCCTCTCAATTTCTCTCTGTGCTATCAAATAAAATGGGGGTGGGTGGGAAAGAGGGGCTTGGTGGTAGTGTACCTGGTTGAGCGCACATTACAATGTGCAAGGACCTGGGTTCAGGCTTCCCCCCCCCCATCCCCTTCTGCACGGGAAAGCTTTGAGTGGTAAAGCAGGGTTGCAGGGGTCTGTCTCTCTCTCTCTCTCCATTCCTCTCAATTTCTGGCTGTGTCAACCAAAAAAAAAAAAAAGGCTGACTGTAACAATACCTTTTTAGCTTTGTAGATTAAACATTTTTTTATTTACTCTAGTAAGCACTGATTTTAATCATTAATTTCTTTTCTCTTCAGGATGATACTTATACAGAAAGCTACATCAGTACAATTGGTGTGGATTTCAAAATAAGAACTATAGAGTTAGATGGAAAAACAATCAAGCTTCAAATAGTAAGTAAATTTAGGACTAGATTTTTAAAAAGTATTTTGGTAAACTATAGAATGTTATTTCTAATAATGTAAGAATTAAACTTGAAGTATCTTTTCATGCATCTATGATAGAGTAAGAACTGTTTAAATTAAAAATATTTCTATGATTATCTTGTTGAGTTTTCTATTCACAAAGCAGGGAACATGCTCTATGTCAAATTTGAACCTTAAGTAGGCAATTAGTATTGTGGAATTGATAACACACCAAACTAGATAGAGATTTTGACCTGGAGTTGGAAAACAAACTTAGATGCTGGTATTTACTAGAGAATTGTGGGTCTAACCTCACTCAATCTGTTTCCTAAGACTTGGCCTCTTTAAAATAAGTCTGACGATATTTAATTTACTACTTAACCTAGTTGCCCTGTGTATGTCAATATGTTAATATGTGAAAATCCTTTGTAAAACTAGGCAGTATACAAATGACATACCTAGATGAATATTTTTTAGGTTGCCCTTTCTTTATATGATGCTAATGAGAAAGTTACATTACAAAAGAATTGTGAATTTGGATACACTAATTGGACTTGCCAAAAATAGTTAAAATACTTTTCACCCACTTAGACTAATTGTGGTCTATTGCAGCAGAACCAAGGACTCTAATTGGGGTGGGGGTGTTGGCGGGGGCAGTGAAGAGGACATGGGGGTTCAGTTTATGGTAGTGGAGGAAGATTTCAGTCAGTGGTAGGATTGGTCTGTGGATCCCTATCATGGGGAAATAAACTGTACTTATATGACAACTGTCTTGTAAATTATTTTTCCCAATAAAAATTTTTAAAAAGTACTTTTCACTAGTGAATGAACTACCTTCCATATTATTTTTTCTCATTATCTGTATATTTTATATATAATATGTAAGTATATGTAACTTCTGCCTGAACCAATTCTTTATGTGATAACCTTTTTTGTCTCTGAAACTGGTCATTCCTTTCTAAAACTGTTTTCAGAACCGTTTACAATTTGGGTAATCCTTACATTTTTATAAGTTGCTTTTTATTAGAATGTGATTTCTAAAGTCAAGATGAGGCAAATCCTTTTTTGAGCTCACCTACTTCTTGGATTTAAGGAACTCATGCCCCTTTCTCATTATTAATCAATTCAAGGACAATTAAAAAGTATTTTATTATTGGATAGGGATAAAGAGAACTTGAGATGAGAGGGGAAGATAGGGAGAAATAGACACCTGCTTGTGAAGCTTTCCTTCTGCAGGTAGGGACCATGGGCTTGAACCTGGGTCCTTGTGCACTTAACCAGGTGCACCACCGCCTGGCCCTTCAAGGGCATTTTTAAAAAGCCAATGTTTATTTCATTTATTATTTCAATAGCCGTGTTGCCTGCTAATTAAAAGCCCTCTCATACTTCATGACTAGGGCTTTTAAAGTTAAAATGCAAGATTTCACTTTATATTTATCTTGCTTTGTGTTAGGTCTTTTTCTGAATGTGTTGATTTGTATTCTAGTTATTTTTTCACTTCAAGTGTGGCTATGTGAGTCTGTATCAGAGTTTGAAATTATAAAACTTTTAGCAAAAAAAAAAAAACCCACAAAACTCAAAACATTTAGCAAAGAAGAGTTCAGTCCGGTATCAAGGAAGGTCTGTGATTGTTCATTCATGAAACATTTAAGACAGTGCTTATATTACACCCAGTCATTCAGATAGATTTGAGGTCACGAAGATAAATGAAACACGAAAAAGCTCCATAGGTCTTATTTCAGTGAGAGAGAAAAACGTGAGAAAATCAGTGATGCTGTGATTAAGAGGAATAATGAGGCCTATAGGCAAAAGGTAATTATAGTAGAAAGTAGTTAAAATGACCAATCTAGAGGGGGGTGTGTGTGTGTGTGCATGTACATGCTTTTAGAAACTGTCATCTTTGTTGTGTTAGTTACCTTTGGAAAAATGTGGATGGGCTGAGAAGAGAGGAAAATAATACTTTATGAGGCAGCTTCTACAATAAGGCATTGTACCAAACATTTAACAAACATCACGGGAGTCAGGTGGTAGCGCAGCGGGTTAAGTGCACGTGGCGCAAAGCGCAAGGACCAGTGGAAGGATCCTGGTTCGAGCCCTCAGCTCCCCACCTACAGGGGAGTCGCTTCACAAGCCATGAAGCAGGTCTGCAGATGTCTTTCTTTCCCCTTCTCTGTCTCCCCCTCCTCTCTCCATTTCTCTGTCCTATCCACCAACAACAGTAGTAATAACTACAACAATAAAACAAGGGCAACAAAAGGGAATAAATAAATAAAAGTGTTAAAAAAAATCACTTCATTTAAGCAACCCTGTAGAGCGGTAGCTAAGATTTATAGTTGAAAAAAACTGCTAGGTGTCTTTTCCTAGCATTAATAGCCAGGAATAAAACTTTGTAGTATGACCATTGGGAGCTATTTCCATTTCAAATCCCGATAATAATCTCCATAACAAATTGTTCTCCCTTCTGTGCTTTCAAACAACTCTTAATGGAATTGTTTGGATTTCTTGTTTTATAATAGTGGGACACAGCAGGCCAAGAAAGATTTCGAACAATCACCTCAAGTTACTACAGAGGAGCCCATGGCATCATAGTTGTGTATGATGTGACAGACCAGGTAAGTTTCAGGAGGAAATCGTATCACTGGGACAAGTAGGGAGTTGGTATTTATTAACTATCAGATTCTTTTACTTTGCATAAAGCCTTCAGTATTATATGGTGGAAAATTTTTGTCTAATCTAACCCCAAATAAGTGAATCACACAAAAAGCATTTGTGTTAAAGCCAAAATCTTTTCAAAACAGGCACATTATTTTTCACTTGTCATTTGAATACTTAATGGATTAGTCAACCTTTTTCCTTTAATAAATAGAAAATTTAGTAATTGGCTTCGCATTTGTTTTCAAGAGACGCTGGAATCACCTTAATTATGAAACTATAGCTAACTAGGACATAACTTGAATCATAGACTTTATATTCAGTACCATTACAAGTCTTGGGTGAGTGGTATGAACAAGGAAAAAAAAGCTAATCTCAACTCCTTGTCATGGAAATAATTGAAAATTAACCTTTTTTTTTTTTAATCCCCTAAGTATGTCTGAAGAATAAAACAAGCATCTATTTCAGCTCAATTGTTTGGCATCTTTTGGTGTTGCTAGTACTAAACCTGGGAGTTTATTCCAAAGCAATTGAATTCATTTAAGCTGTACTTGAATGCTGTGCTGTATTTCCTTCCTAAATAAAAAATTCTCATCTTTAAGCTCTCAGATTTTAATTTATGTAGGAGCATGTAGTCCTTTTAGTATATCAGCTCAGTTTTTCCCTGCACTGTAGCTATTTTTTAGATAGAATTGTCTCACTAGTTTTTAGGTCAGGGAAGACATCTCTTTTATCACTTCCTTTGGTAGAGCAGTTGTGTCCAAACCATATTATTATTTTGCCTTTCTAGGAGTCCTTCAATAATGTCAAACAGTGGCTGCAAGAAATAGATCGTTATGCCAGTGAAAATGTCAACAAGTTGTTGGTAGGGAACAAATGTGATTTGACCACAAAAAAAGTTGTAGACTACACAACAGCAAAGGTATGTTTAAAGCTTGACATCCAGGGTGCTGGGTGGTAGCACACTTGGTTGAGTGCACCTGTTACAGTGTGCAAGGGCCTGGTTTCAAGCCCCTGGTCCGCCTGCAGAGGGAAAATTTCAAGAGCTGTGAAGGAATCTGCAGGAGTCCCTCTTTCTCCTTTTCTAGCTCACTCTTCCTTTTCAATTTATATGTCTCCAACAACTAAAATATAAAAATGCGTGATATTCAAACTGAATTTGAAGATACCGAATTTGAGTTGTCTGTGGGTATGGAGTGGCACAATGGCCACATCTCCCATAGCTGTTAAAATAGTCCTTCCTCACTCCCCACCTCAGATGTTAGAAATGGACTTAAAGACTTTTCAGTGTTAATTGTGTCTTATTCTCTTAGGAATTTGCTGATTCCCTTGGAATTCCATTTTTGGAAACCAGTGCTAAGAACGCAACAAATGTAGAACAGTCTTTCATGACTATGGCAGCTGAGATTAAAAAGCGAATGGGCCCTGGAGCGACAGCTGGTGGTGCAGAGAAGTCCAATGTTAAAATTCAGAGCACTCCAGTCAAGCAGTCAGGTGGAGGTTGCTGCTAAAATTTGCCTCCGTCTTTTTCTCACAGCAATGAATTTGCAATCTGAACCCAAGTGAAAAAACAAAATTGCCTGAATTGTACTGTATGTAGCTGCACTACAACAGATTCTTACCGTCTCCACAAAGGTCAGAGATTGTAAATGGTCAATACTGACTTTTTTTTTATTCCCTTGACTCAAGACAGCTAACTTCATTTTCAGAACTGTTTTAAACCTTTGTGTGCTGGTTTATAAAATAATGTGTGTAATCTTTGTTGCTTTCCCAATACCAGACTGTTTCCCGTGGTTGGTTAGAATATATTTTGTTTTGATGTTTATATTGGCATGTTTAGATGTCAGGTTTAGTCTTCTGAAGATGAAGTTCAGCCATTTTGTATCAAACAGCACAACCAGTGTCTGTCACTTTCCATGCATAAAGTTTAGTGAGATGTTATATGTAAGATCTGATTTGCTAGTTCTTGTAGAGTTATAAATGGAAAGATTACACTATCTGATTAATAGTTTCTTCATACTCTGCATATAATTTGTGGCTGCAGAATACTGTAATTTGTTGCACACTATGTAACAAAACAACTGAAGATATGTTTAATAAATATTGTACTTATTGGAAGTAATATCAAATTGTATGGTGATAAGTATTGTTTTAATTCTCATGGTTAAAGGGAAATAGAGCCTTGCATTATATTCAAAAAAAGGCAATTGTGTGTGCAACCAGGGCATTATAGACATATCTTAGAGCAGCATCCAATATGCTTTCCAGATAATATACCCAGTAAATGACCTAGTGAGGCTTCCGAGCTATGTAGGAATTTAACCAAGCTGAATGGTTCAGGGAGATTAAACTATGGAAAGCAAGTTTAGAATATATGCTCTTTAGTCTCTTATCTCAAATCCTTCTCTAAAACCATTTGAAATGACTTCATTGATCAACATTTTGTTAATTCACCTGTGTTATAGGTATACAGCAGCACACTTTTCCTAACTGGCAAATGACCAGACTAATGTGCATAATAATACTCTATCGTCTATGCTGTAAGTCAGATACCAGATTTTATCCTCCTCAGTGCTGTAATTTGGGATGGAGGAGAGTTAAAAACATTTGAAGTAGAAAGCAGAAAATAATATCATTTGCCCTAATTTTAGAAATTATACCCCTAAAAATTAACTGAAGACACAAATGCTGGGTAGGAAATAAATGAAAGAAATATATTTATTTCAGAGAAATTTTGCACATGTGAAAATTTTGTTAAGTAGAACCTTAAAGATCCTAGAATTTGTTTTTATTGTGGGAAGCAAAATATCTTTGCTGACACTGGAATTTTAAGGTGATAAAAGTTAGAGATTGTTTCCTTGAGGTTGAAGTAGCAGCCAAAGCATTCTTTACTTAGGGGATTGGGATGTGGCTGAGGGTGGCACATTTTATTGTGGGTTCTTTTAATTTAATTATACAATCTAAACTAAAAACAAGCCAAAAATTGTAGGTCTCTTTATTTTCACTATATAGGCAATTGAAATACATGGTACAAAAATAAATGGTAAGATTATTGTAAAATGAAATGGAAATATTCAATTTAATTTTCCATCTATGAAATTTCAAAATAAAATCATAGTTTACTTTGTATTATAGATGTGCTTGTTGGATCTATTTATCTTCATGTAAGGCAACTGAAAAGATTCCTTAAATTACCAGTAGGTACTTGGGTAAAGATTTCTTTTTAATGTTTCAAAACTATTTTTCCTTCTTATTAATACAATATAAAGTGGGAAAGATTGAGAAAAGCTGTTTCCTAAAGCAGATGATTAATACAGATGTTACACATTTTGATACAAGCATTTCAGTCTAACGAGTTCAAATTGTCAGCTTATTCTTAGTGACGTAACAAGAAGCATAACATGACTTTAAGACATAATAAACATGGTTATATACTTTAAATGTAGTTTTGAAAATTCTAGTTTTTATCTCTATAATAGCCAAGACAGTCAATCTGGGATTTATCACAAGATATTTCAAGCATGCTTCACTATTTGCTTTAATGCATATACCACCTGATAGTTAAAAGTACAAACATTTTAAACCACTATGGATCTTAACATTCTGTCCTCTTACTAAAGGATATTTCACTTCCTGTATTTCAAATGTAAGTGGTTGCCATGAATTAAATGAATGCTGTGAATTACTGAAATGACCTAAGAATAGTTGCAAGCGCTAGGAAAAGTCTTACAGAATGATACCCATTCCTGGTTCTAGAAGTAATTTCCTGTTTGACCCTGAAATGAAATTTTCTTTAGCACACACGTTACCGTTGCAGTGTATCTTAGAGACTTCCTTATGTTCCTACTTAAGCTTCACAACAGCCCTGGATTGACACAATAAACATGGAACTACAATAAGAACCCAGGTTTCAAAACTGCCAATCTAGCTCTTTTATCTGCCATTTCCTTGTGGATTTAAATTCTACTAACTTAAAGCAACTACTAGGAAATTTTACTACTGGTAACCTGGGATTTCATAATAACCACTGTCCTTGTAAACCACTATTGCCCTTTAGGCTAATGTTTACCAGAGTGCACTGGCCACCCAAGCTACTGGAATCTAACCCAGCCATGCTTGATCACGGAAATGTTAGCAGCATCTTCCTAGGCTGAACACAATTTCAGCCTGGATTTTATGGGAGGATCATAAGTGTCTTAAAGCATTAAGATAAAAGTAAGAGTAGTGATATTTCCCAGTAGGATTCACAGTTCAGAGTTAGCACCCTTCAGCTGTAATTTACTTCAAAGAAAATGAACAAAAATATCTTAAATCATATCTATGTGTAAAGTAGTATTTTCTTGGGGAAACAAAATACTTTTTAAATAACTCAATCTATGAAGGTTCGTCATTTGAAGCCGATTATAATAGGCTGAATGAGAACAGAATATATCTAATTGCTATAACGCTGACCCTTTTATTTCTTCCTCCCTACAGAAAATTTTCATGCTTACCAAACACAAATAAATAATATGCTTAACTTCTAAGTGCTATCTGAAACATACTCATTTGAAAGGCGTGTATCAATTTATAACCGCTGGAGAGGTGAAATATATCAATTTTAAACCAGGTAAAAATCAGACATTTGCCTTAGCTAATTCTAGACTGAATATATAGTTAAAAATTTCCTAGCAAAGCATTCCATCATTTAAAATGTTTGGATGAAACCAATATTTATATGGGGATGGCAAACATATGGGGGTCAAGGAGTGTGGACTCAGGTGTGAAGACCTAGATTCAACCTCTGGCATCAAATAAGAGCACCACAGACATGTATAGTGGAGAAGTGTTTCTGGTGTCTCCCTCTCCCCTTGGGCCAGTTTTTTCAGAGAAATGGGTAAAGACAGCACAGCACTGAAACTTCTTCCACTATGGTGGGGACTGGGCTTAATTAAACCTGGGTCGTGAGCTTGGCAAAATAGGCACACTGTTCAAGTGAGCAATACTGCTAGCCTAGACCAGGACAACTTTTTTTTTTTTTTTAAGTCCTTCCATTTACTTAAAACTTCGTGGCACTTTCCAAGTCCCTGACACAGGTTCTTAAGCAGGGAGATGGATACCAAAGTACAAAATAACTTGGAGAGCCTTTTCTTTCAAAACACCCAATAAGGGTAAAAAGACCATAGTTCCTATTCATTTAGTCTCTTGTTTGCCTGACAACACCAAGCACAGGTCCGTTGTCCGTGTGTCATCATCGTCTCCCCCCCCCCCCCATTATTTGAAATAGACTACTCCTGTTGGTACAATTTGGTAGGTTATTTTTGGAATCTGGGCACATGGGATTACCATTACTTATATGGAAATATTTTTGAGCATTCTTAGCATCAAACCTACCCACAAAATCCTATACCAAATAGACAATTAATTCCACTTTTTCATTTTTCTATGATCTCAACAGAGACTAGTTCAGAATAACTGCTATTTCTAGCTAAAGGTGGAGAACAGACCCCTAAACCTTGCTGGTTATTTTACCAAAACTGCAAAGCCAGATGTTCTTTGTAGATAAGCACCAAAAAGGAAATCATAGTTTGGAACAATTTGTTTTAAATAAAATAGTAACTGAAGAGCTCTTAATGGAAGAGAAAGTTTGGATTTTAAAGCTTATACATTAGAGTTCAGTTCTCCTTTAATTTAGTATTAAATGGCTCTTACAAAAATCTCCTGAAAGTTGCCACCAGCTTTTGGCAGACAGATTATATCTCTGTCTGAGATGAAGTCTGAAAGAGAAAGAGAAATATGTGTTACAGGCAGAATGCTGAACAAGAAACAGTAACAAAAATTACATGTATTCATTTCAGAACTAAAATAACTATTGCTCAAACTGTTTTACTTTTTTTTTTAATACAGTGAATCATCTCCTAGAAAATCTAAGCAACAGTTTAAGTGTAGGAGAGGCAGTTTCATATAATGCATACAGAATGCATTCTCAGCTGTAGAATCAGAGATACTGGCCGATGGTAGCCCCAGAGTGGTCATCAACCCTCTCTACACCCATCTTTCCTTTCATCACATATTTTACTTTCCTTGAGGATTTAAAAAAAAAAAAAAAGTATGCTGTTAAGTCTCCAAGGCATATTACACCAACTTCCCCCTTGCCCCCCCCTTTTTAGGTCGGAATGGTATGGGAACTTTGCAGTCCTCTTGTGCAAAAGGGAGGTTGTGGGGGGTTTTCAGTATTTTTGGTTTTCTGGAAAGCTGGTGCCATCAGGAGTTTCTTAAAAATGATGGGAGTACCCAATGAGTGTCTGTAAAGCAGGCACAGCCCAATATGGCTCTATACTTGTAAAGTATACAGCGAAATCAAAGTAGATGAGTTTTGCTATGATTGTCCTAGGGTGCTGGGTGATAATGACTGCTGCAAAAGTGGAACAAGGGACAGCTTGATCCTTACAGGAAGCAGGAGTGGAGCTAAATAATGTGAAGTCCTGTAATGTGCCTTTTTACCTCAGGAAGACTGCTGTCAGTGGCAGGAACTCCATCTTTTCAATACTAGGAGCTTCTCCCATCTTATTTGTCTCTATAGCTCTTAGCTCAACTAGCTTTTAAGAAAAAAGCCATCTGTTAGAGCAGGAGCTCTGTGCCAGAGTCCCAGCATTGGAGTCCTAGGACAGATTTTCTTAGAAGCTCTACTTACCAAGGTAAACCCCTTCACACCAGTGCTTCTGCGTGCCAAGGGTGTATTGGCAGGGAGTGTGCAGCCAGCCAGCACATCCAGAGATGTTAGGATAGAGTCATACAGGTGATCTGCATGGTTCTCCAGCTCACTGGGCTGCTTTGATATTCTCCCAAGGACATCCTTTAGCACTGCCAAATGAGACACAAGCATACTTTCAAAAGAACTTATTAAGGGAGTATAGCATTTTTACACAAAATAAGAACATGCCAAGTTTCAGAATGGCCACCCTTTTAAAAATGATTCTTTGAGGAATGCAGTAGTTCAATAGAAGATCTGTGTACTGATTCAAGCCAATAGAAGAATGCACGACTACTTTGGAATGACGTAATTTATAGAAGGGCCCATAGATGTGGTCCTCTAGTGACAGGCACTCAAGACTTCAGAGAAATGCCACACCCATATTGTGGGGCAGAAAGCGTAAATGAAATAAAACAAAACATGCTGGGATGCTTTGTCAGGATGCTGGGTCTGCCACTAGATTCCTACTAGCTTTGGTTGGGAGACTATCACTGAGTGTTAATGGATAAGAACATTTGTGAACTTTTTCTTTTAATGGGTTTTAATTGGACAGACTTTGAAAGAAAACCATTTGAAAGGCTAAGACAAGATTGTCAAACTACTGTTGGCAAAGTATTAATTTGAGGAAAGGATAGACTTAAGTTCAGAGTGCATCCACCACACAGAGAAGGCTGTGTTGTCTTTCTTAAAAACGTTTATTTCCTTTCTTGCACATAAGGGCCGCGTTAGCTTCCTGCCCCTTTATCAGCTGTGTTAACACTCTCCCTAGTTTCCTGCCACAGTTAGAACATCTGCCAACAGCGGAAGGGAAAGAGGAAGCAGTCTATCTGCAGGAGATGCTGACAGATGGGCAAAGGAACACAAGCGGGCTGTGTTGAGATCAGCTCCTGAGAAGCCACATCAGCAGTGTCGTAAGGGTAAAGTACCCATCTGACAACTCACTAGGGCTGGCAAGGCCCTGTAGAGGAATGCAGCTAGTATACATAGTATAGCTTAGTCACTGGGCTGGGTTCTTACCATCCACATTCACCACTGTTGCTCACTCCTGGTGTGTTTGTCAGTGGAATTCAACAGATGTGTATTTGATCTAATACAGTTAACCCTTGAATGTGGATTTAAACTACACATCCAGCAAGGACAATGCCTGACTGTAAACGTTGCACTCTGCATGCTTTAATGTACCCCTAAGTCAGATCTTTGCAATTTTCTAAACTGAAAACCCATCCTACAAAAATGGGTTTATAAGTTTATGCTTAGACACTGCTATTACTCTGTACCCCTTTACTTCTTCCGTCTGTTCCCCTAGAACAGAAAACTCGGATGCAAGAACATCTTTTCTCAAAGCAGACAGGTGTCCTGTCCCCAGAACGCAATCACAAGGGCTCCTAATCTGCAAACACCACAGCCAAAAATAAAGGACACTTGGATCAAAACCAGCAACCCCACTCAACACACCAAAGGAAGATAAAAAGGAGTCATTCTTGCAGACACAATACCTAACTTTTTTCTGCTTTATTTTTAATTGACAGGGTTAATGAATTACTGACACATGGGTACACTCTCTCATCTCCTTGTGCTATCTGCTAACACTCCCACCCCCAATTTAGGTACTTTCCCACTATCGTCCCAGGCTCCCAACCTGCCTCCTTCACTCCCTTCCCTTTCCAGAGTCCTTTGTTTTCATGCTATATACCACTCCCAGTCTAAATTTCACTTGTGTTTCCCAAAGTTCCATTTATAAATGAGACCATCCAGTATTTATCCTGCTCATTAATACTTAACTTTGACTCAGCTTACCTTTATGACAGCAACTATCTTATGTGGTTATATGTATGTGATGATATATGGGCTGATAAACGGGCATCTAAAGGATGTGCTGGCTCATGGGAGGGAGGGTCTCACCCTACTGGCTCCTTAACAGTGATAGGTCAACAGTGACCTGTTGTTGAGGGATGGAAATGGTGGATGGATTGAAAACCTCAAGTATCTTACCTGGAGTATTATCCAACAAGCACTGAAGAAGAATCTCCCCTTTCTGCAAGACACTCTCCGTCAGGAATTGGTGTTCATTTATGTCTTTCTTAAATTGCTTAAAGTATATCAGAAAAAGGAAAATAAAAAGACGCTGTTACAATTTTGTAAAAGATATTAAAAATCAGTCCATACAAGGTTGCTCGATTCCCTTCTATCCTAGAGAAAAATTTACTGTCTTCATAATTTCCCGAGTTAACTGTGCAATACAGTTTAACTTCAAAATCTGTAAAACCCCAAGGTAAATACAGAATAAGGCTTTTATTCTATATACAGTGTAGTCTGACAGAGACCTCCCTTTCCATCCCCCTCTACCTCACCCCTCATTCTGCCCTGTGGGTGAATTGAGCTGGCAACAGTTTGAAATCAGGGTCTCCTGCTTATGCCACATCTACAGGGTTCACTACAGAGCTGTGGTCTGGGAGGCAGCACAGTGGATCAAGTGTTGGACCCTAAAGCATTAGGAAGTCCTAAGTTTTATCTCCAGCAACACAATGCTTTGGCTCTCTTTCCTCTTTCTCATTAATAAATACAACAAAAAACTACAAAGCTCTAAGTCTTAAAACATATGTTCTGATGGGCCACAGGCCTCCATCCACATCCTCTCTCAATGTTCTGCTCTGTGCTGCTCTCTGGGTATCTGACTTTTTAAATACATTTCTTTAGCTTTACAACAAAGTTAAATTCATAACCTGAAGGACAGAACATAGTACTTGACTTGGAAGGTCACATTTTGAAGTGATGATTTTCTTCTTCACTTCATTAAGGAAATATTGTATGTATGTGTCAGTATACCTCATTTAATGATGAAACTCTCATCTCCCTCTATCTCAGGGCACTGGCCACTCCAAACTCTTAACTCTTGAATGTACTGTCTTCAGTTTTCCTCTGCCCTAATATCTATACTTATTTTAAAATTCAGTACATGGTTTACATGCTGCTACACATAACACAAAGCTCTGAGGCATTCACACTTACCAGGTCTTTTTTTTAATTACCTTTATCAATTGGATAGAGTCAGCCAGAAATTGAGAGGGAAGGGGGAGGTAGAGAGACACCTGCAGCTCTGCTTCACCACTCGTGAAGCTTTCCCCCTGCAGGTGGGGACTGGGGACTTGAACTCGGATCCTTGTGCACTGTAACGTGCTCAGCCAGGTGCGCCACCACTCAGCCCCCTTATCGGGTCTTTATTTTGGATAGAGACAGAAATTGAGAGGGGAAGGGACAGTAACAAGGGAGAGGGAGAAGGGCAGAGGGGAAGTGACACATGCAGCACTACTCTATTGCTTGTGAATCTTTCCCCCTGCAGGTGGGGACTGGGGACTTGAACCAGGGTCCTGTAATGTGTGTACTCAACCAAGTGCACCAACACCACCACCACCCCCATGGGGGATGTGTTGACTGTATGGTCACATTCTGTGACACAACTGTGTGTGTAAAGAGCGCTAGGTTTCACTGAACTCTCAGCTCAGATCTCAGTTCTACTTTTAAAGCAAGAGAACTGGCTTGTGCGCAAGCTGAAGGACAGAATAAGAGCAAAATGTCACTCTACCTGATATCATGGGTACAGGTGAGGATGAACACCCTGGGAAGGTCACGTGGGTATGTGTAGCCATAGCAATTCCTCTTCTCCAAAGTGCTGCCCCTGGCTTCCTGCACGTGAGTCCTGCATAGCTCTGTGAACACCTTCACTTGCTAATTTCCTCTCCTCAAACCAGGAAACTACAACCTTTCCAGACAGTGGGAATCTATACCCTTACTAGCACAAAGGATAACCTCTCCACAAGCCTCTGATGGGATCTGTGCTCTCCCTCCCTCTCTCCCTCTCTCTCTCCCCCTCCCCCCCTTCTCTGCCTCCAGGGTTATTGCTGGGTCTCAGTGCCAGCACTATGAATCCACTGCTCCTGGAGGCTATTTTCCCCATTTTGTTGCCCTTGTTGTGGTTGTTATTGTTATAGCTGTTGTGTTGGATAGGAGAGAAATTGAGAGAGGAGGGGAAGACAGGAGACAAAGATAGACACCTGCTTCACTGCTTATGAAGCGACCGCCCTGCAGGTATGGAGCTGGGGCGAAAACCTGGATCCTTATGCTGGTCCTTGTGCTTTGCGCCATGTGTGCTTAACCCACTGCACTACCGCCCAGCCCCCTGATGGGGGCCTGCTAATTTTAGGTGGCCTCTTGGTTGGAAAACAAAAGCCCTCCTTGTCAGCTGAATTTAGAGATGTCTGGTATCACCCTGATTCAGGCACAAGTAGATTATACCCTCCTGCCAAAGACATGTGGCCTGGTCTTAAATGTTGCAGAAATCCAAACACATGTCCTAGTGGTCTGGTGGGAAGTGCAGCACATAAAACACTGGGCTCTTGGGCATTAGGTCCTGAGTTTGGTTGTTGGCATCACACATGGCGAGGGTGACATTCTCCCTTTTTTTTTTTTTTTTTTTTTGAGAGAAATTGAGAGGGAGAGAGAGGTCAGGAGAGATACTCACAGTACTGGTTCACCATTTGTGAAGCTTTCCCCCGCAGGTAAGGGACCAAGGCTTAGTCCCTGCACTTAGTTTTAAGTGCTCTACCAGGTGTGCCATACCTCTAAATAATTCTTTAACACTTACTTAGAACATTTCTAGACTAGCATCAAAGTCAGGTTACAAATACTATCTCTGCTCCTTCAAGAGGTTTAGAAAGGCTTGACCAACCAGACATGCAATGTTATCCAGTTCAGCACACACACAAGGGAGCTATTTTACTAGAATGAGCATAAGCTGTTCCTCTCAGTAAAACTGATCTAAAGTCAAGATAACCAGAACACACACAAACTTAAAACTGTAAGAGGCAAAACTAAAGAAAAAAATAATACAAAGCAAACTGATGGCATATTTTATCTGCACAATACTACCACTCCTGGCACCTTTTTTCTCCTTTCCTTTTTAAAGACACACACACACACACACACACACGGATACCTAATATATGAGAGGGGCTGAAACAACTCAGTGGAGAGAAGGCTCTTTAACAAATGGTGCTAGGAAAACTGGACAGCTACATGCAGAAAAATGAAACCAGGCCACCACTATCCAGCAAAATTACCTCAAAATGTATATTAGACCAGAAACTAATACACAGAAGAAAATATTGGCAAAATACTTAAGGTTCCTAGCATCAAAGATTTGGAGACTCAATCCCATGGGCAAATGAAACAAAAAAGAGTAAATAAATGGGGTCACATAAACCTAAAAATGTTTCTATACATTGAAAGCAAACTACATGAGGATAAACATGCAACCCAATGCTTAAGTGAAAATATTTGCACAGCTGACAAGGGGCTGATATCAAACATCTATGAAGAAGTATCGCACAACAACAAAAAAGCAATTCGGAAAACAACCCAATTAAAAAGTAGGCAAAGGATCTGAATATGGTCTTTTAAAGATTTACTTATGGCCTACAAACCATGTAAGTGCTCCATCCTACATCATTAGAGGAATGTAAATTAAAAACACGTTGAGAGTCCACCTTATACCCCTGATAACGGCCCACATCAATAAAACTACAGATGGTTAAGTGTTCCAATGCATCAAAGATGCAGCATCATCTAAGTTCATTTCCCACGTCTAAGTTCGACCGGACCTGCCAATATACGCGGATATCTTCGCCCACCCTGTTCAACACTTGATGTCTCATCATCCAATCTGGTCTTCTACGCCTACACTGAACTTCTCTGTTCCACTCTTGGAAACAGAGTTGGCAGTCAGCTGAGGTAAAGAACAAACACCTCATCACAGACCCCTGCAAGTGTCAACCCAGCTTTGACCTAGCACGTTATGATTGGGCCCTCCTCAATCGCTATGGAACAGGCCATGGCCGGTGCGCCGCTATGTTCCATCGCTGGGGAGCCAGAGACGACCCGAACTGCCCCTGCGGCTACAGACAGACTATGACCCACGTAGTCAACGACAGCCACCTCTCCAGATTCAAAAGAGGTCTCGAAACTTTACATCAGGCTCAACCTGGCGCTGTTGACTGGCTATGGAAGAAGGGCAAACGCTAGAAGAAAGGATGTGGAGAAAATGGAAGTCTGGTACACTGATGGTATAGCCCCTATGGGAAACAGGATGTAGAGTCCTTAAAAATGGAAATGCCTTAAGACCCAGTAATATCACTCCTAGATATCTATCCCAAGGACATGCAAATAGTAATTCAAAGTGACTTGTGCACCACTGTGTTCAGAGCTGCGTTTGTCACAATAGCCAAGGAGTAGAAGCAACCTAAATGTCCACTGAAAAAGGATAGTGAGAAACAGAATAGGAAAGATATTACAGCACTGATCCACTGCTTTTGAATGATCTGCCAAGTGATGGTCAGGGGATCAAATCTGGGTCCTTGTGCAAGGTGCTTTTTGAGCTCTCTCAGATGAGCCATCTCCTGATCCTCCCTGGTGCTCCTATGTGGTGCTGAGGCCTGAATCCAGGTTCCTCTTACATGGTAAGGCACATGCCCTATTGGGTGAGCTATCTTCTCCCCCCCCCCCCCTTTTTAAGATAAACACTGGATTGTTGGGAAAGTCATGACACACATTTTATTCTATGCAATAACGTCATGATTTTTCCAACAACCCAATACATATTTTCTCCCCCTAAACATTTGGCTTGGAAAATAACTCAGACATGTTTACACCTTCTCAACATGAATAATTTGAAAAGAGATCCTGCCCAGATTTCAGATAAAGCATTAATTGAGTCACAACACAGAGCACTGATGACTGGTGAGTTTATAATGAGGTAATTTGGCCAACACTTTCTTGAGTCAACAACCAAAAGCTAGAGCCTTATAATTACCCGGTAGAGCTGCAGAGAAGACTTGACACCTGTAAGATTGGACTTGGGAGATGTCAAGTGGTTGGTAACATCTGCTACATTATACAGCCAGAGGATTAGCTCTTCCAGCTGACAGCAAAATGTCTGTGCAAACAAAAGAACACATATTACTGATTGAACCACTTTCTACATTTTCAAAAGGCTAAAATATACCCAGCAGATACCAGGAAACAAAATGTACCTTTCCAGAGTTATTCCTCACTTGAGGTGTTAATATCATCTCCATGCCTGTCCCTGATTCCAGATATCTAGTTACACAAAGGGTTACAAGAAGAACCCCTCTTTGGTTCTTTCACTAATAGAACACCAAAAGTGACAGGCTAAGTCAGCCCTGCTTGAGAATAGAGCAGCTAAGGTGAGGAGAGGAATAGGAACAGACCAGAAGAGGCATGCCTGTGGTGAAAATAATTCTTGGATCAGTACCACTTCGAACTGTGAGACTGTTCCTGGAAAAAACTTAAGACCAAAAGATCATGGCTAACAATCTACAGCTTAAAACTGCTTATCCCTGGCTGGGCATATGGATTGACCTGCCAATGCCCACGTTCAGCAAAGAAGCATTTACAGAAGCCAAACTTTCCATCTTTGGCACCCCATAATGATCCTGGGTCCATACTCCCAGAGGGATAAAGAATAGGAAAGCTATCAGAGGAAGGGATGGGAGAGTTCTGGTGGTGGGATTTGTACCCCTTCTATCCTATGGTCTTAATACTTCATATATATATATATACCTGCTTGTCTCTGCTGGGACAAAGCTATTCTAGAGTCAGATCATTTTTATTTCAGTCTATCTTTTATCACAAAGACATTTACTAATACTTGCTATAGTGTATGCATAGGATGAATAAAACCTGCAGTGCACTAGGGGCAGGTTAACGCCCTCGAGTGCCAGGAAACACCTTAACATCAGTGGGCTTGTGGGTACATGGTTGTGTGGGCACATCATCCATGTTCTCACCTGGTACAGACTAGGACTCTCAACTGTACAGTCTCATTTCCCTTTTTTTTAAATTTTTTATATGCTTACTGGATAGATACAGCCAAAAATTGAGAGGGAAGGGAGCAAAAGAGAGGGAGAGAGAGACAGACACCTGCAGCACTGCTTCACCAATCACAAAGCTTTCCCCCACAGGTGTCTCAAATCCAGGTCCTTGCACATTGTAACATGTGCACTCAACCAGGTGCACCACACCACCCAGCCCCAAAAGTCTCATTTCTCAGCCTCCTTGTGTCGGGTTCTGCAGGTGACCCCTAAGAAAAGGGTCGGCCACTAAGAAGTTTAGGAAATAAGTTTATGTTCTAGGCCCCAAAGTTTGCCATGTTATCTCTTTAACCCACTATTCCTTTAAAGACAACCAAGTATAGATCTATGCAGAATACCCCTCTCTCTTTTTTTTTTTTTTTTTTTGCCTCCAGGGTTATGGCTGGGGCTTGGTGCCTGCACTGCAAATGCACTGCTGCCAGCCATCTTCTTTTCATTGTAGTTGTTGCTGTTGTAGTTGGATAGGACAAAGAAAAATTGAGAGAGGAGAGGAAGACAAAGAGGGGTAGAGAAACATAGCCCCCTGCAGGTGGGGAGCCAGGGGTTAGAACCGGGATCCCTGTATCAGTCCTTGCACCTCACACTATATGTGCTTAACCTGGTGTGCTACCTCCCCAGGCCCCTGAAGAATACTTATTAATCCTCAAGGTCAAAGGCCTGGGAAGCAGCCTAGGGTAGTGGTTAAGATCTCAGGTCTAGCCCTTCCTAATAGTGAATGAGCAGGCTGCTTAAGAGCTCACTGCCTCTTTCTCCAACTGTGAATTAAGAATAGTGCTTACTAGGTAAAGGTGTAAGATACAATTAAGTTCACGGGTCAGGTGGTGGTACATCTGGTAGAGCACACACATCACTGTGTGTGAGGACACAAGTTCACGCTTCCACTTCCTACCTATAAGGGGGAAGCTTCTCTTTCTCTCCCCATCTCTTTCCATCAGAAGAGAAAAAAAAAAATCTAGTCTATTGCCTGGAACAAGGTTAAGTTTTATTATGTTAGAAGCAAAGGCTCTTAAAAGCTGAGTTTACCTTCACGCACTGTATGAGTGACTCTTTTCCCTGCTCTCTGTTTTTCCTGGGAGGTTGCCTTCCAGCATCTGGGTCTAAGAATTCCTGTTGCTTCAACAGAGCTGGCAAGGAGGATTGTGTTCTCAGCAGTCCACAGGAGACCCCCAGGACCTGGCTTGTCACTAGATTCCCTTTCTCTGCAGAATCCTCTGCACGTATGAAAGGGCTCAGGAAGCGAGGGTTCTGGCCCACAGCGTCCTTGGGTCCTCTGAAGGAAGCCCCAGGTGGAAGCTGGCTTTGGCTCGAGTCTGATGGGAGTGAAGCTGGCCCATCGCTGTCCGACATATCCAAGGAGCTGTGCCCTTCAGCAGACGCAGTGGGCAGGGAACCCAAGTATGAAACCAAACTAGACACCTGTGTCAGTCGAGTGGGCAGGGTAAGATACTCATCATCGCTTTCCACCTCCTCTTCTGACTTCCATTCAGAATTTCTGCAAGCAGGATGTTGGATATTCTGGCTGGCCCCTTTTTCTCCTCCTGGCCTGGATGAAGGCCACCCTCTGTTACATGTTCTCACCCGAGAGGGGCTCGCCTTGGCTTGTTTGCCCATGGGCAGCCAGTCCTTCATGCCCCTCAGGGATGGCTCTTGGGAGCCAGAAGTGTCCTTACTACCTGAGGTTCTGGGGGTAGATGTAAGCTGGCTACAAGATGCTAACTCCACAGTACTCTGCTTCGGGGGTACCCTAAATGGCCTCCACTTAAGACCTAGCTCTGTCACCCCAGAGAATGGCAGGCTAGTAGCCTCTGCTGGTGGGCAACCATGTGAGACATTAGTGGGTGACTTTAGGGTGCTTGTTGGGGAGGCAGAGAAGCTGTCTAGATCTATACCAGAGTCTTGCAGAACAGGGTCTGCCAGCATGTGGCTCTTAAGATGCTTTGGGAGATGAGGCCTGGGCCTCAGAGGGTAAGTGTAGTCTAGCAGGTCTTCGTACTCTTTGTTGGGATTCCAGAGAGGGGAGTGGCGGTCAGGGGAAGGGGGCAGAGAATCTGGTAGCACACAGGCCCAGTACTCTGCCTGGATTGAGAGGTGCCTCCTGCCCAGTCCAGGAGCGTCACCCCTGGACAACACAGACTGTGGTGAACAATGGTATTGAGACCCTGGTCCTACTGTGGAGGGGGGTGACTGGGGAACAGTCAGTTCCAAGGAAGAGGAGACCCTGGCAAGTGAGCAACCTTGAGGCTCTGCCTGCTTCTGGTGATGCTGGAGACTGCTACCCAGGGATGACGCAGAAAAGCTGCAGCTGGAAAACTGAGGCGCAGTGGCACCCAGGCTCCACCTTGAGGAGAAGGGGAAACTTGAGTTGTGAGGCTCCTGGCTGAGGTCCAGCACTCCTGGTGACTCAACACGGACTGGGCTGTCTTCGGGATCAGCATCATGTCCTGAGCAAAGAGCTATTGTTCTGGGAACAGTAAGAGTCTGTGGTAGCTCCTCTGAGGCAGAAAGTCTTGGTTCCTCAATCTGTAATAGTAACAGGGAAGAGACAGCATGAAAATAAGCTAACCAATTTTTTTTAGATGACTTAGCAGTTTTCTTTTGAGGGCCCATATGATATTCAGGAAAGGTCTCAACATGAACTGACCTCACCTTCAGGTCTCTGAAAAGTTTTCATCTACAGACATCCAGTGAGTGAGTGGAACTCAGAAAGCCCTGTCAAGCTGAAGCTGGAACATAACGCCTCATCTCTGAGAAACAGTCATTCTGCTGCTGACAGTAGACATATCCCAAGCCAGCAGGCGGGTGGCCCACTGGGTGTCACCCCACTCAGTTCATGCATGAGTATAACTAGACCACTGGCAAAGTGAGACATTCGGCTCAGCCTCATCACTTAGAAGTTTTAATCTGCTTGATGAACTGGCTGGGTGAGGGGCCAGAGCACGGGGGAAGGCTGCACTGTAGCTGAGGGTATGGGGTTGGAACCAGGTAAGACTTCACCTCAACTGCTCCTTGCAGATGTGTGACCCTGAGCTTCACCTTGCTGACCTGTAAAATGGGGACAGTAACAGTACCACTTCCTTAGGACAAACAGATTAAATCAGCTTGTGTGTGGAAAACACATGGTGATAACTAACAAATAGGCAGACTCACACTCATGAAACAGCCCAGTTTTGAGTTATGTTATTCCTGCCTCCCTGAATCTCTGACTCAAGGTGCCAAGTTTCCTACTACCCTGGCAACTGGGCAGGTGGAGCAGTGTTTGTTCTTTCTCTGTTATACCCAGAAATTCCTCACAAGATGAGGCTCCATGGGGCAGTAGCCAAACACACGGACACTCAGGAGATCAAAGTCATTCCCGTGAAAAGCTTTGGCTAACAGACATAATGAAATGTCACAGTGTGAGGACACAGATCACTCAAGTCGCCTTCTCAATTTACTGATGGCCTGAAACATCTGGTGATTTGCTTGAGGTCACAGAGCCAGGCGGGACTCCCCAATACTTGTGATTCCCGCTAGGCAAGGCCTCCTCGCCATCAAGGAATCACAATTAATTCTACTTGCCCAGACTTGCTGCCTACCACAGGAGCACAAGGCTCTTGTGCTGCCCAGGATACCAAATGGACAGTCTCAGAGCCCTCAGGACCAGCCCACATCTCCTCAGGGTCCCTCTGGAGCCTTCAGATCATTAAGACAAAAACAGAACCTGGCTTCCCCTGTCAGAGTTCAACAGGCCTAATCCTCGAGGTAGCAGGCTCTTTGCTACTCCTTGAGGAACAGGAGATGCCATGCACAGAGAGCTTACAGGCTCCCAAAGTCCCAACTCTTCAGGTGAACCTGTAAAACAGAAATCATTACAACCAGGCTGCCCTAGTTCCCCACTTTGCCCAGTGCTGGGAAAATAAGGCAACGGTGAGAACATAGTGGCACATACTCCTGGATGAAGTATCTACAGCCCTATTTGTCTAGGTACTTACCTGTCTTCCCCTTGACTGTGACAGGTCTCCAGTTCCCAAGCCAGCAGGCAGAAGCGGGCAACTAAGGATGGGCTTAGGCCCACCAGCTACAGGCTCTCTGGGACTGGTGTGAGTCTGAGCTTGGTAGGTTCCAGAGGAGTCGCCAGTGTCAGCTCCACTGTTGCAAGCAGGGTCAGGGCGCCCCTCTGCTCCCCACACAGGGGAGGCAGGTCCTCCCTCAGCTTCCAGACGGGGTAGCTGCCCCCCACTCACAGGCCCGGGGGTGTCCACCTCCTGCTCCTTGCAGCTCCATCCCCCACAGGAGGGGGCCTTTGCCTCTGCAGACGCTTCCACCTCTGCCTTTTCTTTTCCTTGGGCCATTGAGATGCCCCTAGGTCAGGGCTCCCCTGAAGTCTTCAGCTCCCTACAAGTGAACAGAGGGAAAATGTCTCCATTTGTCTCTAGGAAACCTTGCTTTTTCATAGTTAAGCAATATATATATATATATATATATATATATATATATATATATATATATATATATATATATATATTCTCCTCCAAATACAATAGAGCAAATGCTGACTACTTCCTCGGAGAAGAACAGAATGGGTGCCCTGAATTTCCTTGGTTCCAGACCCTTCCAAAGGGGATACAGAAGTTGGTATTCTGCCCTGGTTTTAAGGGACTATTTGGTTCCACGTCCAGTAACAGTCATACAGGAAGACAATACAGCTTCATGTCATAGTCAAGGTCTGGTCGTCCCTAAGGCCCTTTCCCTCTGGGCCCACCAGAGGCCTGGCCTGCAGCAATTCTGTGGTTACAGTGTCTCAGTGGGTAGGCAGCATCAACCAGGCTCCAGGTGCACTGCTCTAGGGAAGAACAAATCAGGGTATGCGCAGGCCTCGGCTGAGCCCGGGATGCTCCTCCAATACCTATGAAGCTTGGCAGAGGAGGCAGAGAGGCAGGGTCCCCTTAAAGCACAGAAACAACTCCAGGCTATGGAACAGGCAGGGCTTCTCATTCTAAGACTGGTCCTAATCATAGAGAGCAGCAACTCTTCCCACACCAGTGTGGGTTATACTTAGCTTGGTAGCTGAGGGGAGCTGTGCAAAGTCCAGGTGGGTAGTAATGCATGTGACAGTGAGACATAAGCAGGTAGCTCAGAGGAGGGAAAATCAGAGTGAGCACCAAGGGAGGGAAGAAGGAATAAATAACTAGGGAGCTCAGTCTGAAAGTGGTGTCATTCCAAATGTGAATGAAGTTGGCAGCATGGCCACAGGCACGTCAACAACAGGTAAGAAGATCTGAAATTTGGTAATTTTTAGGAAATGGTACTTCCAAAAGTTTAAGAGTGCAGGCCTTACCAGTCTGAAAATAGTTCCTTCATAAGCCTACTTATCAATCTGACAATGCATGTATTCTCTGGTATGCTATGAAAACTTATAAGGACTAAGACAGACAGAAATCAAAGAATTGATCCCAAATTATATGAAGTACTACAGAATACAAAGTGGGAAATCAACTAGAAATAATCAAGGAGAAATGCTTGACTTGGTTGCAGACAGCAAACCATTTTAATAACATCATACTGAAGAAAACGTTTATGTCAACTGTGCATGTTTTAGATTTCTAGTACTCAATCCTGTCTGCATCAATCTGCCAGATGGGCTTCTGCAATGCCGTGTGTAGATCCACTGTTCATCTCCACAGATTCTAGATTTCACACACCATTTCTTTTTATCCTCTGAGACTGAGGGCAGAGGTCGGGGACACTGCTTGAACCCTCCCAACGAAAGACAACCTGCTCCTTTTGAAAAACCCCTATGGACTGTTTGGACTATGAAGCTGACTTGCTAGATTAGACCAATACCATCTGCTGGGTCAGTAGCGTAAACAAACTATTATTCCATCTGGGGCCTCCACACTCTCAGATGACAGTCTGCCGAATTCCTACATGGTAGAAATAGGCCTCAGTCAGTCTCCAGCCTAACAGGGAAACAACAAGAGGGTAGACTGAGACAATGAACAATGAATTCAACCCTTCCATCTGAGAAACATCTGTACACGACAGAACTGTCCTGTTCTTGAGCAAACTGACAGTAAAGCCCCAGGATATCTGGGGGGGGGGGGGCAATCTGTATGTTTTAAATTAAAATTCTCCGTAGTGTTCAGGGCCTACAGAAGCCATGTGACCTACTGGATATAATTAGGAGTGATGAAGGCTTGGCTTACTCTTGTCCTACAGTAAAAATATGCTCCCACATCATGTACGTGGTAACACTAACTCCAAGGCCTGGATATCTGACTCTTGTTGGTATCCTTGGCACCATCCTCACACAGTCCTGCCACAGCTGCTAGGATTCCTCCTACTCATACCAATTCAGCTCGTTCTTATCCAGGACAGAGAAAGAAGGCTGGTTATTGAGGAGGTGGGAGAGGAATGATGTTCTTCCCTTCACTAACACACTCAAACAGTTGATCAAGTAGGGACCAAAACTCCTTTGATCCAAAAAAGAACTGTCCCCAGGATTCTTTACACCACAAGGTCCCCTGGAAACTGCCTGATTTGCACTAGCTTTGCCTGGAAAACTCTGTTTTGATGGGCAATTTCAAGCCAAGCATACACACAGCCACCTGCACCAGTCAGAGGCCAGGTGCTGCTGGGCAGAAAAAGCCCTACTACTTCAGAACCCAAGTTCTGAAACTCCATTTGTTTACTATATAAAGTGACAGGTACAAGGCAACTGTCATGCACATACAGTGGCAGGAATCTAGCTAGAGAACTAGAGAAAGAAGTGTTCAGTGTTGCTCTTTCTCTAATACAAGGGATTTGCCCACAAGGGATTTGGGGCGTGGGGTGGGAGTATACAGTCCAGGACCCAGCATTTTCAGGTTGATGGAAGGCTTCTGGGGAAGACTGATTTCTGAGTAAAGAAAGTACAAAAGCGGGATCTGGGCTGTGGCTCACCAGGTTAAACACACATATCACCATGCACAAGGACCTGGGTTTGAGCCCCTGCTCCCTACCTGCAGGGGGTCTGTTTCAGGTGAAGCAGGTCTGCAGGTCTCTATCTTTCCCTTTTCCTCTCTATCTCCCCTCCCCTCTCAATTTCTCTGTCCTGTCAAATAAAATAGAAGCTAAGAAAAGAAATGGCTGCCTGGAGCAGTGGATTAGTGGTGGTAGCACCGAGCCCCAGCAACAACCCTGGCGGGGGAGGTGGGGGGGGGGAGCAAGCATAAAAGCAGAAGCTAATCTAGGCGTGGGAGATAGCATGAAAAGGAGTAGGGACATGTGGGAGAAGCCAACAAGGGGGCAGTCTAAAGTGGAGTAGGCCTGCCTCACAGCACGGTGGGTGCTGGAAATGCTGTGATGAATCAACAAGAGGAACTGGCATCCCACTCACCCTGCTCCAGGCTATAGAACAGAAGCCCCGCCCCTGGAGCCCAACAGTCCTCCACCCAGACAGTCTTTCCCTGAGGAAGAATAGGCTCACAGCTTTGGGGAGCTACGCTTGTGAGTCCCATGCCTTGGAGATGTGCTGATGCCACCCCCAGTCCCGTCCCCCCCCCCGGGGCACCATTAGCAGCACCCCTTCTTTCTGCCCTCCACATGCTTCACCATATTTTGCTTAAGACTCAGAGGAGTCATTCAGGGCCTCTCTGATCAATGTGGTGAAAGGGTTGAGGCAGAGGCCACTTCTTCCATTTTCTTACTCACAGGCTGGTTGCCTGACTGGTCGATCACAGAGCAAGGCCAACCTTCTTCTTTTAAATATTTTAACTGGGAGTGGGGGGAGGAAGAAAGAGAAGAACGGAGTACTACGCTGTGGTGCTGGGGACTGAATCTGGTACCATAGAGCCTTAGGCATGAAAGTCCTTTGCGTAGCCATTATGCTGCCTCCTCAGTCCAGCCAACCTTCTAACTAGCCATAAACTGTCTTTAGTGGCTAGAAGAGATACAAGTGCCACATCTATGAGGAGCTAGGCTGAGCATCCAGCCACCCACCCCCTCGACCCCAGCTGTTTTCCTCGGCAGTCAGCTAGACTATCCCTATCCAACAAAGCTCAAAGTACAGGGATGCTAAGGATTGAAAACATCACTCAACTGTGTCCTCTGGTCTCACCAAACAGCAAGGGAAAAAAACAGTTTTCTTGGAGCAAAAAACACTTTCTCTCCAATGAAGCTGGTGCTGGAACACATGGGTAAAGCTTCACAGGCTGTAGCTTTTACTGTGCTGACACTTTTCTGTGAAGCTGTCAGGCCATCCATATGAAGACTGATAAAAGAATCTATTGGTTTTCTCAAGAGATGTCATTAAGAATGCCTTTCTCTGTATCAAAGCAGTGTCCTTGGAGAATCCATGGGAGAATTCCTGGTTTTGGTAATAAAAACAGCTAATCCAATGGACAGTCAGTTTATTACTTTAAGGTAGTAGCAAAACATAAAAACATCCTCTCTGCTTTGACTCCTAGGAAGCTCTGGGCCAAATTTATAATTTCACCCAAGTAAAATGTAGTAGAGGCACTCACCTTCTGTACTAATCTTTCATAACCCCGAGAGCTGTTTTATTTTCATAGAAGTAGAGGGAGACAATGAAAGACACCACAGCACCAAAACTTCCTTCAATGTTGTGTGGCCTAGCCTTGAACCTGGGTCACACACATGGCATGGATAGTACATATGGTAGTGTACTATCCACGTGAGCTATTATGACCCAGCAGCAGGGTTTGAGTGTTTTGGTGTTTTTTTTTGTTGTTGTTTGTTTGTTTTGTTTTGCCAGGGCACTGCTTAGCCCTGGCTAATGTGGTGCTGGTGAATGAACTTAGGACCTCAAGCATAAAAATGTATTACAGAACCAGTATCCTCCACCTTCAGTAGCAAGTATTTAATGGTTAACTATAGTATGTTAAAGTTAGAAAGGAGTTCTTGGGATGACTAGTATTCCCTATAAAGGAATTTAAGATTCATTGTTGTTACACTAAAAACAGGATCAGAGACCTGAATTAGCCAATGAAAAATCAGAAATAAGAAGGGGGACTCCAAATAGTTTTAGAGAAACTCACAAGCTTGGGTGTCCTAAAGCTGGAGGGAAATGTACAATTCAGTTTCCTGTGACCAGAGTGGGACAGGCAAAGATGGAAGTGAGGCAATATCCTCTAAGGGCTCGCTTCCTCTACCACCTGTAGACCTTTTAGTTCTAATGTCAATAGAAAGACTTCCTCCACTTTTTACAATGTTTGTGAACAACTTCAAAGATAGGAAAGTTAGTCATAAGAATGAATTTAAGGTATAAAGAAAACAGACAAAGCCCATTTACATGAGTTTTACTTCTTTCTGGCTGAAACATTTTCATCCTGAAAATCTTGTCAGCCACACAAGGCCCCATTCATTTTATTCCTCGGTTGTTATATCTCCGTTTCATGTACCAGAATGCATTGAGAGAGCATCAAATACTCAACAGTTGGCCAAATCTCTATTGTGTACTTCATCTCTAGTGGATGGTGAGGCTCTAAGGGGTGGTGGCGGGGGAAGCCCCCAAACAGTTCAGTTAACCTACAGAATACTTTTAGTGAATTTGGGAAAGACTTAAGTTTTTCTTTTTTTAAAGTCAAGGAACAGATAAGGAGCAAGAGACACTCTTTAGGGTTGATAATGATATCATATATATATATTTTTTGCCTCCAGGGTTATTGCTGGGGTTCGATGCCTGCACTACAAATCCACTGCTCCTGGAGGCCATTTTTCCCATTATGTTGCCCTTGTTGTCATTAATATTATTACTGTTGTCATTGCTGCTGTTGTTGCTGGATAGGACAGAGAGAAATGGCGAGAGGAGGGGAGACAGAGAGGGGGAGAGAAAGATAGATACCTGCAGACCTGCTTCACTGCCTGTGAAGTCACGCCCCTGCAGGTGGGGAGCGGGGACTCGAACCAGGATCCTTACACTGGTCCTTGCGCTTTATGCTATGTGCGCTTAACCCCCTGCTTAACCCCCTCTGCTACTGCCTGACCCCCATGAGGTAGATATTTAACATTAGCAAGTCTATTCATTTTTCTTTAACAGCTACTAATAGCTACTGAACATTTGTGCATGTGTGCATCAGAAACTGTGCTTTATATCAATCCTTTATTTAATCTTCAGAAACCAGAGCTATAATTCCTGTTTTGAAGGTGAAGAAACTGAGGTAAGTTAAACGGTATCCAGAGTTGGAGAGACAGAACTATTAGTCTGGTTTGACTTGAGAGCCACAGCAACTGCTCAGCAAGTTAAAAGAATCAAAGTTTTAGGGAGTCGGTGGTAGCACAGCGGGTTAAGCACACGTGGCAGAAAGCACAAGGACCAGCGAATGGATGCCGAATGGATGCCGGTTTGAGCCCCTGGCTCCCTGCAGGGGGTTCGATTCACAGGTGGTGAAAGCAGGTCTGAGTTGTGTATCTTTCTCTCCCCCTCTCTGTCTTCCCCTCCTTTCTCCATTTCTCTCTGTCTTATCCAACAACAACGACGACAATAAACAAGGGCAATAAAAAAGGGAAACATAAATAAATTTAAAAATTAAAAAAAAAAAGAATCAAAGTTTTGTTTTGTCACACTTCCCCCCCCCCCCCTTTGGCTTCTTTCCATCACAGAGTGCCATTTTCCACGCATTGTGCTAGGAACTGAGGAAACCAGTGTGTACATTGTGATGTGGAAAAACAGAGGCAACAAAATGTTACCAGAAGAGAGAGTGATTAACTGACCAGGGGATGGGGGAGGCTGGAAAATTTTCCAAGATAGATGAAACTGAGTTATTTGCTGTTTTCTATAACAAGCTGCCTAGAATAGACCCAAGTGGCAGAGGAAACCAAGGAAAAGGAGAATGACCAGGGGACCAGGTGTTGGCGCACAAGGACCTGGGTTCAAGCTCCTGGTCCCCACCTGCAGGGGGAAAGCTTCACAAGTGGTGAAGCAAGGCTGCAGGTATCTCTCTGTCTCTCTCCATCTCTATCTCCCCCTTCCTCTCAATTTCTCTGTCTCTGTCCAATAAATAACGATTAAAAAAAAAGTAATGAGCACTACTAGCTTTAGTAATCAAGTCCTTTTATGGCCCTTCACACTCTAGATCTGAGAAGCCTTAGAGTTTGTATGAAGTCTGTCTTCAAGCCTGGACCACGATCCACCAATGAATTCCCTGCAGGTCCCATCTGCTCTGACAGTGGCAAGTTGCCTCTCACTTGTATTACTAACAGTAGACCGGACTCCGACAAATATTATAAAGGACCTGAAGTAGGTTTCGGGGATATGCCCTTAAGCTAACAACTTGTAGTTAAAGAACAGTTGGAAAGGGTTGCCTTCTAAGCGATAGACAGAGAGACAGAGACAGAGATCTTTGCCCCATCTTGCAGGGGCGTGACCCTGCGTGGTGAGTGGGTCTCAACGGGAGCCGGGGTCAGGGGTCAGCACGCGCGCGCCCCTTCCGGAGAGGGCCCGGGATGACGGGTGCGCGCCGGGGCGCGGGCAGCGAGTCCCGGCCGCCGATGCCGATCGGGCAGCGTGGACACGTGAGCCCCGCGGCCCAGCCTCGCCACATTGTCCGCTACACCGCCGCCTCTGAGCCGAAGCCCGCGTCCGCCGCTCCGCTGTAAAATGGAGGCGCCCCCGCCCCCGGAGAGCCCTAGCCGGCGGGGGACGCGGGGCGCGGCGGCCCGCACAGCCCGGCCTCGCAGACCCAGCCCGCGGGGCGGAGGAGCTGGGCCGCGCCGCGCGGGAGGACGCCACCGCCCCCGGCACCAGGGACCCGCCGTCCGTGTCCGCGCGCCGACACTACCTACCGCGCCGCGAACGCCTGAACAAGTCGACCGAGCTTGCGGTGGCGCTCGCCGTCCCAGCAACCCCATGTGGCGGCCCCGAGGTTGGGGTCCCACGCCGTGCCCGCTGGCCCTGTTCCTGCCCAAGCGTTGGGGGCGAGGCCGACCACCGGTCACGCCCTTCGATCCCGCCTCTTTTCCCGGAGGACGGCGCCTTTAACGCGACGTGGCCAATCCCAGCCCTCAGCTCAGAGACTGACTAATGGAAACCCCGCTCCCGCGTGGAGCGCCCGCCCCTTACGTCGTCTTGACCAATGAGAGAACAGATGTTGGCCCCAGTCTCCTCCCTAGGCTTTCACGCTCTCCACTCGGGGCGTGCAGGGTCGTGCAGGGTCGTGCGAGGGCGCCGCGTGCCGGGCGGCGGCTCTAAGCGCCGGTGCCTGGAGGCGCCGTTTTCCTGCACGCCCGCGGCTCCTTGAATCTTGCACTCACCCACTCGTTTTGCTCTTCGTGTGTTGTTTCGGTCCTGGCGCGGTTGCGGCGGGTGAATAGCGAACACACCCTCTTTGGCATCTTGTTTGCTTACACATCGGGACAGCATGGGGCCACGTGACAGGGGCCCCAACAGGTGCCGCGGGGCACAAGCGCCAAAGGGAAGACAAGGTCCTCGGGCTGGTGGTCAAGGACATCTCTCCATGGGAGGGACTTGGGCGGTCTCCGAAGGGCTGTGGAAGATGTGGAGGAATAAGCCAGGAGTTATACTAGCAACCAGTGAAGCAGTCTGAGGGAGGAGTGAAAGCCCGCGCATTGCGGGCGATGCTGCAAATCACCAGTGCGTCAAACCCTCTGCCTACACCAGCTGTGATTCCTAGGAGCCTTGGACTTCTGCCGCTCAGGACCTGGGGCACAGGAGGCTACCTCCAAGCTGGGGTGGAGAAGGGGTCACCTTGTAACCCATATCAGACCTATTCCTTCTCATCTAATGTTTGTCTTCCAGCAGCACTTTCAGCAATAGGGCCTCCACATTGGCTTTATTAAGTAATAATTTAAATCCCACAGAGACCACGTGTGTAGTAAGAGACGACCAGCCAGCTATTTCACACGTTACCTGCCTGGCATCTGAAGGTATTTGTGTTTGTGACCCTTGGTGTTCTAATAAAGATAAGACTTTAAAGGAGTCACTTAATCCCACAAGCTGATAACGTGCAGCTTCCTTAGCCAAGATGCCCAACTGAGCAGAGAATGGGACCAAGCCCAAGCATACAGCCAGTTCAAGTGGAAAATCAGGGCACCAAATCTAAGTGAAAAGAATTTGAAAATAATAATCAAGGTTGAATGTGTAAGAGCTCAAAAAATCAAGGAAGTTATGGATGATAAAATTTGAGACTAAATGACAATGAGCAGAAAAGTAAGCCTCAAGCTGAAAAATTTCCTCAGACTGGGGGAGGTCCAAGGTTTCACTCACTTACAGACCATTGAGGGAGAGTGAACTAGATCTCAGAAAAGAATGCTTTGGGTCCCAAGCCTACCTAAAAGTCACTTATCCCCAAAGGTGGCATGTAAACTAGTAAGCCAGTGGGAAAAGCATGAAGAAAACCAGGCAAACTGCAGAGCTGGGACTCTTGAGAGTGTCCAGAGTCTCCAGAGGGCCTCCCAAGGATGACCAGTTGATTCTGGAACTGAAGTTAACATGGTTTGAATAATTACCCCTTAATGACATTTTTAAAAGGTAGGAATAGACACACTACATCAGTGAAAGGGCTCTGATATCTTTATGCATTTAATTTTTTCTTTATATGGGTTCTTTTTTGATGGTAGCTCCACAACATAAATAGAATTACTAGTTGAAAGGGGATAAATATTTAGGATTACTTATTTAGTGAGAACTCAGTTTTCAAAAACTGAACAGATAACAATTCTATCAACCAACAGGCAGTGTCATTTTGATATTAATCAATCCTGCTTTTAGATGCTCTTGTCTTGACTGTAATAATCACTTCTCTCTCTTTTAAATTTTATTTATTAATGAGAAAGATCGGGAGAGAGAGAGAGAACCAGACATCACTCTGGTACATGTGCTCGTGGGGATTGAACTCAGCACCTCACACTTGAGAGTGCAATGCTTTATCCACTACAGCACCTCCTGGACCACTTTTAAATTTATTATTTATTTATTTATTTATTTATTTATTTATTTATTTTTATGAATGCAGTGCTTGAGAATGAAGGCCTTGTGCATGTGTGATACCACTGAGTTACCTCCCTGGATCATTGTTTAAAAAGTTTGATTACAGTATGTGAGGGTGATCTGGCTGCGACATCTGTCACCCCATTGATCCTCAGGGTTGATTTGGCTGATCTGGCTGGTTAGGCTCCATGTGCGTCCCTCCTGAAGCTACATGATCTGTTGAAGAAGACAACCTCTGAATAGAGACAGACTGGTCTTCGGTCGAGGGTATACAAGTAGCTATGCTTCCCTGCTAGAACCTTCAAACAAACTCTAAAAAGGTTAATTTCACACAAGACAGAGAGAGGGTGAGAATCAGAGCACACTCTGGTATATGCGGTATTGGGGATTGAACTAGGAATCTCAGGAATGCAAGCCCAGTCCTGGACTAGCTAGATCATTTCTCCAGTCACCCTAGTTAAAATAATAATTTCTAAGTGTGTGTGTGTTTGTGTAGGGGGTCGGGGTTCAGGTCCTGGAACATGATGGCAGAGGAGCTAGTGGGAGTTGTATTGTTATGTGGAAAACTGGGAAATGTTATGCATGTACAAACGTGTACTTACTGTCAACTGTAAACCATTAATCCCCCAATAAAGAAATTTTGAAAAATCATTTTATATAATTGTATTTTGGAGGGGATACCAAAGGTCCATCACCCATGGAGTTCCCTTGGTACTGTCTATGGTGCTCCCATGTGATGTCAGGGATCTAACCCAGGGCCTCATGCATGGAAAGGTGAATGCATTTTTCTCTGAGGTATCACCTGGCTCCAGGAAGATCATCTTGGTTTTGCTGCTCTGCCTCAGGCAGGTTGCATTCCTGTCAACTTACTAGGGAGTATATAATCATATATAACCTCATATCATATAATTCACTGTACCATTCCCCTAGACTTACGGTTAAGTATAATTATTAAATGTGATAAATTTACTTGGCCCTCTACTCTTGAATCTTTTTTCACATTTTAATTTTTTACCTGACCACTGCTCAGCTCTCGCTTATAGTGGTGCAGGGGCTTGAACCTGGGGCTTTGGAGCCTCAGGCATAACCATTATGCTATCTCCCCCCTGCCTTACTCTTGAATCTTCAATGTCCTCACACACACTCCAGCACTTCCTGTACAATCCTTGAGCCCCCTTGCTGTTGGTGTGATGGTTTTTCTAAGTACCATGTTGTTCTCTCAGATATCTTCTGCAATACATTTCATCCTTTGTAGGAGTCTTCTCATTTTTTAAGTCTTTAATGATCAGCAATGTAGCTCAGTAGTTAGTGGCAGTTTGATGGAAAGAACCATCTGGGGATATGACTCTTCAGAACATGTGTCTAGAATACAAGGTTTGCAGAAGTGACTTTGGGTAGTTGTTTGGTTTTTCTATCAGTCTCTCTCCCACCCCCCTCTCCTTGTTGTGGAATATTTCCAGACAGCAGTGGTGCACCTGGTTCAGCACACGTATTACCGTGTGCAAAGACTGGAGTTCAAGACCCCCAGCTCCCACCTACCGGGGGGAAAGCTTCACAAGTGGTGAAGCAGTGCTGCAGGTCTCTCTCCTTCTTTCCCTCTCTTTAACCTCTCAATTTATATCTGTCTTTATTCAATAACATAAAAAGTATTCAAACAGAAATCTTCAAAAGTGCCAGGTGGAGGTGCATCCAGTTAAGTACATACTACGAAGCTCAAGGACCCAGGTTTGAGTCCAGGGCTCCCCACTTACAGGGGTATGCTTCACAATTAGTCTGCAGGTGTCTATCTTTCTTTCTCCATTTCTATCTATCCCATCTCCCCCTCCCTTATCAATTTATCTCTGTCCTATCCAATAAAATGGAAAAAATGGCCACCAGGAGCAGTGGATTTATAGTGTCAGCACTGAGTCCCAGCAATAAGCCTGAAAGGGGAAAAAAAAAAAAAAAAAAAAAAAGGTCACTTAGAAGTTGCACTTGGGAGGCAGGGGTGGTGCACCTGGTCAAACACACACTTTACCATGTCCAAGGACCCAGGTTCTACCATGTTCCAAGGACCCAGGTTCAAGCCTCCACTCCCACTTGCAGGGGGATGCCTCACAAGTGGTGAAGCAGGTCTGCAGGTGTCTTTCTCCCTCTCTCTATCCCCTTACCCCTCAATTTCTCTGTCCTATCTAATAAAATAGACAGGAAAAAAAAAATTTTTTTTCAAAGGGAACTGGTAGAAGAAGAATCTATTAAAAACAACAAAAACCAGTGTGGGGGTAGATAGCATAATAGTTATGCAAAGAGACTCTCATGCCTGAGGCTCCAAAGCCACAGGTTCAATCCCCTGCACCACCATAAGCTAGAGCTGTACAGTGCTCTGGTAATAAATAAATAAATAAATAAAACTCCTGAAGGGCTATTCTCTAAGATACTCAAGTAGGGACAACTTGTGTTTAGCAAATCCTGTTATCACAACAAAATTACATTAAAAAGGAGTAATCTGCTCAGAAATATACCTAAAACTGAAAAAGCTTCCACAGCAAGGTACAAAAGGACAGCATCCAGATGGTAATTAGATAGAAATATCCAGGGGCAGGGGGACAAAAAGCCTATGGTGCGGTGGGGCAAGAAGCTGAAATCAGGATGAGCTCCCTAAGGTGCAGGACTTTACTTTAGGGCACAGGGCTGGCTGTGATGAACTGTTGGTATTCTAATCCTATTATGACCCTACACTTACAACATTTGAACAGGAGGTAAGAAATTGAAGAAAAACTAAGGCACGAGAACACCATATTTCCTTTCTTTAAAAAAAAATATTTATTATTGGTTAGAGACAGAGAAATTGAGAGGGAAGGGGGGAGAGACAGAGAGACACCTGCAGCAATGCTTCACCACTTATGAAGCTTTCCCCTGCAGGTGGAGACCAGGGGCTTGAACCTGGGTCCTTGTGCATTGTAATGTGAATGCTAAACCTTAAGCTTTGCTTAAGGTGGTGGGGGGTGGGTTAGGGGTTGAATCTGGGACTTTGGAGCCTCAGGCATGAAAATCTCTTTGCATAACCATTAAGCTATCTACCACTGCCCAATGTTATAGGATTTATCTTGGAATATTTTCTTTAATTTTTTTTTTATTTAAAAAAGGAGACATTAACAAAACCGTAGGATAAGAGGGGTACAACTCCACATAATTCCCACCACCAGATCTCAGTATCCCCTCCCCTCCCCTGATAGCTTTCCTAATCTTTATCCCTCTGGGAGTATGGACCCAAGGTCATTGTGGGATGCAGAAGGTGGAAGGTCTGGCTTCTGTAATTGCTTCCCTGCTGAACATGGGCGTTGACTAGTCTATCCATACTCCCAGCCTGCCTCTCTCTTTCCCTAGTAGGTTGGGGCTCTGGGAAGCGAAGCTCCAGAACACATTGGTGGTGTCATCTGTCCAGGGAAGTCTGGTCAGCATCATGCTGGCATCTGGAACCCGGTGGCTGAAAAGAGAGTTAACATACAAAACCAAACAAATTGTTAAGCATTTTTTTTCTTTTTAAAGAGTCTTAAAGGTATGAGAAGGACTAGGAATGGACTGTGGTGAGTAGTGATTCTTCAGCCCTGAGAACAGTCCAGAGGGGTAATGGTGCAGTTTTCAAATATCACCACAAGGTGGAACTAATTTTGTTGGAAAAAGCTTCTTAGACAGTGGACTGAGTTGGTGAGGGATTGCAATATCCTTCTGCAGAGCAACAACTGGGTGCTCTCTCTGTGCTGGCTTCTGCTTTCCAGATACTCCCTGACTTGAGTGACCAGGGGCAGCAGCTTGGTGGGAAGTCAGTTTCTCTGCATCAACATATGGATTTAGGCCTTGACCTTATCAAATAACTTTTCATTTCAGAACCACCACTCTGTATCTAAACCAGGTGCAGAATCAACAGCAATATTGGGCTTCCTAAAAACTTTCAGAAGTTTTTCCATTTCTTAAAATGCTTAGGATAAATAAGAATATTTAGAGGCCAGTTGGTGGTGCACCTGGCTGAGTTCACACATTACAATGCACAAGGACCTGGGTTCAAGTTCACGATTCCCACTTTTTTTTGGGGGGGTGGGGCTTCATGAGCAGTGAAGCAGTGCTGTAGATTCTTTTTCTCTCTCTTTAAATTTTTTTTTAGTATATTTATTTATTTGATAAAGATAGCCAGAAATAAAAAAGAAGGGGGATATAGAAAGGGAAAGAGATAGACACCTGCAGCATTACTTCATCATTTGTGAAGCTTCCCCCTGCAGGTGGGGACCAGGGGCTTGGACCTGGGTCCTTGCACATTGTAACATGTGCGCTCAATCAGGCGAGTCACCATCTGATTCTTTTTCTCTCTCCCTGTGTGTTTCCCCCTTCTTTCTCAATTTCTCTGTCTCTGTTCAAAATAAATAAATAAATAAATATTTTTAAAAGGGAGCATTTAACAAAGGAATCAAGAGACTTCCTGAGATGTTTTACAAAAGCCCTTCTACACCATTTATTTTTAAAGAAAAGTGAGCCACTGATACATTTTAAAAGAGAAAATCTGACTGAAGACAAACATATGTGGTGAGTATCGGGGGAAATTTTAGAATAATCACACTGTTGTTGGTGTTACTAACATCTCAGTATGTATTAAACAAGGGAACTTATGAGCTACACTCTAAATGGCAACTTGTAAATCATATTTTCTCTTGGAGGAACGGTACAATCTAGTAATTCTCCTTTACTTCCATTATATTCTGCAAACCCCATTTCTTTTCTGGTCATATTAAATTTGAAAAAAAAAGGTCACTACTACAGGTTGGGAGGTGGTGCTGAGGACAGGGTGCTGGGTTTGTGGGTACGAGGTCCCAAGCTCTATCTATGGCAGAGTGCTGTTCTGGTGTCTCTTTCTCCTCTCTCTCTCTGCCTAGCTTTCATGAAATAAATCCTTTTCTTTCTTATCTTTACTTATTTATTTATTTATGGCCAGAAATTGAGAGGGAAGGGAAAGGTACAGAGAGAAGCAGAGAGACACCTGTAGCACTGCTTCATCACTTTCAAAGCTTTCCTCCTGCAGGTAGGGACTGGAGAATAAATCCTTTTCTCAAAAAAAGAAGTTGTGGGGGCTGGGCAGTAGTACAGCAGGTTAAGCGCACATGGTGTGAAGCTGGAAGACTGGCTCAAGGATCCAGGTTTGAGGCCCCAGCTGCCCACCTTGGGGGGGGGGGTGCTTCACAAATGATGAAGCAGGTCTGCAGGTGGCTATCTTTCTTTCCCCCTCTCTGTCTTCCTCTCCTCTCTCTATTTCTGTCTGTTCTGTCCAATAACAGCAATAACAACAATAATATCAAAAGCAACAAAAAATTTTTAAAATTTGTACTTTTATATTGTAATCTGTTTAGCCATGAAAATATCAGTCAAAGCTCCAAACATAATATTTTATTGGGTTATCAAAAAGGTTCTGATGCATTTTTGCATAGAAAAATACTTCATGACTTCCAAAGAACCAACATTTAAAAATACATTTAAAAAATATTTCTATGGGAGAATGACCAAAGCCTCTCTCAGCTTTGGTTAATGATGGTCCTGGGATTGAATCTATGACCTCCGGTGTCTCGAGCACACAAGACCTGTGCTCTAACATGGTGAATGATTGCCGTAGCTCTCAGATCTTATTTTACTTTTATTTTTTTTAGTGTTATTTATTTATTCATTCATCTATTGATAGAAGCAGAGAGAAACTGAGATGGAAGGGTGTTGGTATGCTTCTAATTCTGCTTCTAAAAACCCCTTCTGTTTCATTTGGTTTAATCCCCCCTGCTTAACATTGTATTCTATTTACATAACCACTGTTAACTAAGCACCACCCTTCCTCCAGGGCATTGGTGGTTCAGTGGTAGAATTCTCTCCTGCTCCGCCCCATCTCCTTGTCACACCCTGATTTTCACCAATCTCTTTTTGCTCCACCCTCTCTAGGTCACATCCTGTTTACACCCTACTGGGCAAGTATATATAAGGACAGGTTTGTGAGTTTTACTTTAGTTTAGTTTTAGCTTAGCTTGGCTTAGCTTGTGCTGCATTCTACATGAATAAAGAGATACTGCGTACAGCTCAGCTATGAGTCTCTGGTCATCTGTCTCCCACTTGCGAAGCTCGCCCAACAGAAGGGGGAGATAGAAAAGGAGAAAGAAAGACTCCTGCAAACACTGTTTCATCACTCATGAAGCTTCTTCCATCACCCACAGGTGGGGACTGGGGATTTGAACCCTGGTCCTTGCTTATGCTAACATGTGTGCTCAACCTAGTGCTCCACCACCCAGCTCCTCTGATTTAAAATCTTCTCTCTCTTTATAGTGGCATGCTATGAGGCATAGGGGTGCTCAGCACCAGTCCCCCCAACCCCCACCCCAGCTTTGTCTATCTTTGGACCCATCAGAATTGCAGGAAGTAAAAGTGGGAGAGGATAAGGAAAAATTTTTTACTTGACTCACACTGTGGTAGAATGGCTTCATGCTCATTGTGTGCACGTGTCAACAACTGTGCTATAAACCACTAAGATCCCAATTCAATGAAAAAAACAAAACCAAACAAGAAAACAACAACAACAAAGACCACTTTATGGAGGTGTTCCCTTATTGCATTCTCTTCAAAGAACCTTAGTAGTGCTAGTATCACCGAATTCCCTTGGCTTGGGAATTTAGCCCTGTTTTTGCTTCCAACTGAAGGCAGGCTATTCAAAACAGGTTTTAAGACCTCTAAAGAGTTGTCACTTTGACATGTGGGTTATTCAAGCTGGGGTCAATTGAGGTCCCTCAAGCTTACAAGAAACTTTTACTACTTTTTTAGCTGCTCAGAAAAATGAAAGGGGTTTAACCCAGATCTAAGATTTTAACCAATGATAACCTCCCCCTTTTTTAATCAGAGAGGGCACCTATATATATATAGCAGAACATTTAATATCACAGAGCATCAGGTTTTCTTCATATGAACCACATTCTCATCATGTGAGCCTCCCTCTCTCTTCTTGAAGGCCCAGGTCCCTTTCCCATCCCCTAGCTCAGGATATATACCCTGGTTTGGTTCCAATGGTTTTAGAATCCATATCCATGTGGATTCTCCACATGCACACAACTAAATTTATTCCTTTTAAAAAAACAAGAAACATTAGTTTTTTTTCATGAGGTACATTTATTTATTTATTTATAAAAAGGAAATATTGACAAAACCATAGAATAAGAGGGGTACAACTTCACACAATCCCCACCACCAGAACTCTGTATCCCATCCCCTCCCCTGATAGTTTTCCTTTTCTTTATACCTCTGGGAGTATGGACCCAAGGTCATTGTGGGATACAGAAGGTGGAAGGTCTGGCTTCTGTAATTGCTTCCCTGCTGAACATGGGTGTTGACAGGTCGATCTATACAAACTCCCGCCTGCCTCTCTCTTTCCCTGGTGGGGCAGGGTTCTGGGGAATTGGAGCTCCATATTTGTGGGGTTGTCTGTCCAGGGAAGTCTGGTTGGCATCATGGTAGCATCTGGAATCTAGTGGCTGATAATAAAGTTTCATACAAAGCCAAACAAATTATTGACTAATCATGAACCTAAAGGCTAGACTAGTGCAGATGAAGAGTTGGGGGGGGGGCTCCATTTCGTAGATAACTAGTAGGCATATTTTAATTATATTCCAAAGGGTCTTTGGCTATCTAGTTTTTTTCTTTTTCTTTTTCTTTCTTTTTCTTCCCCTGAGCCTGAAGTCTAATATGCAGATGGATTCAAGTTATTGTCTGGGGAGATGATGCCATGGCTGGAATGGCTTCATTTCTCTTTCTCAGCTGTTGTCATGTCCACGGCACATTCTCATTGTCTCTGCTCTAAGAAACTAGGAGTCCAGATCCACAGAGAGTAGCAGCAACTCTTCTTGGTTCTCCTCTGAAAGCAATTCATCATCTACTTTTTGCCTCTAGAATTCCAGACTGAAGATGAGCCACTCAGCCTATCTGCCTCCATTACTGTAAGGGGTACACATCAAGCTTTCTGAGGCTTCTGGTTGAAGCTCCTCTCATTAAAGTCTGAGTGAAGACTTGCTATGCCTACTTCTCCCACCCCTGAGTCCAATCAGGAGAAAGGAAAAGTATTAATTGTTATTTTTTTTGGTGCTAAGAATCAGAGTTTGAACCTCTGCCATTAAGCCATGTCCCAATCACTACACCAGTTATTTGGATCAGTCTTTCATTACCTTCTCTCTAGAAACAGAGGTGCATGGGCCAGTTGTTGTAGCTGATAAGAGAGATTTTGCTTTGAAGAAAGAAGGATCTGTGTGCCACCAAATCTAAACCCTAATATGACTTTTGCTTTGTCATACTGACTTTGATTTCCTACTGATTCCAAGATCTTCATTTTTTACATAGTTAAGTCACAGAGTGTTCTGTCTTTTAACTCATGCTAGAGTAACTTTTATGAGATGGCTTCTAAGTTGCTTTGTGTGCCTATTTAAAATCTCTGCCTGCTTGGTAAACCTCTGCATCCACAGAAATATCTCCCAGAATCATTGTTTGAAAACCACACAGGACTTCTGAGCATTATGAGACATCACTGAGTATGACTTCACTGTTGGAAATATTTTTTTCTATCTCTTTGTCTAAGAAGAAACCCAAAAATATAAGGCACTGTCAATATAAAATTCTTCCATTTCCTCTTTATGTCTTAAAAAATTGTTCATTGCTTCTCAGCTGGATAATTCTGTAGAAATTACCTACCCTTCAATTTTTTATTTGTAAAATGGTAATTGTAACAATGGTAACCTCACTGACTTGTTCTGAGAATAAAAATGGGTAATTTGTCTCTAAGCCACTTAACACAGTGCCTGGCACATCAGCCAACTATGTACTCAATCACAGCTTGACAGTTACCCACTTAAAAGAACTAAGGATCACTTTTCTTTTTTTCTTTTTCCCTAAACAAGTCCACTGCTGCCCGTGGCCATTTTTTAAAATTGATAGAATAGAGAGAAATTGAGGTTGGAGGGGGAAAATAGAGAGGGAGAAAGAATAAGAGAGAACTACAGTACTGCTACATTGCTCATGAAGCTTCCTGCCTGCAGGTGGGGAGTGGGGACTTGAATCTGGGTCCTTGTGCATGGTAACCTGTGCTCAGCAAGGTACACCACGGCATAGCAACCAGAATTGAAAATATTTTAAAATGATAACCTTGTTTTATTTTATTTTTTGTTTTTATTAGTGATTTAATACTGATTTACAAAATTATAAAATAATAAGGATATGATTCCACAATGTTCTGTCCCCATCCCCTCTGGCAGAAACTGCAATAGTTCTCCTCAGGTCACAGATATAGGTTGAAAAAGAAGTCCATTATGTGGTCCAGGAGGCGGTGCAGTGGATAAGGAATTGGATTCTCAAGCATGAAGTCCTGAGTTCAATCCCCAGCAGCACGTGTGCTAGAATGATGTCTGTTTCTTTCTCTCTCTCTTCCTATCTTTCTCATAAATAAATAAATTCTTTTAAAAAAGGAAAGAAGTCCATTATTACTCACTTGTATGGTCCTACCTTCACTTTTCACTTCCTTTTTTTTTTTTGTCTTCCTTTATTGGGGAATTAATGTTTTACATTTGACAGTCAATACAATAGTTTGTACATGCATAACATTTCTCAGTTTTCCACATAATAATACAACTCCCAGTAGGTCCTCTGTCATCCTTTTCCAGGACCTGTACTCTCCCCACCCACCCACCTAAGAGTCTTTTACTTTTGCGCGATACACCAACTCTAGTCCTTCACTTCCTTTCTAAGTCACACCTATGCCTACAACTACTTCCAGTATCCTTCTTTTCCTTTTCTCTCTCAGATAAGAGAAACAATGCCCGACTTCCCCTGGTGTTTTCCAGATTCACTTTCCTTTCAGTGATGGTATAAAAACATGATTCTTGGTGACAAATGTTTCAAGTCCAGATGGAATTGGGGTTCAGAGCCTTCTGATCATCTTCCCTCTATCATTTCTCTCCTCTGGGGCGGGGGATGGACCAAAATTTCTTTATGGGACACAGAAGGTAGAAGGTATGACTTCCATTATTGTTTCTCTGCTGGACATGAGCGTTGGCAGGTCGATCCATACCCACCAGCCTATCTTTCCCTAGTGAGGTAGGGCTCTGGAGAGGTGAGATTCTGGGGACACACTGATGAGGTTGTCTGCTCAGGGAAATCAGGATGTAATCATAGTAGCATCTGCAACTTGGTGACTGAAAGTTTGTAAGATATACAACAGGACAAAATGTCTAATAAATAGGAATAAAAAAAGAAGAAATAGACCAGAATAGGGACCTTAGGATGGGTTCCTAGAGGCCCATGACTTTAGTACTTTTTGCTTGATTTTGATAGCTAACATGGAGGTGGTCTAGAATATTGTCTAGACCACCTGAAAGTTGATTCAACCTGAAAGTTGAATCAGGGCAGACTGTAGCTCCCAAACTTAAAAAAAAAAAAATATATATATATATAAAAGAAAAAATATATATAAATACAACTAAGTATTACATCAATCTGACCCAGGCCCATTTATATTCATATTTAGCACAGGAGCCTATATAATTTCTGTGTCTCCGACGGTCATGATACCCTATTTTATGAAGTCATAAGAGCAAGGTAGAAGGAAAAAGCATTTAAAATATGCAACCAAACCAAATATATGGCAGGTTATGTATGCCTATGTAGTGAGTGCACTTGTATCTGAAATCCAGATAAAGGAAGAAAAATCAATAAAATAAAAAATAGTCATCCATTAAGACACTGAAGATGCATGGAATAGGCTCCCCAGACAGTCATGGGATGAGTCTCCTCAGGATGTCCACTCTAGCATGCAGATTATTTTGAGCTCAGGTTACTTGAGGCTAGGGAGAAACTCTTGCCTCTAGCCTACCTGGGAAGCTCTGTTAACTACCTGGAAGTATGAAGACAGAGGGTATTATTATCCAGAGGTAGAACTGTGTTTAGAAATGATCCCTCTTGGAAACCTATCTCCATATACCTTCAGACTAAGCATAAGTCAACCCCCTCCTTACCAGGTGAAGACCTCTTTCTCTCCTTGGCACTCAGGCAGCCTTAGTTCAGGATATAAGCTCTTTTCTCTCTGATCAAAAAAGGAATATTCATTATCTAGGCAGATTCCCTGTGTGTATGTTATTAAATTAATCTCTTCCTTCTACCAGGCTGTCTGAGGCCGTCTTGATACTTGGCCAGCCTGAGAAGAATGCACAGGTGTGGGAGACTATTGTAAAGTCAGAGAAAATAGGATCATGGGGATTTGGGGAGGAACAAGAAAATAAGTCAGACTTCTTTAACATGGTATTATTTGTAGATTTGACTTGGGAGATGTATAAATATTGAATAAATAGTATAGCAACATTAGAAAATTACAGCCACCCCCCCAAAAAAAAAGTAAAAAAAAAAAAAAAACCAGTCTTGATGATAACCAAGAAAAGGAATTTGTCTAAGGGGCTATAAAACACAGTTGTTAAGTTCACATTTCTTGTTGGATAACCCTGAGGAAAAAAAAAAACCATCCAAGTAAAAATGTTAAACTATGTAAATCAAGCATATTTTTGCTAGCAGAACTGTTATTCTGAGATTGTTGAGTTTGTTGTGGCATGCCAAATCAATACAACAACACACAGAGTTGTAATTCTGTTATTCCCAGAGTTAATGAAATCCAGAACCTCAGTGTGGGAGTATGGAAATGTGGTTATAAGATAGAAAGGGCTAAGAACAGTCCTGATTTTTTTTGTGGGAACTATTAATATGAAATTATTTATGTCTAGAATTTATTTCCTGGATCTGTCCATGGAAATTATCTAGGAAAGATTACCAACTCTGTAGCAATGAGCACTCCCAGGCTCCAGACTGTGGTTCATGTGTTAAAATGTACCCATGGGACAGTTATTCATGGAGTGAAACATGGTGAGGTGATGCCATTGAGATTCCTGAAGAAGAAATCTTCCCATAGCACTCGCACATGAGGAAGCATTAAGTTTGGACAGGAGACAGAAACAGTGTGGAGAAACCATGGTTTTCTGAACCCTTGCTGTGTTTTCTATTGGAAAGGCAAGGCAAAGTAAAATGGCTTAGGAATAGATGGAGTGAATAATGTTGGCAAGCACTGGGATACATAAGTACTCTTTAGTTTTCTAATAGCTGATCCTAGGCTGACTTAGGACAGGGGAAATGTTGACTTAGTGTGTGAGATAACAAAAGGAGAAAGATGTCTGGAGCCAGGATTGGTTGGCATACACATGAAAGATATGTTAACAGGTAAATAGCTTATTTTATTAGAAATTAGCTCTGGGTGGGACATTCTAGCCCCAGTCTGTTCCCAAGGTGTTGAAATATCATACCATTAAAACATGTTGAATATGCAGTCTGGGAGGTGGAATTCTGGGCTTCTAATCATGAGGTACTGAATTTGATCCCTAGCATCACAGATGCCAGAGTACTGCTCTTGTTCTGCCTCCCTCTCCCTCTCTTTTCCCCTTCTTTTCCTCTTCCCTCTCCCTCTCTCCCTCCCTCTCCCTCTTCTGCCCCATCTTGGAATAAGTCTTTTTTTTTTTTTTTTAAGTGGCATCATGGTAGCATCTGCAACTTGATGGCTGAAAAACAATAAGATATAAATCAAGACAAATTGGTTAATAAGCTGAAAAGTAAGAACAGAGCGGATGGAACTAAGGGTCTTCATGCTGCAAGAAGCTAGGAAGTCTATTTTAGGAATATTCCAAGAGGCCCATGACTTTAGTAGTACTTGCCTGAGCCCGATAGCTAACATGCATGTGGGCTAAAAGTATTGACTGGGAAGATGATGTCAGAGTTGAGAATAGGACTAGAAAGCTGGATTAGGGCAGAGAGCAGCTCCCATACATGAGGAAAGCATATCAATACCATTAACTGTAAAACCCATCGATCTGATCTAGGGCTCATATCTATTCATATTTAGCACAGGAGCCTGTGTAACCTCTGCATCCCTGTCAATCTGAGCTTGTAGTCCATGGTCATAGCTAGGGGCATTCTAAGCTGATCATTTCAGGATCAGTCTTCCTCGAGTAGCAGAATAAGTTGACCAAGTTTCCCTTTGGGAAGTGGGGCAGTCAGCAGTCCCTACCATTACTGTTCAACAGTAAGGGCAAAACCTGAAGAAGCCTACAAGAGGGATTATGATAACGTGGGCAGATAACCTCACCAATATGTTCTGGAACCTTACCTCTCCAGAGCCCTAGGGAACAGAGAGGATGGAAAGATAGAAACAGGCTAGGGATATGGATTGACCTGCCAAAGCCTATGTCCAGCAGAGAAGCAATTATAGAAGCCAGAACTTCCAAAATTTCAAAAGAATTTTGGTCCATACTTCCAGAGGGGGAGAAATGTTAGGAGAAGATGACTAGAGTGTTCTGAAACCCCATTCCATCAACAACCAGAGAGAGAAGAGGAAAAAGGAAAGATATTTGGAAGTAGTAATAGGGTAGGTGTGACTTAGAAAGTAAGAGAAGGCAGGACCATAGGAAAAAAAATGGGCAAAAAGATAGATAGATAGATAGATAGATATAACAGATAGTTATAGAAATAATAGTCAATTTATATCTGTGGCATTGGGAGAACCACTGCAGTTTCCAATGTAGGAAATGGGGACACAGAACTTTGTTAGTGGGAAAGGTGTGGAATTGTACCCCTGTTGTCTTGTAATTTTGTAAACCAATATTAAATCGCTAATAAAAGAAAAGTTCAGAGACCTTTATTCTTTTCTAGATGATGATCTTTCCTCCTCTTTTGAACTGCGTATCTCCCACCCCCACTCTTCATTTTAGTCTGTTCCCTCTCTTTTACAATCCCCATCACAACTAAAAGGAGGCCTATGCACAAGAAACACCCAACAACCAATTAGTGAATTGAATTAAACCTGGGAAGAATGGAAGGCTGCCTGAGGAAATCAAATAATTAAGCATCATTAACCTTAATTTTAGACATATCACTTAACTGCTGAGTATGGAGATTTATACCTGAGTTCCAAGTGGCTAAGTTTGCCAGGAATCTGGCTGCTGCCTTAAATGGTGGGTAAGGCTGTATAATGTGTTATAATGTATGCTTGCAGTCACGCATAATTGCTGCCAATTTGTATCTTAGGAAGAATAAAAACAGAAAATTGATAAAGGGGCTCTATTTCTACCTCTAATATGAATAGCCCCTGATTACCTTAAGAACTACCCTTACTTTGTCTATACCAGTGTGAAAATATCTATGAAATTCCAAACAACATGTTGCAATTTTTATAAAAGAAGATAAAACATTTCACTAAACTAAAACATTAGATAAATTTTTTAAAATGTAGGTAAATTGTGAGAAAAATTTAAAAAACAGGGGCTGGGTGGTGGCACACCTGGTCGAGCACATGTGTTACAGTGTGCAAGGAACTGGGTTCAAGTCCCTGGTCCCCACCTGCACGGGAAAAGCTTCATGAATGGTGAAGCAGGACTGCAGGTGTCTCTCTGTCTCTCTCCCTCTCTCCCTCCCCCTTACCTCTTGATTTCTCTCTGTCTCTGTCCAATAAACAATAAATAAAAGATTAAAAAATAAAAATAATAAAACAAAAAAACCCCACTGTGATTTTAAACAAAACAATGTATAGACATTGTCTAATTAGCATGAGTAAGAGTTAAGTTCCTCTAATGCATTTCTGATCACACACACAAAAAAATCAAGGCCAGGGGTAGATAGCATAATGATTATGCAAAAAGGCTCTCATGCTTGAGACTCCAAAGCCCCCCAGGTTCAATACCTCATACCACCATAAGCTAGAACTGAGCAGTGCTCTGGGAAAAAAAGAAAAATCAATAAACTTATAGAGGCCCAAAACACCTTTTTTTTTTTTTTTTTTTTTCCATTGCTAGGGCTTCACTGCTCTGGGCTATTTTTTTTTTCAAATAGAAAGGGAAAGACAAAGACAGAGATGGGAAGAGATACCACAACACTACAGCTTCCTTCAGTGCCATAGGGCCTGAACCTGGGAACACACCAAAAACACTTCTAATAGTCAACAATAATTTGTATTTATTCAGTCATTCATTCATTTTCAAGACCAGCTGAGTTCATAGTCTGGTGGCCAGAGCCTATCTCAACAGCTTAGGGCACATGGCAGGAACTAACTTTGTACAGAAAGGAGACCAACTCTTCCATGGCATTTCTCTCTTTCTTTCTCAGATTGGATGACTGAAACATTTCAGTTAACCTAACATGCACAATTTGTGATGTGAGAAAAACCAGAGTGCCTGGAGAAAACATTCAGACTCAGAGAAAATGTGCCAGCTCCCCAACAATGACTGACCAGGAGTTGACATTTTCCTCTTACCAATATTAGAATAGGTAGGAAATCTTAGGGTCATTCTAGATTCTTTTTGGTCTCATTTTGAATGGAATCCACCCACAACTCCTGCTGACTTTACCTTCAAAATCTACCCAATGTTTAGCTATCTCTGTGATACTGTGATATAACACTGTGATATGACACTGTGGTACTCCAATCCAAGCCAGCACTCTTATCAGGAGCCTTGTTCTAACTCCTTACCTAGCTTCCTGCTTTCACGTGATACTGACTGTATTCTACCCACCTGCTGAAGTGTTTATTTATAAGAAGCCAGGCTTTTCACATCTCTTCCCTGCTCAGTACCTGCCATACCTGGCAAGTCACACTAGTCCTAATGGTGTCTATAAAATCCAGGTGCTTCCTCTTTGTAGGACTCATTTCTTCTACTCCTCCCCTCAGTCATTCTGCTTTTTGTTTGTATTTGCAGTAAATAGTAGCTGAGTGAATGAATGGATTCTATAATAATTATTGTCAATAACAGTTAGTACAAGCTGTTCTATCAGTCCAGTCCAGGGAAATGCTCTTTTACTCAACCGGTCTATATCAGTGGTTCTTAGGCTATGTGGTGGAAGACTTACTACATCTGAGATGGCTGGGTCCTACCCCTAGAGTTTCTCATTCAGTTTAAAGCTGCAGTGGGCCTAACAATGTCCATTTCTGGCAAGTTCCTAAGTGATACTTATGATGCTGGCCCAGGCACTTTGGCTTACACATTTCCTCCTGAAGAGTAATTGACCATTCTGAGAAGATATTTTGCAAATGTTATCCTAGTTTTCCTGATTTTTCACTGGATGAAAAGATCAACTGCAGAATTGCACAGTGACAATTCTTTGGACTTTAATATTTAGACACTTAGCCACAGGGTGGCCCCCTAGCTCCAGCAATTACTCCATGGAGCCCCAAATTAATGGTTTGAAGAAATTCCAAACCATTTCTCTTAAATGAAAAGAAGGAGGAGGAGGGGATTTATTTAGCTATAGGTGCTAGTTGCCTGTTCACAAAAGGCTCCCTCATGTGTAAGATTCTGTGCTCTGGGGAAGTCACTGCAGTCAGATGTGGACACGGGAAAGTAGGTAGGTATGTCAGTGTAAGGAGACATTATGTCAGAAAAAGGAAGGTGATTTCATTGTCACCAACATGGTGGGAAACACACACACAACACAAATATCACTTTCATGTTGTCTTCTTCACTGAGAGATACTAAGTAGCTCTGACTAGCACTCACACCCCTCCACCCCTCTTTAGACCCCTAACTGGGATAAAAAAGGGGGGGTCTTTGCTTCAGTTGAGGCTGCCCTTTCCTGATGTCCTCATTTCATGCTCATCTAGACCAGGGTACTAGACTTGCAAGAGGAAGAAAAGGGATAAAAAAAAATTGAGGGCCTGGGCATGTAGTCCTTCTGTGCATGCACTGGTAGTTGGGAGGAGGGGCTGGGCTGGCAGCTGGTGAGTGGAGATGATGAGTGGTGGCAGGTGTGGAACATGGGAGGGTGGGGAGGCATGGAGAGTGGACTTAGTGTAGGACTCCTCCCTTTTCTCCCCAGAACAACTATTCTCCTGCTTCTTTGTCTGTAAAACCTGCTTTTGTTCTTTAATGGAATCTACAAAATTCATCCAAGTGAGAATGTGCAAAAGTTGAAAATAGCCTTCCATATGGAACTGCTTCTCTTGATCTGGCTGTATGCAAAAGCTGAGTCACTGCATTCTGATCTCAATTTGCAAACATCCACTTGACAGAGAAACAAGGAAGTCACACTCCAGGGGGAGAATCCACATTGCCATTAGTGACAAGTCCTATCAGTCCCTTTCCTCAGGAAAACACCTCATCCCTTTGGAACCTGATAAATTATAACCAGTTCCCACATGGTGAAAAGAGGTAGAAACATCCAGATCTGAACGGGGACTTGCTTCTTCAGAATCCCTAGAGTCTGGAGTGAAGACTTCCAGTGCAGGCTTGTAGGATGATCCTATACTAAAAAGCTTCTAGATCCCCTAATTGTTCTGGAATGTGGTGTTACTAAAGACACAATTATGTAAAAAGGAAAGGACTGGAAATGGTGGTGATGATGCTAGAGGCATGGGTACCTACCTGCCTTGTGTAGGAAATCGCTCAGCACTTCTATGGGTCCAAACCACTCACTTTTTGCAATGGCTCAGATTGTACTGAATAAGTGGTATCCAGAGGCAGCCACAGGCCTATGCAATGAAGCACCTGTGACTGTTCCATGACAACGTGACCCATGGCAAAGGGTCTCTCCTGTGTGTGTTGAGAGAGCATCATGCTGGCTAAAGGTAGTAAAACAATTCAGCCCCCCATCCCAAACCCCCCCCACACACAGGCCAGCCCTTAGAAGAGCAAATGCCACTTGAAAACAAGATAGCAACAAAAGAACATGCAGATCCTAGTAGGAAGAAAGAAAAACTGTATTCATTTTTGAAGATTGCTATCTTAAGGCAAGTGTCACAATACACAACAGAGAGATGAGCAGTATTTATGGGCACATGTTAGAAGAGAGTAGCAGGAAAGACATTTTCAGGCAATGAAAAGGAGGGGGCAGTACCCAACCAGGTTGCTCCTGGGGAGTCCTCTTGTGGACTGGGTACCATCTATGCTCTGTCAGCCTCCCAGGAAGAAGAGGAGCAATCATCCTGGGGATCTTGCATGGAAATTCCCTTCTCCAGGCCGCCGCATTCTCCTTGTCACAACTCCAGGTCCAGGTGAGAAGATGAACAGTCCCTGGGTCTTGTGATACAAATCTCACTCTCATATTCAAAATTCTTTCTTAGAGACAAGACAATCAGGACACCAAAGCCATAGTTAGCTCACCTCTATCTGAACCCAAACTTGCTAAGGATGGAGCTAAAACTGCACATATATGTAAATACACACACATTATATGTGGGTGGGAAGATATATTAAAGGCTTTGAAAGAGTGATTGCTCACTTGGAATCAAACAATATGATTGTTTCTCCTTTGAAAACTGAGGGGTACGAGGTCTAGCCTGAGGGTAAAGATTTCCAGGCTCTTCTTAGCACAGTTTCAGGTCCCTCCAGGTTTCTCAGGTGATGAAGGTGGCTTACTTGTTTAGAGAGTTCTGAAGGAAGTCAGGCCTTCCTCCCCGATCAGAGCAGCTCCAGTCTCTGGTCCTCTTAAGGTTTTCAGATGCACAGTCAAGTTCCGTTCATCTGTCCAGGTGAGATTGACTGCCTGTGCTATTTGCTCATTCTCATCATAATGATATATATATCATCCTTTTTTTTTTTTTTCAGGGCCAGTACAGGAGAAGCAGCACAGTAATAGAGGACAACAAGGGAATGAGCAAGGTTGAAAGTTTGGGAACTTTAATGGCCTGTGGTGGAGCGGCAGAAACAGTGCTGGGGACCACAGGGAAGTCAGGTATCCAGAAATGTGGTGGGAGATGAGTTGTTAATTCACAAAAATTTGAAGGACATCAGAAAGAGGCTGTTGCTGTCACTATCAAGCAATGACAGAACAAGTTGACACAGAGTAGCATGATGAAAACTGCTAATACGTATGGAGGACAGAGTCCTGCTCATAAAAACTAGGTCTCCAGGGAGAAAGGTATCACTTTCAGAAAAAAAGAAATCAGAAGGATATGTGTGTGTTGGGGGTGCTAGCACTTGATATACTAGAAGTAACATGGTCGTTTTCTGGGATTCACTCAGTTTGCCTCACCAAGACCCTCTGAGGTAGGTAAGAGTTGGGTGGCATCAGCCTCATTTCACAAATGGGGTAAAGTGAGGCCCCAGGACTTGCTATAGTTTTCCCACAGACATGTACCAATGGCAACAGTGAAAACATCAGTCTTGTGCCTTCTAGTTTGTTTGTTTTTTGTCACTGAAGCATGATCTTTGCTATAAAGTCCCCTCACCTAATTCAAACCTGCATCAACAGGCATCTGCAGGAATATGGACATTTGGCTTTTAATTTTAAACTTTGATTACTGTCAGGGAGAGAAACTTAGATCTTAGAAATCAGCTGAAGACAGTGGACCAAGGGATGGGACATAGGCAGCCCATTAGTAGGTGAGTTTTTGTGTGTTTCTACAATTTTAGGAAAAGGTCCAGTTGAATTAAAACAATAGATTTGGGGTTGGGAAAATAACATAGCAGTTTACACAACAGACTTTTCCTGCCTGAGGCACCAGAGGTCCCAGGTTCAGTCCCTGGTATTACTATAAGCTAGAGTTGAACGGGGATCTGGTTGGGGGGAAATAGATATATATATATCACCATCAAAGGGTACTTAATGAGATGACTATGTCCCTCTCTAGGCCTGTTATCAAATGAGAAGATAAGAATAAAGTTACACTGTTGTCAGAGGTCCAGGTCACAGAAGTTAGCCAGGGTGGGGATGAGAACCGGGACAACAGTGTGTATCTTGTCTTGCTTAGGGTGCGTCCCTCCCCTGATGCAGCCTGCACTCCTCCACCCTTCTTTGACCTCAGATTTTGAATTGTTTACTCAATGTTACTGACCACAGACCCCAGCAATGCTAATGTATCTAATTTGCGGCTCTTCTAGCCACATAACCACATAAATCTTGTGGCATAAGATCTAAATACCTGGAGTCAGGTCAGAGAATTCAAACCAGGTATAAGAATTTGGGAGTTTTTCCAGTTTCTAGAACTCACAAGGCAACATGATAACTGTCGCTCACTTAGGTTTGCCCAGAAAGCACCAATGCAAAGCTGACTGGGTACAATAATGACTACAGCTGCATTTGTCGAAGTTTTAACCAACAGGTCCCCAAGATTTTCTTACTTCTCCAAGTCTGGCAGCTTGAGGGCTTATTTCCAGACAGAATGCTGGTGCACACATGGTTGCACGTGGACGTGGAACAAGCCAAATGTCAGTGTCCTGCTTCTGGGTAACCAGTTCCTCCTGAAATCCCAATACTTGTGCCAAGAAGCAATCTCTTTAAATTGGTAACTGGGCCAAAGCATTGCTCAGGAGGCTAAAAAGTTGGTGAAGGCTGCTACAGCGGTGTCTGGCTGGATTCGTAGGATGGACACCACTGCTGGCAGCAAGTGTGAAGCCCAGCCTCATCACAGAACTGACTCCTTGGACTCCAGTTCTGGGGCAGGGCTGATGGTACCGGCAGGGTTCTGGTGTGTCACCAGAGGTGACGTCTCTTCCTCTGACTTGGAGTTGGGGATGGCTTCCACTTTGACTTCACTCAGTGCCTGCACCCCTTTCTTCACGGCCTTCTGATTGAGGTGGTGGAGAATGCCTGCACCCAGGGCGTCCCCTTCCACATTCACCACAGTGGTGGTACGGTCACTGGTGGGGAACAAAAAGGCAGTGTAAAGACCTAGGCTGACTATGTGTGGGCTGGAAAGCATACCTCATACAGGTCAATGACCACAAAAACACCATGGAAAGCATGCTAGTAGGGCCCTAATGGCTCACTTTACTCTAAAATGATATTCTTTAAATCTTTCTTTAACTTTATTTTTTAAATTATATATATATTTATTTATTATTGGATAGAGACAGAGAGAAGTTGAGAGGGGAGGAGGAGGTAGAGAGGGAAAGAGACATCTGCAGTTCTGCTTCCCCACTTGTGAAGCTTTTTCCCTGTAGGTGGGTACCAGGTGCTTGAACTTGAGTCCTTGCACACTGTGTGAGTTTAATCAGATGCATGACTGTGTGGCTCCCTCTTTAAATATATACATTTAAAAAATTTTTTTTATTATATTTATTTTCCCTTTTGTTGCCCTTGTTGTTTTTATTGTTGCTGTTGTTATTGATGTGGTCATTGTTGGATAGGACAGAGAAATGGAGAGAGGAAGGGAAGACAGAGATGGGGAGAGAAAGATAGACACCTGCAGACATGCTTCACCACCTGTGAAGTGACTCTCCTGCAGGTGGGGAGCCGGGGGCAAACCGGGATCCTTACTCCGGTCCTTGCGCTGCTGGTGCCACATGAGCTTAACCTGCTGTGCTACCACCCAACCCCCCTCTTTAAATATTTTAAACGAAATCTGGCAAGGTAGTTTATCTGGATAGCACATCTAATTTGCCATGTGTGTGACCCAAGTTTGAGTCTGGCCCCTATCACACTGGAGGAAGCTTCAGAACTGGGTTATTTTTCCTTCTCTCTCTCTCTCTTTTTTTACCAGAGCTCTACTCAGCTCTGGTTTATGGTGGTGTGAGGGATTGAACCTGGGACCTTGGAACCTCAGGCATGAAAGTCTTTTTGCATAACCATTATGCTATTTACCCCTGCCCTCTCTTCCATTTTTTATGTGTGATTGATTAATAGTGGGTTACAAAATTGTAAGATTATACTTATATTGTAAGTGTATAGTTCCACATCACACCCACCACCAAATTCTGTGTCCCCATCCTCCCACCTCCCAAAGATAACCACCATAATTTTCACAAAGTCTTATAAAACAGTTTGCTTGCATCTTCTTTTTTTTAATTAAAAAAAAATATTTATTTATTTTCCCTTTTGTTGCCCTTGTTGTTTTATTGTTGTACTTATTATTGATGTCATCATTGTTAGATAGGACAGAGAGAAATGGAGAGAGGAGGGGAAGAGAAATATAGACACCTGCAGACCTGCTTCACCGCCTGTGAGGCGACTCCCCTGCAGGTGGGGAACCGGGGGCTTGAACTGGGATCCTTATGCCGTTCCTTGTGCTTAGAGCCATGTGCACTTAACCCGCTGCGCTACCGCCTGACTCCCCTTCTTCTTTTTTCTTGGGGTGGGGGGAGTAACTGAGTACCAGTTCTTTAAATTCCACATATGAAACTATGCTGTAGTTGTCTTTCATTTCTTTCCTTGTTTCACTCAGCCCCAGCAACAACAAAAAAGGAAAAAAAAATTGACAGTAATAGACCCTCATTGTGGAGAAAAATGTATATAAAAAAGGAAACAGTTTGTACATGCATAACATTCCCCAGTTTCCCATTTAACAATACAACCCCCAGTATGTCATTTATCATCCTTCATGGACCTGTATTCTCCCCACCCACCCACCCACCCCAGAGTCTTTTACTTTGGTGCGATATGCCAATTACATTTCTGGGGAATGTTATGCATGTACAAACTATTGTATTTACTGTTGAATATAAAACATTAATTCCCCAATAAAGAAATAAATTTTAAAAAAAGAAAACAAAAGGAAACAAAATCATCCTTATATTCCATAACTTTGAATTGTATTAACATTCTGTTTTTTTCCTCCTAATTATCATTCAGTTATGCATATGATGGATATCATAAAATTATTACATACAGTTTAGGTTAATAATAAAATTGTGGTTTTGTGCCCAGCATTTATTTCTTCCACTCAACATTACACTGTCAGAGTTTCTCTTCTTCTTCTCATATCAATGTCATGCCTCCACTGAATGTTGCTTTGTGCACACACTGCAAGGCTGCTGCCAATGTCTTCTCATGAAAAATAGCTCTGCTCTTCCCAGGACCTTGTCTTGCCATAGCCTAGCCCTGAAACCACTGTCTGTCCTAGCATATGGAGGAAGCATTGTATCCATTTCAAAGGGGGGAGAAATTGGTCTTTCCTGAGGACACTGAGAACTGAGGGATTAAGAGACTGGGAAGTGTGTGGGAGCATTGAGGAGGAAGAAGGAGTTTGTGCTTGTGTGGCTTTAGTTGTCAGCCTAGTGATTTACCTAGCACCCTACTTCTGTGCTGCTAGCCAAGCAACTCTTAGATGCCTGTTTCCCTAAGCAGAGAGGCAGCTGGACAAGGAAGGAGAGCGGGTTCCTGATACTGTTCTAGTCTGTCAAACTCATTAGCAGGAGGCCAAGGTCTCGCAGTGAACTGTATGACTACGGGCATTTCTTCTGCACAATTTATCCTCATTGCTCTAAGCATGACACTCCGAAGGCTTAAAAAGAAAGGTTGGAACCATATTCCTAACTACAATGGGCAGAACCACAAGCCCTGTGTTAGCTCTAGTGTTCATGTTATATCAGGCCTGCTCTGGCCAGGAACATCTTTCTACAGGAATGTAGACCCTTTGCTTTACCGCAAACTTAGGAGGCTCCTCTGTGCACTGTGCATCTGATGTAGTTTATGTCTATTTTTTTTTTTTTTTTGCCTCCAGGATTATTGCTGGGGTTCGGTGCCTGCACTACAAATCCACTGCTCCTGGAGGATATTATTTTTGTTTCCTTTGTTACCCTTGTTGTTATTGCTATTGTTGTTGTGGGATAGGATAGAGAGAAATTGAGAGAGGAGGAGAAGACAGAGAGGGGGAGAGATAGCTAGACACTTGAAGACCTGATTCACCACTTGTGAAACAATCCCCATGCAGGTGGCGGGCCGGGGGCTTGAGCCAGGATCCTTACACCAGTCCTTGCACTTTGCACCATGTGCTCTTAACCCACTGTGATACTGCCCGGCCCCCCTGTTATGTCTATTTGACAGATAAATAGACCAAAGCACATAACAGTTCAATCAAACAACCTGTAAATTGCAAAGTTATAATCTGAACCCAGAGACTGGGATTCCAGGGCTCATTTTCTTATCCATATGTGGTACTGTGCAACACACAACATGAGTACCTCAGCTGGCCTTCCCTGTATTGCGTATACATGTCAATGATATCACAACATTCAAGCAATCAATACTAAGAACATGAGTCTTTTGTTTTTTTGATTCAGAACACTGTTCAGCTCTGACTACTTATACCAGGGTTTGAACCTGGGCCTCCTTGTATGCAATTAAATTCTGTGTACTACTGGTATCCGATCACCCCAGATGTTCTGTGTCTTAGAGGAGCACTGGAAATGTTGGTGCCGATTATAGCTCCTTTCCAATTCCTCCTCCCCAAACTTGGACCTAAGGCACTCACACTTGCAGGGTTCATCTCTCCCTCACAAAAATCAATCCATCACTCCTTGGACTTCTTTTTTTTTTTTTAAATTTTTTATTTATATAGAGACAGAGAGAAATTGAGAGGGGAGTGAGACAGAGAGACTCCTGCATCAGTGCTTCACCACTTGTGAAGTTTCCCCACTGAAGGTGTGGAGGGAGGGTTTGAACCCAGGTACTTGTGTATTATAACGTGAGCATAAATAGGTCCCCCATCACCTGGTCCCTCTTTGGACATTTTTAAGTGAAGGACAATCATTGTTGAAGACTATAACTATAACTATAACTATAACTATAATGACTATAACACATCTATGCAGCCAACAACCATCAGAGACTGTACTCCACTGGGCCTGTGCTGGGGTTCTCAGCTTGGATCAGCCTCCCACTTTCCTTAGTGCTATAAGCAAGTTTTTGGTAACAGCATTTTATCACCCATGGACACTCACGATTCTTTGACTCTTACATTGCTTAATTTTCCCTTATGCTAAACCTTGTGTTGCCAGTTTATCTGAAGCTTCCTTTATGAGGCTGGGAGCCTGTTTATGTTTTTGTGTATACCCCAGGCCTAGTAGTGTGGAGTAGGAACTCAATAAAAACTTTGCTTTTATTGGTGCCCAATTTGCTACTTACACAATCCAGTCCACGGCCAAGATCAGAGAAAGGTCATGAGTGGGCAGCCCAATGGCCTCCAGGATAATGGCGATGGTGAGGACCCCACCAGCTGGTACCCCTGCTGCTCCGACACTGGATGCTGTGGCGGTCACTCTAGGGGATGGCAGAGCAGGGTGAGCCATTAACACAGCATGTGAATTAAGGGCACAAGTTGGGGCAGACTATGGCATCCATGACTTGAAAACTAACAACCACACAATCCTAGAATCTGTTAACTGAACTCCCCCTTTTTTTTTAAAACAAAAGTTCAATAAACCTCTCTCTCTCTTTTTCAGATGAGCTCTTGGAGATAATATTTCATCCTTCTTAAGTAATGAATAAATGCCATCCTTATTTTTCTAAATGGGATGCTGAAGTCCAGGTGAAATTGGTCTTCATGATGCTTTTCAGAGGAAATTATAATTAGAAACCTCAAGTTGTTGGTCTAGGCCTAAAGAAGAATGGAAGAATAAAGAACTTACAGAATTGTGAAAATCTGTCCTGCATTCAGCTCTACATTGTTGAGCTGAGCAATGAACACTGCAGCCACACACTGGAAGATGGCTGCTCCATCCATGTTCACAGTGGCCCCAATGGGGAGAATGAACCTGCTGATTCTCTTGTCTACACCGTTGTTTTCTTCAATGCACTTCATCATAGAGGGGAGGGTTGCTGAGCTAGAAATGGTAAAAACAAAAACAAACAAAGAAACAAACACCAACCAGCCATGAGAATAGAACTTCCTAGTTTGATTAGTTCAGACTCTGGGATAGAGGAATTAACATATCCTTGTTTCTTCCCTGGCTTCTAATCAAAATAAGAGAAAAATCAGAATTGTGTCAAAGTGTCTTGTTATAACATGGGATTTTTGTCAATTCTCAAAATATGGTTTCCCAGTTTTGCCTGTGTATGTGCCTACACTCATCTGTTCTAAATTTCTCAAGAGCCATATGTTGCTTCTTGGTTCAAAATGTCAAGAGAACAAAGACCTATTTGCTCTATACACGAATTTCTTCTCCTGAATACCACACCTCCCCCCAAAAAAGATAAAAGGCAGTTTTTTTGTTTTTCACTTAGACCAAGAGGCAGACATGACTTTCAGAGTTTGGAAGGACTATAAAATGAGCACAGATAAGCATAAAAACACATTCTCTCGGAAGTCAGGCAGTAGCTTTGCATGTGATGCAAAGTGCAAGGACTGGAGTTAAGGATCCAAGTTTAAGCCCCCGGCTCCCCACCTGTAGGGGAATCACCTCATAGGCAGTAAAGCAGGTCTGCAGATGTCTTTCTTTCCCCCTCTCTGTCTTCCCCTCCTCTCTCCATTTCTTTCTGTCTTATCTAACAATGACGACATCAATAACAATAATAACTACAACAATAATAAAAAAACAAGGGCAACAAAGGGGAAAATAAAACAAATTCTCTCTTTAGAGAGTAGCTGACATAGCTCAGAAGTAAGTTCCTGTCTATCTAGATCAGAGATTACCACCTTAATCCTCTCTAGTCTCACTACTACTCTGACATATAGCCGTTCAGAATGGGAAGAACACACAGTGAAGAAGCAAATATTAAATGGGTGATTGAAACAATGTACTATCTTTACTGAGAGGTTTTCTTTAACATAAAGCCTAATGTTATCCGACGGATTTCCAGTGAATGAAAAGGTGATACCTTTTGTGCTAAATTAGATATTCTCACAATACTGGAGATTCTTAGAGAGCTTAGCACAAATCCCTTAGCCTCATGCCTTGGTATTATTTTTTCAATTTATGCAGGCCGAGGTAGTTAGTTGTCATTCTAGAAATTTCCCTGTAATGCATTTTGAGTTAAATGGTTATCTTCTCTTACTCATGTAAATATACTAATAACTAGGGCGAAGACCCCAGAGTAACTAAAGATCTCACTCCTACGATGGAGAAGAGAATAAAGCAATCTTAATAAAGCAGAGGATGAAACAGAAATCCACTCCCAGAAGTCTATTTTTTGTAAAAGCCTTGGGGCTGATAACACATCAGATGAGACAAATTTAGAATTCTCAGTGAAAGAAAAATATGACCAAATACTGTTTATACACATACCACTGGGCTCACTTGGTTGCATCTTAATGGGGCTCAGAGTGGCCAAGGACACCCACAACCCACTTACCTGGAACACGTAGCAAATGCTGTTGCAAATGGTGCAAGGAGGCCCAGGAGGAACTTGAATGGATTTTTCCGTGTGAAAACAAAATAAATAAGTGGCAGGACAATCCCTCCGTGAATGACATGGCCCAATATAGATGCGAAGATATATTTCCCCAGGCTAGTCACCAGCACAATGATGTCCTTCATTTCCACAATCTTGCTTCCGACAAGGAACATGATGCCCACAGGTACATACCTAGGGCATGAGCACAGTGCACTTTCAGTGAGGATGATGATCTGGGGGAGGTTCCCTCCTGGGGGAGAACATAGGGACGTTCTAGGCAGATTTCATGTCTACCCAGAATGGGGTATACCACACTCATTTCATAGGCCATCAAACTGAATAAAATGGAAATGGAACCAGGAGCAGAACATAGGCGTTTTTCCCCTTGGATGTATTCTGTTCTTAACTGATAGATACTACTGACCACAAGGGGTCCCAGATGGAAAGGCAAGGAGTGCTTCAAGAGCATAGCCTCTGGGACTTCAGCTTGACTTTCAGCATTGCTTGGACTTGCTCAGAGAACTCTGAATCACAAAAGACTATCCCTATTTCACACAACTGCTGTGATACGGAGTTGAGCCAAAGATGGGACTTTTGTGAAATTCCTGTGGTTTGGGAAACATGATTCTGTGGGAAAAAGTCATTAACAATGACACTCTGGGAACACTCCTGGAGCTTGAAGGCAGGACAGGAAGAAGGAAGGAAGGAATGAACTATGGGAAACCTCAAAGAAGAAAGGCAGCTGCTTTGAATTCAGTATGAATTGAGCAAGAGTTGTCTGACTTTAGACTTTATCTATAAATTCTATAGGAAATAATGCCACTTATCTCAAACATCAAAGGTTATATAAGGTGACCAAAGTATAAAACCTTCCTCCCATTCTGTGTCCCCCAGTACTCAGATTTCCTCAGTGGAGATGGACAATGCTATTTTTGTTATTATTGTTTTTTCTTTTCTTTTCTTTTACACAGAAAAGGTAAAGAGGAAGAGAGAGAGAGAGAGAGAGGCCACAGCACCAGTGCAGTGGTAATTGGGTTCAAATCTAGATCATGCAGTTAGCAAAGCAGCCTACTAAGAGAGCTACTTCACCTGGTTCTGTTTTGAGTCTCCTTTTTATAG